>NC_135664.1:19317212-19626447 GCF_964188315.1 Podarcis muralis | reverse complement strand
AGATTGTTTTTGTTGGGGTGTGTGTATTTTATTCATTATTTATTATAAAGCAGTGTCATGAAATTCTACTCAGTATTGATCCAGAGTAGGTTCCAAGGTATAGATAGCAGAGTAAAAACATAAACAGGTTGCAGGATTCCCCCAAAATAGACCAGAGGCAATTATATTTCATCCAGCAGAGCTTTACTGCTACTGAAGGCAAATGAGCATAATGGTCACAAATCCAATATATTCAGGATTGGCCCTGTCCATAAGAAATCCAGTTGCAGCAGACTTAAACTTACAATAACTTATATTGGCGCTGTGGGTTAAACCACAGAGCCTAGGACTTGCTGATCAGAAGGTCGGCAGTTTGAATCCCTGTGACGGGGTGAGCTCCTGTTGCTCGGTCCCTGCTCCTGCCAACCTAGCAGTTCAAAAGCACATCAAAGTGCAAGTAGATAAATAGATGGTGGGAAGGTAAACAGTGTTTCCATGCGCTGCTCTGGTTCGCCAGAAGCGGCTTAGTCATGTTGGCCACATGACCCGAAAGCTGTATGCCGGGTCCCTTGGTCAATAAAGTGAGATGAGCGCCGCAACCCCAGAGTCGGTCAAGACTGGACCTAATGGTCAGGGGTCCCTTTACCTTTACCTTTTACAATAACTTATAATACGTCTAAACCCTTAACACTAAGCATACTATGTACAGAACACCACACCAGAAGGAAAAGAGACAGAAATAGACCGTGAAACCCAGGCTCCCTCTGGCTTTACTTTTATAGTCAGCATGACCTTGACGGAAAGAGATAAGAGAACCAGTTTAAACCAGCTGTACTCAGCTTCTCTGAAGGAATAACCCAAACATCATGAACCTTCTGCTTGTTTCTTTCACACGGAAAAGCTTCCAGAACCCTCTTGAATTAATTAGAATAGGAAAGATCTCTACACATTACATCAATACTTTTTGTACTAAGAAATGCAAACTGATAAGCAGCTCAAGGTGTCCTACATGCTTCTGTAGTCCTCCATTTTATGCTCACAACAACCATGCAAAGTGGGTTAGGCCTCCTAGGTCACCCACTCAGCTTCATGCCTGGGCAGGGATTGGAACCCAAGACTCTCAGTCAGTGTTTCCCAAACATGGGTCTCCAGATGTTTTTGGATTACAACTCCCATCATCCCTAGCTAGCAAGCAAGGCCAGTGGTCAGGGACAATGGGAATTGTAGTCCAAAACCTGCTGAAAACCCAAGTTTGTGAAACACTTCCCTAAGCCATACAGGGGACTAGCTCTGTTAAAAATGCTAAACGACCCAGCTTTCCTAAAGAAAAGTTTCAACGCTATAAATGCATTTGCTAACAGTACCAAAGACTGGCAATTAGCAAGCCAACATTCACTTTCATCCAGAAACCGAGGATCTATTTAGAACCTAATTGGTGTTTTCTCATGTCCTGCTGTGTTTCGGATTGTTAAATTGTAAGCGTAACAAAGTGAATATCAATCAATATGTGCTTCCAGAAGCGCACCTTTCTGCAACCAACTATTTTTGCTAAAACTCACAGCATGGTTTGAGTTTCCAGAAATACAGGGTGAAACCATGGTTTGGAGCTGCTTCTCTGCTTCCATTTTCCATCTGACAAACACTCCATTTCATATGTAGCAGCGGCCATTGAGTTGGATGAAGCAATGGCCTGAACAGTAGGTTTATATCTTCAGACCTTCCAAGTGTCTCTATTTTCCAGGGACAGTCCTGGATTTATAGAAGCTGTCCCAGTTTCAGATGTCAAAGAAATAAACAACTATCTGACTTTTAGAAGACAACTGAAGGCAGGCCTGTTTAGGGAAGTTTTTAATGTTTGATGTTTTATCGTGTTTTTCATATTCTGTTGGGAGCTGCCCAGAGTGGTTGGGGAAACCCAGCCAGATGGATGGGGTATAAATAATAAATAATAATAATAATAATAATAATAATAATAATTATTATTATTATTATTATTATTATTATTATTATTATTATTATCATCTTGGTTTCTCAGTACCTCACAAACCATACTTTGTAACTGAGGGTACACTAGGTTATAGTACAATGCTATAGTTTGGTATATCTGAATGCAATCTAATTCTTAATTTCTTGGTTTGAGGCCTTTCCCCTCTTCTATAATATACATTGGTTGAAAATTCTTAATGAGGGGCTGTAGCCATTGGTGTCTCAAATGCCAATGGAAGATGCTTTGATTCTGTGGAGCCTTCCTTCAGCAAGAGAGGCAATTTTTTTGCCAATTCCCTCTACCATTTGAAGACCTCAAGATCTGTTTCAGAGGGCTGGGGAACCCTTTAGAACAGCTTGGGAAGAGGATATTGTTAGAAAAATGCCCCCCCTTTTCTTCTACTGGCAGAAGCCTTCACTGACATCAAATAGTCTTCCACTAATATTCAATGAAGTTGGATACAACCTGAAATTTCTAATGCTTTCTTCTTGGTAAGAAGGCTTTAATCCTAGTCATGCTTACTTGAATTTAACTTGCAATCATGTACAGGAGTATCTGAATCTCAGCTGGTGCTCTGACTAATCATTTACCCTAAATCTAGCACTTGACATGCTTTCTTGCTTACGAATTACAGTGGTACCTTGGGTTACATACACTTCAGGTTACATACACTTCAGGTTACAGACTCCGCTAACCCAGAAATAGTGTTTCAGGTTAGGAACTTTGCTTCAGGATAAGAACAGAAATCGTGCTCCGGCGGCGCGACAGCAGCAGGAGGCCCCATTAGCTAAAGTGGTGCTTCAGGTTAAGAACAGTTTCAGGTTAAGAATGGACCTCCGGAACGAATTAAGTACTTAACCCGAGGTACCACTGTAGTGACCCACACAATTAGCATTTGCTTCAGGTGTGCCCATGGAGTTTAGTGTGACTGAATTGCACAAGTTGCATATTATTAGCTGTGCATGCTTTTTTTTATTTTTTAAGGAGATTGCTAATAGCTTTATCAAAATAGAAAACTCTCATGTACAGCACATGGTTTAATATTAATTATTAAACAAACAAAAGATAACTAACAAAATCATATTTTACAGGAACAAATAGACTATAATTTTAACCATCGTTCCAGTTGTGAAATCTCCCTTGTGGGAATGTGTTACCTGTATGAACCGACCAGGATCCTGTGATCATCATCTGAGGCACTTCTTTGTGTGCCTCTTCCACAAGAGGCCTGGAAGGAGGCAACACGAGAAGGGGCCTTTTCTGAGGTGGCTCCCTGCTTGTGGAATGCTCTCCCCAGGGAGACCCGCCTGGTGCCTTCATTACATATTTTTAGGTGCCAGGTGAAAATGTTTTTCTATAACCAGGCCTTTGGCTGATTAGACATTCTATGGCACTTTAAATGTGTTTGTGGGAGTGGGGTTATTATTTTGTGTTCTCCTTTTGTATTTTTGTGTTGAGAACTGCCCTGTGGTCTTCAGATGAAGGGCGGTATACCAATTTAATAAAGAAACACACAAATTAATTTTAAAAAATCCTTATCTCGATTCAGGCCACGAACAACATAATTGAATTTCTTGAGCAGCCACCATTTGGCAGTTCCATGCTTTGCAGTCTTTTCATTCAAGCAATTGCTACTTTAACCCTTAGCACAACTATGCTTACCAAATCCATTGTCCTAATAACATCTCCTTCCTTAAATGGGTGCATTCCCTCTTTAAAGTGAGGGTGTCAAAACCCTTCCAATATTATCTATTCCAATACACGCTGCACAACCTTCAAGCAAGCTGCAGCTTGCAAATATTTTTTTTGAAAATATATACATAAAAACTGACATCTCCTTTGACTCAAAACGTTACGTTGATTACTTTCGGCAAGGAACAGCAACAAGCTAACAAAATGGATAGCTTCTTGACATCAATGTTCACTGGAGTCAGCAGGAATTGCCAAGTTTTTATTCTCAGTCGTTATTGTTGGGCAAACAGACGACGCAAGCAAAGTGCTGCAGAAAAAGTGCCTATACACAGGGTTGTGCTGTCACAACACAATCATTTACCTGGTGCTCCTACCCAGAAGTCAGTCCCACTACATTTAACAGGACTTACTTCCAAGTAACTGATTTCAACAGAAGCAGCTTTACATATGTTTCTATATTATTTTAAATTGTACCGTTTTGACCCTTGGGTGTTTGCTGTCCTGAACTCCCTTGGGAAGAAGGACAGGAGACAAGTGTAAAAAATAAATCAATAATACAGATACTCATGAACATAATCTTGGTATTTTTTAATTGTCTGTATTTGATATTTTCTTTTCCTCCCTCCTTTTCACACCATCCACTTGCCTAGATGATAAAGACACTGCGGGAAGATTTCAACTAATTTTCATGAAATATAAATAGCAATGATCTCACGGACTTCAATAGAAGCAGATCTTTACTTTTTGACTTTGGTCTCTCAGTTCTGTAATTGTCTCCCTCTTTTCATCCGTGTTCACTCTCACATCTTCTTTCATCATCTCCATTCCTCATCTGCCACCTACCTTTATATTATTGTTCTAATTAAAGAATTTTCTTCAGCTCCCTCTTATGCCCTTGCTAGCCCCCTCTCTGCATGGACTTTCCTTAATCTCAACTCTCTTTCTTCTGTGTGCTTCCATCTAAACTTGTCCTCTTTGCCTCTAATCATTATTCACTTTTATTTAAAAAATGACATAAGTTTTGAGAGCCGCATAAGAGTCTCCATTAGCAACATACTATAATGACAACATGAGGGTGAATTGAAATATGTACCTACTTCCTATAAACAGACAGGGAGAGTAAGATGAACCTAAGATTAAAAGATAGCATACAAGGTTTCTTTCCTGGTCAATTACCCCCAGTGATCTATCTATCTATCTATCTATCTATCTATCTATCTATCTATCATCTATCATCTTCTACCTATCTATCATCTATCATCTATCTATCTATCAGCTATCAACTATCATCATCTATCTATCTATCTATCTATCTATCTATCTATCTATCATCTATCATCTATCATCTTCTATCTATCTATCAGCTATCTATCTAACTAATCTAGTACTTTCCCCCCCTTTAAAAATGTTTAGGGATACTCTCATTTTCCTACTCATATTGAAATACTCATATCGAAATATTGAAAACCAAGGCACAGCTTCTGATTGGTGCAGGTACCCCGGAAACAATAGCCAGCAGCCACATTG
This sequence comes from Podarcis muralis, assembly GCF_964188315.1. Taxonomy (NCBI): domain Eukaryota; kingdom Metazoa; phylum Chordata; class Lepidosauria; order Squamata; family Lacertidae; genus Podarcis; species Podarcis muralis. The sequence goes on along the minus strand of NC_135664.1, from coordinate 19,621,262 downwards.
GACATTTGGCTTCCAAAAAACGTTTGAAAAGCGGAACACTTACTTCCAGGTTTTCAGCGTTTGGGAACTAAGGCATTTGAGAACCGAAGTACCACTGTATATGCTTCTGGATCCAGCACGAAAGAAGCCCAATATTGAGTGCATTGCGGTAATCCAATATTGATATTAGTGGGATCATATTACCAAAGTCAACCTTTGAGAGTGATGCAAATCCAACTCTGTTTTGAAGGCCTGTTTTCTCTCCACCGAGCTCAGGTCTCCCCAACCAGCAGTAGCCCTGCTCATGAACCTGGGGACTTGTGGTAAGTCTTGATGTCACAGCAGGGCTTGCTGTTAGTGCCAGTCATATGATCGGCACTTACACAAAGTTCTGCATTGGGCATGGATCAGATGCACTACAACTAATCCAGAATGCGGCAGCTAGACTGGTAACTGGGAGCGGCCGCCGAGACCACATAACACCAGTCTTGAAAGACCTACACTGGCTCCCAGTACATTTCTGAGCATAATTCAAAGTGTTGGTGCCGACCTTTAAAGCCCTAAACGGCCTCGGTCCAGTATACCTGAAGGAGCATCTCCACCTCCATCGTTCTGCTAAGGTCCAGTGCCGAGGGACTTCTGGCGGTTCCCTCGCTGTGAGAAGCCAAGTTATAGGGAACCAGGCAGAGGGCCTTCTCAGTAGTGGCACCCACCCTGTGTAACGCCCTCCCACCAGATGTCAAAGGGAAAATAACAACCAAACTTTTAGAAGACATCTGAAGACAGCCCTGTTTAGGGAAGCTTTTAATGTTTAATAGGTTATTGTATTTTAGTGATCTGTTGGAACACTAAAATACCCAGAATAAAACCCAGCCAGCTGGGTGGGGTATAAATAATAAATGATGATGATGATGGGGCAGGCATGTGCAACCGGTCGATCACGATCTACCGATCGATCGCCGGGTTGCTTCAGGTCGATCACAGGATTAAACAAATTTGGGCAACCAACCAATGGAAGAAAAGTAATATAACTATGTGGTATCATCTCCCCCAAAAGCTAAGCTGAACAACTCTGGGTAGATCACTGCCTGGTTTTTTATACTGGGAGTAGATCACAGTCTTGGGAATTTGATGTGCCTGCACTAGGTTGTTCCTGACTGGCAAGTCCACAGAGCATCTAATCCAGCCTAATTTGACTCATGGGCCATCAGTACCCAACCCCTTCTCTAAACGCCATACCTGACTTTATGGAAGTCCTTTTTATTTGACTTTTTACTGAATGACCCTGGACTTCTGACTTCTCCTTTGCAAGTCAAAGGTGGCCTCCAGCTAAGATCACTGTGGGAATGGCTTATGGAAGTACAAATCATCCCTAGATATCAACATATGGCACGATCTGATGATTCAAATTGCAGTCACGGAACAGATGACATACTGCAGGAGTTGAACTCCTACACAGTCTGAAAAAACTGGGCATGCATCCCTGGAATTATTTGGCTGAACATGGTCAAAATGTTGTCTTTTTCTCCTTATACCCCAGGCTTGACTTCAAGCTGAAATCCCATCTCTAGTCATGGCTATAATATCTTCTACTTGAACGGCTTCCTTTCTTTTCCATCCGGAATTTTCTTTTCATTTGATATGAGAAAGATGCTGAATTATTCAGTTTACAACTGAGGACATTCTTTTTGTACTCCCCTTATTCTTATCACAGTACATATTCTTGTGCAGTGTCTTTTAAAAAAGGAAATCTAATTTATTGAATCAAATGTAAAGACTGAAACACTGTTGAATGGCACGCACCGGACTTAATCTGCCCGCCAGCCATTATGTAGAAGTTCAAACAGGATAATGGGTTGCCCTTCGACACCATAGGCTTGTATGTCAACCCCACAGTTTTACCTGCTAAATTGCTATTAAAATTCAAAACACAAGCCGTCTAGGATATGCTCTTGCCTTAAGTCATAAAACTGTCACAGGGAGAATGTCTCTGTATATTGACCTACTTTTCTATGCTGTTACCCAGAAGCTTCCCTTCCTTTTAGCATCCTAATGATGTCATACACAAAGGGAACGCTGCCCATATAAGCTGAACCAGCTTGATAAAGAAAATACACTGTAGGGACAAGCTTTTGTGTAACACCGCCAGGATAACAATTGGGCAAATCGTGGATTGTGTGTGTGTGCGTTTTGGGAAATCAGATGGTTTCACATCGTGGTGTATTTCATTTTCTTGGCCCACTGGATCTGAGTCCTTGAAAATAATGGTAAAATCTAAGAACTGGTCAAGAATGCTGGGGATGATTTAATTCAGACTCTACCCTGAAATGTGCACCTTTTCTGCTCAGTTAGTTCTTGAGGCTCCTTGAGGCATGAAGATTTCTTAAACGTCTCATTCCATTGCTACACTGTTCTTAGAGTTCAGATACTTCCCCTCCTGTTAAACTCCAAAATAAATGTGTCATTTTTCCTTCTTACAGCTCCCTGCCACCCCCTAAAATCTCCCTCAGCCTCCTTGTTTCCTGCACTTTCTAACTTGAAAAACCACCCTGAAATGAATTACCTCACAATTTCCCCTCCTGGGCTTTGACGGAATGATGGGAAGCTGATGAGGCCATCTATTAAGCCCCTGAGATCAGTGCACTTGCTGAAGTCCTTTACTTTTATCTTCTTCTTTTTTTAATGCACTGATTTCTTTAAAAGTAGAAAAAACTTCACTCAAAAGGAAAAGAATGAACAGCTTGATGCGCACGCCAGACAGTCTGCCTGGCTTCCCACACTTACAGGGAAGCCCAGCTGAGGACGACATGCCGTTTGCAGGAAGTGTGGGCACCTGCAGAATGTCGACAATTAGCAGAGTGAAGGAAAAAAGACTTACAATATCCCTCCTGCCCTTTGAAAACAAAGTAAGTGCCACAAAAACCTGGCATCCCACCCATGAGAATTTCACGAATTCTTTCTCTCCGCTTTGATAGATTTTGAATGCAATTTCATTTCTCATTAACTGGTGGAGCATAGTTTTTTTAAAAAAAGAAATATGCAGGAGAATCTTCGTCACGGCGCTAGTATAATTGCTTTTTCTGCTTTACCCTTTTCAATTGGTTCCTCTGGGAGGCTGCATTCAACCTTCCGCTGTGCTGTCTCTCATTTTCCACACCATCCCTGGCTATCCACATCAACTCCTATAACTTTCAGTACTATCCATAGACTTATGCTGACATCATCATCATCATCACCAACATCATCATTATTATTAAATTAAATTTGTATACCGCTCTATACCTGTAGGTTTCAGGGCGGTTCACAACTCAAAGCTACAATATATGAAGCAGAAAATACATAATGAAAATACAGTCGTACCTTGGGTCCTGAACACCTTGCGAGTCAAACGTTTCAGCTCCCAAACGCCGCAAACTCGGAAGTGAGTGTTCCGCTTTGAGAACGTTCTTTGGAACCCAAACGTCCGACGTGACTTCCGCAGCTTCCGATTGGCTGCAGGAGCCTCCTGCAGCCAATTGGGAGCCGCGCCTTGGTTTCCGAACATTTTGGAAGTGAAACAGACTTCCGGAACAGATTCTGTTCAACTTCTGAGGTCCCACTGTAACCAAAGCACAAAATACGTAATCAAAATAATCAAAACACAATCAAAACAAATATAATTGAAACATAGTCAAAACAAGTAATGATACACACCAATAAACAATACATTCCCAACACAAGAGCCTCTTAAACAATACTCCAGCCGACAAAAACAAAAATCCAAATTAGCACATAACATTTGGCAACAATTTAAAAAACTTCACCCTCCAAATAAAACAGCACTCACCCATGTTAAAAACCCATCTATTAAAACTACAACAATAATAATAATAATAGCTTCACTTTTCTGTTCCAGACCTCCCCTCTTCAGTCTCACATTCCCAGCTCCACAGGTAAGATTCACCTTCTGTTGTGTGGGCAGGACAGTCCCTCCTTTTACCTGGCCAATCCCCTGGCATCGCCTCCCCAGGCGGGATTGGGCGATTGGCTGAGGTAGGCGGAGAGCTCCAGGTATCCAGCCTGGGGAGGATGAAGCCAGCCCGAACTATCAGGAATCGCACTGGGATCTGGGGGGCTGCGTGTGACCACACAAAAGGCGCCCCCTTTTGATGTGGGGAGCGGTCATTCTGCATGGAAGCTCCCCATGTCATACAGAGATGTGGGGGCAGAGAGAAGAGAGTGCTTGGGATGGATGGAGGAAATGGGGTAACTAAGAAACGGGGTTGTTCAGAGGCATTTGTGCCACAACACTACTGGTTGTCTTTGCTGCAACCGACTGACACAATTGTCCCTCCAGCATTAGTGGCTGACAGAGCAGAGAAGGGCACAGGTGGGCATGGAGGTCACTGCCAGCAACCCGAGAGGGAGGTGATGAGGTGGCAGAGAAGAAAATGTAGTACTGGCACAGTGGCACATCCAATCCAATGCTCTCTCTGCTGCTCCTAACGGCACCTACCATGCCATTGCCTCATTGCATACAGTTTGGGCTTACAACGAAGAAGAAGAAGAAGAAGAAGAAGAAGAAGAAGAAGAAGAAGAAGAAGAAGAAGAAGAAGAAGAAGAAGAATTAATTTATACCCCACCCATCTGGCTGGGTTTCCCCAGCCACTCTGGACGGCTTCCAACAGAACACTAAAATACAATAACCTATTAAACATTAAAAACTTCCCTAAACAGGGCTGCCTTCAGATGTCTTCTAAAAGTCCGGTAGTTGTTTTTCTCTTTAACATCTGGTGGGAGGGCATTCCAAAGGGCAGGTGCCACTACCGAGAAGGCCCTCTGCCTGGTTCCCTGTAACTTGGCTTCTCGTAATGAGGGGACCGCCAGAAGGCCCTCAGCGCTGGACCTCAGTGTCCAGGCAGAACGATGGAGGTGGAGACGCTTCTTCAGGTATACTGGGCCGAGGCCGTTTAGGGCTTTAAAGGTCAGACCAACACTTTGAATTGTGCTTGGAAATATACTAAGCAACTGTGCACAGAATTGCACTGGACATTACTTACCTAATGCCCTAGGTAAGGGCATTATAAGGAGCTTGGTAGTTTTCTCCTGGTTCGATTTGCAAGACTTTTCTAGCTTATTTACTGCTATTATATATTTGAAGGGATAGTTTTTTAAAAAAATGTGCAGTACAATGTCCTTGGCTTTAATTATGCTGTTCTAAGCATAGGTTCAGCCTTTCCCCCTTGTAAATAAAACAACACGCACTTGAGATTTTATTTTAACAAGCCATCGATAGCATTTATGTATTCCCCCCCCCCCAAAAAAAGCACACAGTAATTGAACTTTGCAGTTCTGCAGACGTTGCTTCCTGCAACATTCTGCACATTTTTGTGGCTCATCTCCAAAGGCCACAACTGCTATGTCCGGGCCTTGTCAGTAGCAACCAGTTCTTGCTTTGAAACTTCGCATGATTCTAGCTTTATTACTAGGGTCCAATGGTGGCCAGAAAACGTATTGCTTGAATGGGTCCCGTGTCAAAAAATCTGTAACCTGGACAGTGCAACACTGAGTAGTGGAATTGCATGGAATATCACAGCACTAGTGCCAACAGAGCATCATGTGACCTATTCGCCCCACTCTGAAGGCTGACGTGCATTCTGGCTATGCCTGTACCAATTGCACATTCATTGTCAGTGTGAGTAAGTCCTACGCATGTACAAGCTTTGTAGGGCCTGTTCATATTGATGGTGAATAGGCAGGTGTTGGGTGAAGGTTGCCTGGACCACACATTGGTGTGCAAAGGCTACTGCTGAAAGGCATGATCCCACACTGGGTGCACGTGGGGGGGGGGCATTGTGTGAACACATCTGCAGATATCCACCTTCTAGTCCAATATTGTTTATTGTGACCTGCAGCAGCCTTCTATTTCCAAGGCATTGAGCAAGGGCTCCTTCCCAGGTCTCATACGTAAGACCTTTAGCTGCAGGCACCAAGAAAACTCCATCTTCTCTATATGTTTCTCAACTGTATCACTTTAGAGTACAGGACAAAGAGCTAAAGTCCCCTGTGTATATTTGCTGCTATTTGTTGTTGTTTAGTCGTTTAGTCGTGTCTGACTCTTCATGACCCCATGGACCAGAGCACGCCAGGCACTTCTGTCTTCCACTGCCTCCCACAGTTTGGTCAAACTCATGCTGGTAGCTTTGAGAACACTATCCAACCATCTCGTCCTCTGTCGTCTCCTTCTCCTTGTGCCCTCCATCTTTCCCAACATCAGAGTCTTTTCCAGGGAGTCTTCTCTTCTCATGAGGTGGCCAAAGTATTGGAGCCTCAGCTTCACGATCTGTCCTTCCAGTGAGCACTCAGGGCTGCTTTCCTTAAGAATGGATAGGTTTGATCTTCTTGCAGTCCATGGGACTCTCAAGAGTCTTCTCCAGCACCATAATTCAAAAGCATCAATTCTTCGGCGATCAGCCTTCTTTATGGTCCAGCTCTCACTTCCATACATCACTACTGGGAAAACCATAGCTTTTACCTTTGTTGGCAAGGTGATGTCTCCACTTTTGTGGGAGCTTTAGTCAACAATAATTATCTGTTAACCAGTATTTGCCGGTTTTGGGAGCTAAGAACGTAGTTATTTGGCCTAGAACTGTTGCACCCTGGAAAAAGGAATCTTAGGATCATGGAGCTGGAAGCAGTGGTGGACTTTGGGCTTTAACATTTCAGCAGCATCCTGTGCAATGCCCAAATCTGGCAACCCGTGCCTCTCACCGTTCATTGTTTCCCATGGTTGCCCTCACGACTCAGCATCCAGTGCAGGCGAACCGGATTATCTAAAATAACATTAATCTATTTCAATACTCAGCAATGAGGAAGGGCATTTAAATGTAATGTTTTTGGTACATCGTGTGATGAATTAGATATACAGCATCTACTAACGATAATGGAAACCAGTCCTTTAATCTCTTGCTTGAAGTGCTGAGATGTTTCCTCTTAAGTACAATTCATCACTTTTTCTTTTTCTTTTGGGCAGACTGGACAAGAGAAAGAGGAAAGTCGACTTTCATTGGAATTTTTAGATTGATGCATTTCTAATAAAAGACCACGCTGACTTTTTTGGGTGCTGGCTATGCACTTACGAAATGGGTAGTTGCACAGAATGATTCTTAGCTAGACATAGCCTCTTATCCATTTCTGTCCTGGGAATGGCAAGCTGATAATGATGATTTCAAAATGTCGGTCTGTACCTGCACTTTTATACCGCACCTATGTAATCTGTTCAGTTCTTTTTGAGGCAGAGGAATCATGTAGGTGAAGCAGACCTAAATCTACTAGGGATGGGGAAGCAATTTGATTTAGGTCTCATTGGAAGCTGAATCTATTAAATTTGCAGTTTCTGAAACACTATGTGAATTGAACCACAGCTTCCTTTTTAAATTCACGCTCATCCAAATTTGCTGTGCAGTTCACAAACCAAACCATGTTGACGAAAATGCATATATTAGGGGAAAGTGTGCATAAAAAATGAATAATTGGTGAAAATAACACACAAAATTGCATTAGATTCAGGAAAAAGGCTTGCAAAAATGTCTACATTAATCAAAACCGCATATAAACATGTGTTCATTAATAGCAATTCACACTAAAACACTGATGAATTTTTGTGACCCCCTACAATTGTTGCAAAATATGGAGAAGTAAATTTAAGATGGTAAAAATAAGAAACGGAGGAAGCCAAAATTGACAGATCCTTCCATCCTTAGTATCCATGCATGCAAACCCAAAACTGACCTGCTTTGCTGCCGTATTATAATCTACGTTTCAGGCCACAAAATTGTGCACTTAAGATCACAAAACCCATGATGCAATGCAGCTGTGAGCAAAGTACACACTGGAAAAATAGTTGGGTATTGGTTTCAGTAGGTTTGTTTGCATGTCATCACCAAACTTCCTCCATGCTCCTTTCTATCGCTTCTGTTGCCATTTGAAAGTGGCATCTTAACACTGCCTGCCAAACGTATTACTGCTACAATCATACCCACAATTTTTTTTAAAAATAGAGGAGGTATGTATTTGTTTTACTTTTTCTGCCTTTAAAAATGATGGGATTTGTTTAGGCATCTCTGCTGGCAATCAGTGACAACACTTTCATGAGTGCATGTTTCTCCGAGAGGCAGATTAATTTATGCCGCAAACTTCTTTCAAAATCTTAAGACGTTCGCTTTCCGGTTTAAGGACTAACCATCACCATAATGAATTGAGCAAAGAGAATGTATTTATGCTGATTCCCCTCCAATTTTGACATGCACAGCCTTCATTCGCATTAATGAGGCAGACACCACTTTCAGTCAGGGGAGAAATAATGAACAGCCAAAGAGGGCAACTGACACTGAAAAAGTTATTTTGGAAACTTATCTGTGTAAATGTCAGAGGAACTAGTAATCTGAATAAAACCACACCGTAAGATGTGGAAAATATCTATGGAATATAAATTCTCTGTATGCGTCTCTGCTTCTCAGACTGTTCTTCAAAGAGGAAACGGAAAGAACTAGTTTCCACTGAATGCTTTCCATTTCCTCGTGACAAGGCAATAATTTTGTTAAACCCCTCTGATGTTTTCTAGCTTCTTAGGCATCTGAGTTGGACTGTTCTCCCAAACTTAATTTGTTGTTGTTGTTTAGTCGTTTAGTCGTGTCCGACTCTTCGTGACCCCATGGACCAGAGCACGCCAGGCACTTCTGTCTTCCACTGCCTCCCACAGTTTGGTCAAACTCATGCTGGTAGCTTTGAGAACACTATCCAACCATCTTGTCCTCTGTCATCCCCTTCTCCTTGTGCCCTCCATCTTTCCCAATATCAGGGTCTTTTCCAGGGAGTCTTCTCTTCTCATGAGGTGGCCAAAGTATTGGAGCCTCAGCTTCACTGCCTCCATTTCTTCCCCTTCTATTTGCTAGGAGGTGATGGACCCAGTTGGCCATGATCTTCGTTTCTTTGATGTTGAGCTTCAGACCATATTTTGCACTCACCTCTTTCACCCTCATTAAAAGGTTCTTTAATTCCTCCTCACTTTCTGCCATAAGGTTGTGTCATCTGCATATCTGAGGTTGTTGATATTTCTTCCAGCAATCTTAATTCTGGCTAGGGATTCATCCAGCCCAGCCTTTCGCATGATGAATTCTGCATATAAGTTAAATAAGCAGGGAGACAATATACAGCCTTGTCGTACTTTCCCAAACCTAACAGATGCTTAGTAATAAACCTGTGGGACCCCCATGGCATTCTAGATGCTGTTGTTCTTCAACTCCAATCATTTCTAGCCAGCATGGTCTATGGTCAGCGATGGTGGTATGGCAGGCCACAGGCTCCCCACCCTCCTTTGTAGGCAGTACATTAGCTCACCATTTTGGGGCATATAATACTCTCGCTCCAGTAGTCACATACAAAAATATTCATTTGATTATTCAGTACCTCTGATCCCATTACCCTTGGAAAAAGATCTCTGGTCTCCTGGGATAGTGCAGATTCTTTAACACTACCTAGTCCACAGTGAATGGTCAAGGTTCGGTTGGTTAAAGATGGTCCGTTGGACAAATTTGCTGTGGTGCTATGGAAAAGGGTCTTTCCCACCCAGCCAGCAGAACAAAGAACTGTACAGTAGTACCTCAGGTTACAGACGCTTCAGGTTACTGACACTTCAGGTTACAGACTCCGCTAACCCAGAAATAGTACCTCAGGTTAAGAACTTTGCTTCAGGATGAGAACAGAAATTGCGCAGCAGTGGTGCGGCGGCAGCAGGAGGCCCTATTAGCTAAAGTGGTACCTCAGGTTAAGAACAGTTTCAGGTTAAGAACGGACCTCCAGGACAAATTAAGTTCTTAACCCGAGGTACCACTGTATATGTAAATATGAACAAAAGGGGGGGAGGCAATCAGAGAACTAGAGAACAGAGAAAAACCAGGCAGACCTAAAACCAAGAGCAGTTTGATAACTGGGTGTACAAAAACAAACATCATAAGACAAACCTCCTGTCCTCATACTTTTGTAGTCCACGAGCTTTGAAGGCATCAAAGAAATCATTTTGTGCCTTGAACAACACACACAGTTTTTGCTAAGTGTAAAATACTCTCGCCATCAAAGAAAGGCCTGCTTTGCTTTTCAAGGCAATAGGATATACGTCCCAAACAAACCCTCTTTTGTGCACCGGAGCCAAACAATCTGAAAAGGATCTTCTCATTCATTCACAAAAGTCAAAAACCAGCGGGGTCAGAATGAGTACAAAGTATTTTGCTCCTTTTCCAATGAGGATGAAAGGCTGGTTTCCTTCCCCTGGGAATCTCTTTATGTGGATGCCAGCTGAAATCGGCATTAAAAACGTGGCTGGCTTAATAGATGAGATGAGGAAAATGAAGCAAGGTGAACTATATAAGCACAAAACAGCTTGAATAAGGTCATTCCTCATCGCTCCCAGCCCTGTGTTGCACTTTGGCTGACCCATATAGGACACAGAAGCTCTAAGACTTCTGATCGGCAAGTCCTAGGCTCTGTGGTTTAACCCACAGCGCCACCCGCGTCCCTGAAGGTAAGCAGAGACAATTTATGGCTTAAAAAGCACTGACTGCAACCTCCAACAAAGCTGTTATTTAAACATCTGGAAGCTGCTCTTCAAACATCTGATCACCCAGGTCCTTTAAATACCAACCTGTCATCCGGATATAGGAGCTTGTAACATCTTCTATTTTATTAGTGTAGCCCTGGTGAGTTACTTGCCTATTGAGGATACGCTGAAGATTAATTGGGTTAATGGCTCTACAGCGTTTTAAATCGGTAGCTAAATGTTTACTGCTCATCAAATAGCAATGGGCTAGAGGGAGAGAATGACAATACGTCTCCTTTTACAGGCTCTGCTGGTCCAATGAGTGTCACTCCAAGCAGTGCAGGCTGATTTAGGGACTTAGTTGACCACCTAGACCGGAACTGATTTATTCTTTCCCACTTGGTGGCACAGTCCTTGGCATGTTTACTCAGAAGTAATCACCACTGCATTTAAGGGGGCATTTGACCAGTCAGGTGTGCACTGGTTGGCAGCCCTAATCACTTTAAGACTGCAATCCTATGCACACTTACCTAAAAGTAAGCCTACTGGAATAAAGCAGGACTTATTTATGCGTCAATAGGCATCAGATCAGGCTGCAGATAGGCATGGATCAATCTCCCAATGTTACTTCCCCAAGTTTTTCATTTTTCCAGTCGTAAATGCAGTCCTCCATATTTCTGCGCTATTTGGTCAGTGCATTAGTGCCGATTTCTCCTAATAAACACATTTTTGTGCGCAGTTTTTAGCAATGCACACTTTTTCTACCAGCAATTTCCCCTCATATCTTGTAAATGGCTTTGATCTTTTTCCTTAAGGGTTATATAAAATTCATGAAATAAATAATATACTGCATTATTGTATGTTATTTTTCATGAAAATATGCATATTACTGTTTTTATCACTTTTCAGTCCAAGATAGACCCCTGATATATCTAGCTATCTATAAATCTATATCCATCTACAAAGTGAGTTCTAGTCCTTGAACACTTTTGCTGCAATATATCTGTCACTCTTTTAAGCTGCCTTTCTAGTATATGAAGTAGTCAGTGCTGTAGTTAGGTGATTTTAGACTTTCAACTGAATGGTCTTATGCCCTTTTCCCCATTAGAAGACAACGTGTATTACAGTGGTACCTTGGGTTAAGAACTTAATTTGTTCTGGAGGTCCGTTCTTAACCTGAAACTGTTCTTAACCTGAAGCACCACTTTAGCTAATGGGGCCTCCCGCTGCTGCCGCTGTGCCACCACCGCATGATTTCTGTTCTCATCCTGAAGCAAAGTTCTTAACCTGAGGTACTATTTCTGGGTTAGTGGAGTCTGTAACCTGAAGCATCAGTAACCTGAAGCATCTGTAACCCGAGGTACCACTGTACCCGTATTTCAAAATATGCTAACCCATCCTTGCTTCAAGGTCTTGCCCTGATGCCAAGTATCTGGTAAAAGTATCTGGTAAAAGTATCTGGTTTATCTGACTGGTAAAAGTGAAAGGTAAAGGACCCCTGGATGGTTAAGTCCAGTCAAAGGTGTCTATGGGGTTGTGGCGCTCATCTCAATTTCAGGCTGAGGGAGCCAGCATTTGTCCACAGACAGCTTTCCGGATCATGTGGCCAGCATGACTAAACCTCTTCTGGCACAACAGAACACCGTGATGGAAACTAGAGTGCACAGAAACTCCATTTACCTTCCCGCTGCAGCAGTACCTATTTATCTACTTGCACTGGTGTGCTTTCGAACTGCTAGATTGGCAGCAGCTGGGACAGAGCAATGGGAGCTCAGTCCATTGTGGGGATTCGAACCACTGACCTTCCGATTGGCAAGCCCAAGAGGCTCAGTGATTTAGACCACAGCGCCACCCGCACCCACTGCATGCATGTATACATCTAAATTAACAGGCTTCATGGTTTTCCCCAATCATGAATTTTGCATAGTGCATACACACACAAACATAATGATTCACAATACATTGACAGGTCAAAAATTAGTAAACCAATATCATGATACAGAATTGAAACTGATTTTGGATGATCTATTGATATATTCTCCAGCCCTAGCACTTAATCCCTCTGCTGAAATCAATGGGATTTAAGACATAACTAAGGACTCAGCTGTATAGCTGCAAATATAATGTTTTAAGTGCCTTATGCAAATGTGGCACTAGATGGCAATGGTGAGCTAATGGGAAATTCAATATACCGTATTTTTCGCTCTATAACACGCACCCGACCATAATACGCACGTAGTTTTTAGAGGAGGAAAATCCGTAGGCATGCCACCCGTAGGCATTCCCTCCATAACACGCACAGACATTTCCCCTTACTTTTTAGGAGGAAAAAAGTGAGTGTTATGGTGCAAAAAATACGGTATATTTTAAAACATTTTTAAAAGCATGTTTGCAGCATTTATATATATATGTCTAGATTCAGCCTAACTAACTAGTGCCACTGCTTCCACTGAGATCTAAGTGCAACTTCCTGGATCCAACCTCATATGCTTGGCAAAGCAATATTTGTAACAGTGATATTTAAGGTGAAATCCTAGTATACATGTCTACTCAGCAGTAGAAAAACACAGCATTGCAGTGTGTGAAAGTTTCCTTCATGAAAGAAATATGGCTCCCTGCAAGAAGAAAATAATTAAAGGTTTGCACCACTCTTATATTGTACTTTTTACGTTAGCAATGTTTTATCATTTTTCCTGCAGATCTCGCTGAATCTTTAATTAAGACTGCTACCTGCGGTATCTAGCTATAGACATGGCTGTATAATTCTGTTTGACACGGCAAGGCAGGAAGTTGCAGACACACATAACCCCGGCTCACAAATTAGCACCCTCTCCAAAGCATCTCTGAATTAACACTAATTTTAACAAGGAATTCAATTTGCTACCTTGTGAATATTGGCATGGGGGGGGGGGGGAAACTACAACGATAGCTCTCTTGGTGTCTGAATACTACCCTGCTTGATGCCACAATATTTAAAAAGCAACACGAATTCCATCGGAATGGCATCTAGCATAACAAGCCATGATTGATGGCTTAATTTGTTTCTTTAATAGTATAGCAAATGGCAGTTTTTGCATCCATTTTTGGCACCACCCTTCAGTTTGACATTAAAAGAGTCTGACAAATATAATTTTATGTGCATTAGAGAGTGTGGGTACGTGGTTTATTCTCGGCTCATTATCAGCTGCCCAGATGTACATGCATGATAATCAGTCAATCCAAACAATCATTTAACATTCACATCCTTGCTGCAGAAATACGTTTTCTCAAAAGTCAAATTATCGAAACGGTGGAAGGCAGCAAGAAGGATTTTCTGCTGATTTCAGGAAAAGCTCACTTAAGCTAGGTCTGAAGGATCTGAGGAAAAAGAAAGTACAAAACTTAGTTGAACACCTCTCACTTCAGGCCTGTGAGCATTTACAATTAGTTTGATGGGGGGGGATTATACGGATGTAACATTTTCATGAATATGTATTTATTAATTTTATGGTCCTCCTTTCCATGCACAATGTCAATGACCGCTAATAATGATTAACATAGCAGATACAAGCGCACAGATTAAAACAAGAACAGATTTTTTTAAAGCCTGTGTGCTCAACAAAACAATAAAGCTGCAGATATTTTTCCCTGCATAGTTCAGCTTCCAAACCTGTGCGTGCTGATGGCAAAATAAAACACACTACAGTTCACAACCGACAGTCAACATGCTTTTTCCTACAAGGATGATATTGTTAATAATGATAATGGTGATGTTCTTGATGATAATTTACACCCCACGCTTTCTCCTGGTGGGACTCAAGGCAGCAAACATATAAAAATGAGAACGGCTTGAAACATAGAAAAAACAGTCATTAAAAAAGCAATTAAACATTGTTAGAAGTAAAACGATGTAAATATATAAAATCTATTCAAACCGTACAATAAAAGCAGCACGACACCAGTCCTTTCATCAGAAGCAATCAGTTCCCCAAAGCCTGTTGGAACAAGAAATTAGAAAGTCTTCATCTGCTGGCAAGAGACAGAAAGGAGGGAGACAGTCTAGCTTCTATCTATCATCTATATCTCTATCTATCTATCTATCTATCTATCTATCTATCTATCTATCATCTATATCTATATCTATATCTATCTATCTATCTATCTATCTATCTATCATCTATCTATCTCTATCTCTATCTCTATCTCTATCTCTATCTCTATCTCTATCTCTATCTCTATCTCTATCATCTATCTATCTATCTATCTATCTATCTATCATCTATCTATCTATCTATCATCTATCTATCATCTATCTATCATCTATCATCTATCTATCTATCATCTATCTATCTATATCTATCTATCTATCATCTATCTATCTCTATCTATCTATCTATCATCTATCTATCTCTATCTATCTATCATCTATCTATCATCTATCTATCTATCTATCTATCTATCTATCTATCTATCTATCTATCATCTATCTATCTATCTATCTATCTATCATCTATCTATCATCTCTATCATCTATCTATCATCTATTTGCATTTCAGATGCAAGATTGTTATGTATCTAATTATTTTCAAATGCAAACAGTGGACTTCCCTTCTTGTCCTTCCATGGTTCCTTTTCTAATCCGCTCCCTCTCTTGTTCTAACTTACACTGCTGAAGTCACTAACATCCTGCTAAATTAATTGTCTGTTTCTAATAATTTTTCACGTAATCTGTTATATTTTTCATGTAATATATTATCCAATCCTCCTTAAACCCTTTACCATCTTTAGTTCTTATTCTACTGGTCATTCCTGCTAATTCTGCATATTCCAACAGTTTAAGGTGCCACTCTTCTTTCATTCTTCTGTTCTTCATTTCTGGAGAACAGTCTAGCTTCTTTAGGCAGGGAGTTCCAAAATTTCTCCCAGGGGAAAAAAAAACTTAATATGCCAAATAGGCCTCAATGGTCTGTGCATATTGGTGTCCTCCCCATTTAAGGAAAATAATTGAGTCAGATGTTTAATTTCTCTAAAACATTCCAACTGAAGTGTGCCAAAGCTTCAGTAACAGCCAGCAGCCAGCGAGAAAGTGATCCCATTTAGGAGCCTCAGTCCTGTTCACTCTGCACCACTCTTTTCTGGTTAGCAAAAGAGGTTCAAAGACTCTTTCAAGGCAAATCTTAAAAAATGTAGTGTAAACACCGACAACTGGGAAACACTGGCCTGCAAGCGCTCTAGTTGGAGAACAGCCTTTACCAAAGGTGCCATGGGCTTTGAAGACGCTCAAACTCAGGATGAAAGGGAGAAATGCGCTAAGAGGAAGGCATGTTTGACAAACCCTCACCATGATCAATTCCTGCCCGGAAACCTATTTCTCCTCTGTGGCAGGACATGTGGATCCAGAATTGGCCTCCACAGTCACTTACAGACTCACTGTTATAACCATGTTTACGGAAGGCAATCTTACTCGACTACGAGTGATCACCATAGAAGAAGAAGACTCTGCACTGTAAACTTATTGGCTCAACTAGATGACTAAAACAACAACAAACCTCTGCTTACGTGAACCATATTCAATAAAC
Source organism: Podarcis muralis (assembly GCF_964188315.1). Classification (NCBI taxonomy): domain Eukaryota; kingdom Metazoa; phylum Chordata; class Lepidosauria; order Squamata; family Lacertidae; genus Podarcis; species Podarcis muralis. Next base: position 19,605,152 of record NC_135664.1, on the reverse strand, counting down.
ACACAAGATGTAACTGGCTGTACGTTTGAAAAAATACTACATACTATTCATTGTATTGAATTGTAGATTTCAACAGAAGAAGCTCATAAACTTCAACAAAAAAAGTAGAAGACCCAGTGGATCAGTTCATTTTCTTTCTTTTTTTAATAATATTTATTACTTTTCCAACCATTTAAACACTACAAAAAGAACAATACAATACAATACAAAAAACACTACATAACACTAACACATTAAACTAACAAAACAGAACAAAAACAAACAAAAACAGTTTAAAACACCTCAAACATTTTCAATATCTTATCTTTCATTCACTTATTTCAACAACCTCCTCACACCTCCCTTTTTGTATTCCACTTCTGTTAATTGTTTCAGCAATTCCTTTCCATCTCCATCTTCCTCTGTTTACTATCCTATAATTATCTTAACACATTCTAGCCTTATTTTTTCCTTTAATATTCTATTAATCTATTTATACTTAATTCCTTATAACATTTCTACTAAAGCCATATAACTTCATTCCAACATTCTTCTAACATTCATTAATTTTACAATATTTCTGTAAATAGTCTTTAAACCTTTTCCAGTCTCCTTCTCCCTGGTCTCGGATTTTGCCAGTCCTTTCCGCCAATTCCTTATAGTCCATCAACTTCATCTGCCATTATCCAACACTTCAGTGTTTTCAAGAAGCAGCCATTCTCTCAGCCAGCAAAAAGCAGCTGGTTCACAACAAAGTTTAAGGTCTGGCAGGGCAAATCCACCTCCTTCTTTGGCATCAGTCAATATCTTAAATTTTACTCGGGGCTTCTTGCCCTGCCAAACAAATCTGGAAACATCCCTCTGCCACCTCCTGAAACAATCCATCCCATCCGAAACTTGCAATGTTTGAAACAAAAGCAACATCCCCGGCAACACAGCAACACTCATCCCCACCACAGCAACTCGACCCAACAATGACAACTTCAAATTTGTCCATATTTCCAAATCCCCCTTCACTTCAATCCAACGTCCTTCACAATTATCCTTAAATGTGAATAGATTCACATTTTTGGCAGTCATGCTAACCCCCAAATACCTCTCTTTCTCAACCAATGTTAGTCCTGTCTCCTCCTGAGACTCTGTCAAGCTTTCCTTTTCCAATTCAGGTAGGGCTCTGATCCTCAAATTTGTCTGTTTTTCTTTGAGTTCAATCATAACAAGCGTCAACTTATGTTCATCAAGTTGCCGATCAGTTCATTTTCTAATCAGTTTATGCATGAGGTCCATATATGTGGAAGTTTCTATTCCACCTGTCTGTTCATAGAGTCCAACAACCCACACGAAAGGTTGTTGCAGTTCCATAGAATCCTTTCACAGAGTCTAAGACAAGGATTTCCAGCATATTAGCCTTGTTTCGATGTCCTAGGCTTCATCAGTAGTACAAACTCATATATGATATCACATGACAGTGGATCTTATAGCATAGTAGTGGCTGCTGTGCAACAACCTTTCGTGTGGATTGTTGAACTCTATGAACAGACAGTTGAATAGACACTTTCACATATATGGACCTTCTACATAAACTGATTAGAGAATGAACTGATCCACTGGGTCTTCTACTTTATTCATTGAACTTTATGAGCTCCTTCTGTTGAAATCTACAATTCAACACAATGAATAGTATATATTATTATTTTTCAAACGTACAGCCGGTTACGTCTTGTATATCAACTAGATAACTGACATGAGTGAGTTCCCACTCTTGACAGGATAGGCCACATAAACTATTCTCAGGGCTGCTTAAAGGTAAAGGGACCCCTGACCATTAGGTCCAGTCGTGGCTGACTCTGGGGTTGCGGTGCCCATCTCGTTTTATTGGCCAAGGGAGTACAGCTTCCGGGTCATGTGGCCAGCATGACTAAGCCGCTTCTGGCGAACCAGAGCAGCATGCGGAAATGCCATTTACCTTCCTGCCAGAGCGGTACCTATTTATCTACTTGCACTTTGACATGCTTTTGAACTGCTAGGTTGGCAGGAGCAGGGACCGAGCAACAGGAGCTCACCCCATCGCGGGGATTTGAACCGCCAGCCTTCTGATCGGCAAGTCCTAGGCCCTGTGGTTTAACCCACAGCGCCACCCGCGTCCCTTCAGGGCTACTTAGGACATTTTTTAAAAGTGGCGACATAGGATCTGAGTGATTCATGCTTCCGCTTCTGCTATTTCTCATGTGTTCTCCTAAGGAGATGGGCAGAACATTGGAAGTGGTGGGAGAAGAAAAATGAGTCATGTCTGTTTCCTTTTAGAACATCTGATGCAGCTCTCCATAGATCATAAACCATAATGCTCTGAAGAAGTATCTGAAGAAGTGCGTATGCACATGAAAGCTCATACCAATAACAAAGTTAGTTGGTCTCTAAGGTGCTACTGGGAGGAATTTTTTTTATTTTGTTTCGCATACTGCTCATGTCTACAAAGTATCACGGACTGTTAAAATAACTGATCTTCGTTTTGGCAAACTGGTGTGACAAAGTTTGAAACGTGATGTCAGGGCTGCCTCAGGTCCCAGCTCACAGAGGACCAACGCCAGTCCGTTGTTATATTAAATAGTCTTTATTAAAGTTCAGTCTCTCATTTACAGCCACGGCGCGCAGCTCTACGTCTTGAACCTAGACCGCTGGAGCTCCATCTGAATCTCCTCCCCCCAGGCACCAGTTCAAGACCCTAGCCTTGCTCCACCTCTTCCTCTGCTCCCTTTTCCTCTGGGTCCGCCTGTCCGTCGGGGCTTTCCCCTTTCTAGACTCTTCCAACGCTGACTCTCCCGAGTCCTCCCCCTCCCTCCGGCGAGCTTTAGGACCTGGTTCCCAATCCTGGCTTCCTGCTGTCCCACTCGCCTGCACATTTGAACTTGGCGCGCGCGCCCAGCCTGCCACCTTCCTTCTGACCGTTATGCTGCTCCTGTCACTGCTCCCCTCTTCGGGAATGCTAGCTGGGCTTGACTCCTCCTCCCTGCTTGCTGGAGGAGACGCTGGCCCTGACCTATGGGACTCTTCCCCCCCACTACGCTCCGGTGGGGAAGCTGGTCCTGATTTCCAGCTACTGCTCTGGGAGTCTCCGCTGGCCCCCTGCTTCTGGTGTGTCCCCCCTGGGACCCCCCTTGCCCTGGACATCGGCGCCCCCTTCTGGGAATCTTCTGATTCACTGGAGAGGCTCATGGAATCTCTCGGGTCACTGTCATTCTGCCCTCCGCTGCCCTCAGATTCCTCCCCTTCGCTCTCCATTTCCTCTCTCCCCTGCGCCTCTGCTCCTGAGCCCCTGACACGTGAGATAAATGTTTAAGACAATGAGGCATAATTACCATATATAATTGATATCTTGAGCTAAGTCATATTTCACTGTTTGCTCAGATTCTTTCGTGACCCAATTAAAGTTGCCCCAACACAGATATACTTGTTCACTGAACTACGGTTTTGTAAAGCTGATTTTGAATACTGAACTATGACCTCAAGGGTGAAAAGGGAGGGGAGCAATGCCTGTCTGCAGCTGAATACATGTAATATAAATTGGACAGTGTTTGCTGAGGAAAAGGGCACTGAAGGGCACAGATCATGTGGGATAAAACACAGTGGTTGTAATGCATCGTACATAAAAATGCTCTCTACTGGCTTTCTCTACATAATGTATCCTAACGATATCGAGCAAACTAATGCTTCTATTAGGAATGGGGGATAAATTTGTCCAGTTTGCATTATAACAGAAACATACCTATTTCACAACTTTGATCCATTACATGAACTGAAATGCAGCTATCCTTCTCCAACAACAACAAAAATAAATTCAAAAAGCATATATTAGGGGAAAGTATACCAAACGTGTGCATAGATTAGTGAAAATAGCACACAAAAATGGAGTCTGTTAGGAAAAAATGCTTGGGAAAATACAGACAGATGGAGAATTTCCACACTAATTTTTTTAAAGTTCACAGACATGCAAAAATGAAACTTAAAAATAGGAGAAACTCAGAGAAACCACAATTGATAGATCCCTCCCTCCCTCTTTGGTTGGAATATAAATACCTAAAGTGGGAGCAAGTGAAATTAATCTTCCACGTATTTTTAAGCCATTTTATCTAATGCTTTGTTTTGTAGTTATAATCCAAATCGCTACACTTCAGACAACGTTTCATCTGATATGCAATTTCCTTGAAAAAAGCAATTGCTCACGATGGACGAAGTAACAAATGTCCTAATGCCAGAGCTATGTTTTGACAGAATCTTTTGCGTATGAAAGATTGTATGATTGTTCCTACATAAAGGGCAGTGATCTGCTGTGGTAATTTGGGGACCAATTACCAGTTGAAGGTGCTATGTTGCTTTTAAAATGTCCAGGATCTTGCTTTAATTTATTTGTGTATTAAACTTGTAAACAAATTGCTTCTCTAAACTGCACCTTATGGCCTTGGTTCAGATAAATAGGATATGTCAAAGAATAAACTCAGCTATTTGTTATGAACTCTAAGAGAGCCAATACTTATGTAGCCAAAAGAGTTCCACCAATGCACAATAGGGTGATATCAGCAGGTTGGGGGAGGGGGAAACCTGAAGATATGCAGAAGTTGTTGCTGTTGTTGTTGTTGTTGTTTAGTCGTTCAGTCGTGTCCGACTCTTCGTGACCCCATGGACCAGAGCACGCCAGGCACTCCTGTCTTCCACTGCCTCCGCAGTTTGGTCAGACTCATGCTGGTAGCTTTGAGAACACTGTCCAACCATCTCGTCCTCTGTCGTCCCCTTCTCCTTGTGCCCTCTCATCTTTCCCAACATCAGGGTCTTTTCCAGGGAGTCTTCTCTTCCCATGAGGTGGCCAAAGTACAGTGGTGCCTCGCAAGACGAAATTAATCCATTCCGCGAGTCTCTTCATCTTGCGGTTTTTTCGTCTTGTGAAGCACGGCTATTAGCGGCTTAGCGGCTTAGCGGCTATTAATGGCTTAGCGGCTTAACGGCTTTAAGAAAAAGGAAACAAACTCTCAAGAACTCGCAAGACGTTTCATCTTGCAAAGCAAGCCCATAGGGAAATTCGTCTTGCGGAACGACTCAAACAACGGAAAACCCTTTCGTCTAGCAAGTTTTTCGTCTTGGGGGTTTTTCGTCTTGCGGGGCACCACTGTATTGGAGCCTCAGCTTCAGGATCTGTCCTTCCAGTGAGCACTCAGGGCTGATTTCCTTAAGAATGGATAGATTTGATCTTCTTGCAGTCCATGGGACTCTCAAGAGTCTCCTCCAGCACCATAATACAAAAGCATCAATTCTTCAGCGATCAGCCTTCTTTATGGTCCAGCTCTCACTTCCATACATCACTGCTGGGAAAACCATAGCTTTTACTATACGGACCTTTGTTGGCAAGGTGATGTCTCTGCTTTTTAAGATGCTGTCTAGGTTTGTCATTGCTTTTCTCCCAAGAAGCAGGCGTCTTTTAATTTCGTGACTGCTGTCATCAATGTCATCAGTGTTTGGGTACCAGGCACTATTTTGAATCAAGATGCTGGGACAACACATGACTTTGCCCATTTTCTGGCATAAGTTTGACCACCTCCTGAGATATCATTGCCAAACTCAGTATGAGGGTTCCTGAGGTGAGAGCAGTGGCCTTCACAGACATTTGGATGCTGGCACCATTTTGATTCAAGAAGGTGGACCCAAAGGTGACTTTGGCAGGGCCTCACCCAAACATCCAAATCAAACTATCCATTTATAAATTACAATATTCGGGGGTTTCTACAAATTCCTGGGTGGCGCTGGGCAGCCCCAAACTTGTAAAGCATGTATTAGGTGCAGACCCCATGTGTGGCATGTGTGGCCTGTGATAGCCCTGCCAGATCCACTCCACATTTTGTGTTGAGTGTGAAGGTCTAAACTGTGTTCAGTGGAAGCCTCCCCATGATTGTGAAACTCACAAGATCAGGGTTCCTGGCTGCAGGGAGAATTCTAAGATAAGGAGAACCACCCCCTTCAGACTTTGAATTAATTTTATAATGAATGATTTTAGAGTGTTGTGTTGTGTTGTACTGTTTTATTGTTGTTAGCCGCCCTGAGCCCGGCTTCGGCTGGGGAGGGCGGGATATAAATAAAATTTTTTATTATTATTATTATTATTATTATTATTATTATTATTATTTGCACCCTCCAGCTAGTGGGGGCAGGGACATTGGGGGGCAGGACTAGTTTACACTGCCTGGGTGCTCCCTCAACACCATTTCAGGTGAATGTCACAATAGTCTCATTCATTGGGTGATGGAGAATGTTCCACTCATGAAACAGGGATGCCTTATATTGAGTAAGACCAATGGTCCATCGAGCTCAGTACTGTCCACATTGCCAGTCAGTGGCTCTCCAGGGCTTCAGCCAGCAGTCATTTCCAGTTCTACGCAAAGATTGAAATTGGGAGAATACAGATTGAGCAACCTTTCCACTAAACCATCTGCATCCTTGAATAGCTCACCTTGAATTCCTGGCCCAGTTTGCAGTTCCCGTTTTTCATTCTCCAGCTACAATCAAGTCTTAGCATCAAGCAAGAGGCGTTGTTATTCAAGCTGTGGGTTATGAGGTGGTGTACAATTGCTTGCTAGGTCACAGTATGAATTGTGCCACTGTTTCATCCTGAGGTAACCGTGCCACACATTTCATATGTAGGCCAAACTAATTACCAAACTGCACAGCTCAGAGGCCAGGGCGTTCATGTTAATATTCGTGTATAATTGAAATCAACAGTAAGCAGAAGACTGATCAAACAATTTCTGTCTGCGAGGAGAGTTTGTGTGCGGCCCATGAATTTTCCTGCAAGAGAGCAGGCAAAACATAAAATAGAAACGATTCAACAAATGTGCCACTAAATACCCAGCCCTGTATTTATTTTTGAAATGTGACATCAGCACATTATGGAATCAACTGTTTATTCCAAATCCGCTATTTAGCCAGAGGAAGAGGCCTACCTTAGTTGCCAAGACGAGGTTTCAGATAGGAACTGGGATAGGAGTAAAGACTACATTATTATTTTGTGGCTTTATTCAACGATTTCAATGTAATTCATGTTTGTTTTTAATTCTGTGATATTTTTCCAAGCTGCGCTGGGACTACTTCGTGAAGGTTATGAGAACAGGTAATAAGATTAATGAATTAATTAATATCTACAGAAGTGAAATAAAGTGGGAATAGTGACTCTCATAAATGTGCAAGCAGTATTTGCCAGCCTCTTGTTAAAAGGCTCTGGCTACAAGCAGTGTACAATTAAACACACAATGCTGCATTGTATGGTGGATTAAAACACAAACTGAAGCCTTGAGCTCTGGTTGTGTAGTGTGCATGCACAGAAGGTTCAGGGCATGAAACCAGTTTCAACAAAACATCCCTTACATGGACATCACTCAGCCGTCCATGTGGGGCATGCTACATTTGAAAGTGGTTCACCACATAGACAGCACTCAGGGTGTGGATAATCACTGTCAGCACCACACAGCCATGGCAAGGACTTCTGTACTGTCTGAACTATCATGTGGTGAGATGCTTTGCATAATTGTATTCAACATTAACAACAACAACAACAACAACAATTTATATACTGTCCTATAACTGGGGGTCTCAAGGAGGTTCACAAAATAAAATCAGAATATAAAACCACAAAATACAGTGGTACATTGGTTATGAACTTAATCCGTCCTGGAACCCCGTTCTTAAACCAAAACCATTCTTAAACCGAGGTGTGCTTTCCCTAATGAGGCCTCTGGCTGCCGGTGCCCTTCCACCGTTTGAATTCCGTTCTTACACCGAGGTGAAGTTCTCAAAGGGACGCGGGTGGCACTGTGGTCTAAACCATGGAGCCTCTTGAGCTTGTCGATCAGAAGGTCAGTGGTTCAAATCTCTGTGATGGGGTGAGCTCCCATTGTTTGGTCCCAGCTCCTGCCCACCTACCAGTTTGAAAGCACACCAGTGCAAGTAGATAAATAGGTACCGCTCTGGTGGGAAGGTAAACAGCGTTTCCGTGCGCTGCACTGGTTTCGCCAGAAGCGGCTTAGTCATGCTGGCCACATGACCCGGAAAAACTGTCTGTGGACAAACGCCAGCTCCCTCGGCCTGTAAAGTGAGATGAGCGCCTCAACCCCAGAGTCATCTGCGACTGGACTTAACTGTCAGGGGTCCTTTACCTTTTTTTTTTCTTTTAAGTTCTCAAACTGGGACACTCTTTCTGGTTTTATGGAGTTTGTAAACCGAATTGTTCTTAAACCAGACTCTTCTTAAACTGATTTACCACTGTACATAATAAAAATAAAAACAACCCAATAGCCCCCTCCACAAAAAACATATTTTAAAAAGGCATAGGATGTCAATCAGATCAAGCAAAGGTTTTTGCTCGGTACCTAAAGGTTTATAATGAAGTCACCAGACAAACTTCCCTGGGGAGAGCATTCCACAGATGGGGAGCCACTGCAGAGAATGCCCCATTCTCCTGTTGCCACCCTCCGGACCTCTCAAGAAGGAGGCACACGAAGGAGTGCCTCAGAAGATGACCTCAGGGTCCGGGTAGGTTCATATGGAAAGAGGCGGTCCTTGAGGTATTGTGGTCCTGAGCTGTTTAACATAGTGCTAGGTAGCACTTTGCATGAGGAGAACAGCTCCCCCTCTAAATTTGTGTGCCCCCTGAATTCGTTGCAGGAGAAATTTTGGGGATGGCACAGGATGTGCATAGAGGGAGGAGAGATAATTTCTGCTACACAAGCAGAAGTTGTTTCACTCACACATTTTTAGCTCAGATGCTTAGGCCATGGTGTGGAATATCACCACACAGAAATGCTTCCCGGCATCATTCATGCGTTTGTAGATTAATCAGCCAGTTGAAAAGAATGGCGAGTCTTTTGAGTGTACAGGTCTCAGTGTAAATTTCAAAACTTGAATCATGGTCTTTGAGTCCAAATTTTATCTACTTGATGAGGAGATGATCAAAAAGTAGTGCCTGCATTTGGAGATTAAAACTAAATCATAGTTTAGTGCTAAAAGAATGAGCCTGGGTGAGGAATGGGCTCACAATATTCCTCATCTCTCTTCCTTGTCTGTGAGGTGGGAAAGCTTTGCTTTTCAACTAGCAGTTACTCGTCGTGTTCAAACCAAGAAAAGTGGGTAGATTTAACTATAGTTTAATGAAACAAATCAGGATTGTAAGCCACAATTTTAAGTTAGCTTGTTTCTCTGAACTGCAGTCAAGAAGAAGAAGAAGAAGAAGAAGAAGAAGAAGAAGAAGAAGAAGGAGGAGGAGGAGGAGGAGGAGGAGGAGGAGGAGGAGGAGGAGGAGGAGGAGGAGGAGGATAATAATAATACTTTATTATTTATACCCCGCCCATCTGACTGGGTTTCCCCAGCCACTCTGAGGGGCTCCCAACAGAATATTAAAAACGCGATAAAGCATCGAACAATAAAAACTTTCCTAAACAGGGCTGCCTTCAGATGTCTTCTAAAAAGTCAGATAGTTTCTTATTTCTTTGACATCTGATGGGAGGACGTTCCAAGGGGTGGGACCACTTCTGAGAAGGCCCTCTGCCTGGTTCCCTGTAACCTCACTTAGTGAGGGAACCACCAGAAGGCCCTTGGAGTTGGACCTCAGTGTCCGGGCTGAATGATGGGGTTGGAGACATGTCTTCAGGTATACTTTGCCTTCCAGTATATTAGGTGTTAACCATGGTTTATACAGGCTCAGGGAGTAAAAGGATGTGATCCCTGAACTCCATACATGTAACTCAAAACCTTGTACCGGCATTACATGTAAACCCAACCAGTGTGTATGTTGTATAAAAAGCTTCATCTTGAAATCACCATTCTAGTTTCAAAATGTCTGAAGAGCAGGTGTAAAAGGAGAGAAGGTGGTTCCATGGCTCTTTCAGTATTTTGTTACTACGATTAACTTCTGTAGCACTGTTCAGAGAACACAGCTTTTTGCAGCTTTCGTTCGTTTATCCACTCAACAGCTTTAGATCGTGTTGCCCAAGGCCCCCCCAGCGAGCATTTCCGTGAAGGCCACGCTTTGGTTGATGCAAATTGTTGTGCAGACTGTTTAAGGAAAAAGAGAGGCAGCCATGGGTATTCCCAGCCTATAACTTTTTGTGAATGTTAATATGCCTCCGCCATGACATCGAGATTGAGTGAGGTCTAGCTTGCGGTGGTGGGATTACTGTTTTGGAAAAAAAGGGTTTGAAAGCGAATGATTTCAATCAGCGATTATTCCTACGGGTCTGTCAAAACTCCTTCTTTTTGATATGTTTTTGCCGGAGCATCTGTCGTCACATTTTTGAATAAAAGAGAACAAATGCCTCCGAGGCTTCTATCATCCTTATCTGGCCTCCAGCATCGTAGTTCTCTGCCCCCTCTTTCCAATCACCTCCGTCACTGTCATCCTGGCTTGCCTTAGGGCTACTTGATCATTTGCTGTTGTTGTTATCACTTATCATTCCCCAAGGACACAATCAACTTTTCTTGCAACGCTGCCATAGCTTAGAGTCGGAATGCTATATATACTGATATGACCGTTTTAATTAGCAGCCAACTATTTTGTGTGTGAAACCGAGATGCCCGGAATGTCAATGCTTTTCAAGCAGTGTTGCAAAGTGGAACCCAAAACCAACTCTCTTATTCAGAAAAGATCTTCGAGCAAAATCCCGCTTTTGTAACTCTAAGACCCTTTTCGAAACGCAACTGGCCATAATTGAATTAACCTCAATTAAACCAGTTAATTACCCACTGCTTAATCGTCCAATTTACCCTCATTATGGCCGATTTCTTTTCAAGGTCTGGGCGCTCTTTGTGTTTACGCACCATTCATTCAGCTTGCATTTTCCCAGCAAGCAAAAGCAGAGCTTGGTAGCTGCAAGGCACCTTAAACTAGGGATGGGGGAAGTTGTGGCCCTGTCAGGGACTGGCTGGATGAGAAGAGTGGCAGAAGCTGCCCCCCTACCCAAGAGCCCCCCAGGAAAGTCACAGAAGAAGATGACTTAGATCCTGGTAGTAGGCCACAGGCCACACCTCAGAGGAGGGGACAAGCTGAGAAGTACTAGAAGCAGGAAGACTGAGGGATTTTAAATTTGAAATATGCATATTAAGTGACAACCCTGCATTTTGAGATCAAGCAGGCCCCTTCAGCTGTACAGTGGTACCTCGGGTTACAGACGCTTCGGGTTACACGTTTTCAGGTTGTGGACCACAGGAAACCCGGAAGTACCAGAAAAGGTTACTTCCAGGTTTCGCCGCTTGCGCATGCACAGAAGCGCTAAATTGCGTCGCGTGTGTGCGCAGACACGGCACTGCAGGTTACGAACGCTGCAGGTTGTGGACGTGCCTCCGTCACGGATTACATCCGCAACCTGAGGTTCCACTGTACTCTTTTCAGTGTCTGCTAAAAACATTTCTGTTTGGACCAGTCTACTCAGGTGCTTAGAAAATTGAGGTACTTTTAATCTGTTTTAGTATCATAACTTTGACATTTTTTTCTTGATTGTACCATTTGATAATAATAATAATAATAATAATAATAATAATAATAATAATAATAATAATAATAATATTTTCCCCCAGCCACTCTGGGCGGCTTACAGCACATAAAAAATGGTAAAATATTAGTCATTATCTTTTGTAAACTGCTTTGAGGTTTTTGGGGTTTTTTGGGTTTTTTTCCAATCAAGCAGTGTATTAAGTTTGTTCAGAATCCAATCCGCAGGCAGAAATCTCATAAAGGTGAAGTTTCATAATATCTTCTATTATAGGGGCAGTTAACCGCTGACTTTTCAGGTGTTGTTGTTATTATTATTATTATTATTATTATTATTATTATTATTATTAATTGAATTTATATACTACCTTATACCCGGGGGTCTCAGGCCGGTTCACAAAATAAAATCAAGATATAAAACCACAAACTGTATAATAAAAATAAGAACAACAACCCAATAGCCTCCCCACACACCAAAACAAAATAATAATAATATTTTTTTAAAGGGCATAGGATGTAAATCAGATCAACCAAAAGCATGGTTAAAAAGGAACTTTTTTGCCTGGTGCCTAAAGGTGTGTAATTGAAGGCACCAGGCAAACTTCCCTGGGGAGAGTATTCCACAGACGGGAAGCCACTGCAGAAAAGGCTTGTTCTCATGTTGTCACCCTCTAGACCTCTCAAGGAGGAGGCACACGAAGGAGGGCCTCAGAAGATGATCTCAAGGTCCGGATGGGTTTATATGTTGCTGGACTGAAACTCCATCTCTGACTACTGGCCATGCTAGCTGGGGATGATGAGAGTTGGAGTCCAGCAACATCTGAAAGGCCACAGGTTCCCCATCCATGGTCTGTTACATGACTTATGTCCATGCTTGCTTTATTGCTCACTTTGTTTCTCTTTATGGCTACAGAGCTTCAGTTTCTTCCAGCTCTTTCTATATTTTTAGAACAGCGCCTGGTCTTTGACTGAATGTCATGCATCAGTCACCCGTCATCTCTTTAGGCAACTTGTTCAATCATAATTACTTCTCCAATTAAATGTCTGCACTATGTTTCAAACATTAATTCATCCAACAGTTTCAAGATTCACAGCTCATCGGCTTCAGTGACACCTTCAGTTTGGGGTATTTACTTAAGCAATTGCAAGTATCATAAAAAAAGGACTGAAACTCCAGCTGGCACACCAAAGATGCAGCTTATAGAAATATAAAGGTCAAAAGGTAAAGGACCCCTGGACGGTTAAGTCCAGTCAAAGGCAACTATGGGGTGCGGGGCTCATCTCACTTCAGGCTGAGGGAACCTGCGTTTGTCCACAGACAGCTTACCGGGTCATGTGGCCAGCATGACTAAACCGCTTCTGGCACAATGGAACACCGTGATGGAAACCAGAGCACACGGAAATGCCATTTACCTTCCTGCCATTTACCTACCTACCTTCCTATTTATCTACTTGCACTGGTGTGCTTTCAAACTGCTAGGTTGGCAGGAGCTGGGACAGAGCAACGGGAGCTCACCCCATCGCGGGGATTCGAACCGCCGACCTTTTGATCGACAAGCCCAGTAAGGCTATACCTCGAAATCCAGGAAAAGATGGCAAATGATATGGTAACCCGGTTTTTTTGAATAACAGTAGGGATAAGAGTTTTATCTAACAGCTGAGGGTCAAAGGAAATGGATCTGGTCTTCTGGCACTTTACCAAAGAAGGAAGGGGAGCTGAGCGGAAGTGACTAGCTTGAGGCTAAAAATAACATTTATACTTTCATGGTTGCAATTAAGTGATGCAATTTGAATACACGGGTTCCAATTCCTATTTCCTGAAAGTAGTTACGATCATTGAGAAGTTGAACAAACACTGTTAAGGCACAAGGATACAAAGGGGTTGATTTCATTTGCAAAGACACCAAATGTAACGATTGCATAAGGGTCACAGTAAGGATTCAGTAGGGGGGGGGGGGACAAAAACAAAAAAATCAGATACATTTTAAAATTGCCTGGATACGATTATAAAAAATGCTTAGTTACAATTACAGAAGAATGCTTTGATACAATTATAATTTTTTTTTTTGTTTAGTCGTTTAGTCGTGTCCGACTCTTCGTGACCCCATGGAACAGAGCACACCAGGCACTTCTGTCTTCCACTGCCTCCCGCAGTTTGGTCAAACTCATGCTGGTAGCTTCGAGAACACTGTCCAACCATCTCATCCTCTGTCGTCCCCTTCTCCTTGTGCCCTCCATCTTTCCCAACATCAGGGTCTTTTCCAGGAAGTCTTCTCTTCTCATGAGGTGGCCAAAGTACTGGAGTCTCAGCTTCAGGATCTGTCCTTCCAGTGAACACTCAGGGCTGATTTCCTTCAGAATGGAGAGGTTTGATCTTCTTGCAGTCCATGGGACTCTCAAGAATCTCCTCCAGCACCATAATTCAAAAGCATCGATGCTTCGGCGATCAGCCTTCTTTCACTTCCATACACTTTCCCATACTGGGAAAACCATAGCTTTTACTATACGGACTTTTGTTGGCAAGGTGATGTCTCTACTTGTCTCTAACAATCTAGGTTAGGCGTGGTGAAACTGCAGCCCTCGATACATTGATGAATTCCAACTTCCATCATCCCCAGCCAGAAGAATGATGGGAGTTGGAGTCCAACAACATGCAGATGGCCACAGCTTTGGCCCCCTGATCTAGAACCATGTGAAGTCACCCACAGCTCCGGCTTGCTGACTTTGACACCTACATCCCCTGCCTTGTGTATGTTTCATTCCATGTTTTGCACAGTAACAGGGATTCTAAACATCTTAATCTGCCGCACTCAGCAGCTACACAGAAGTGACTTTGTGACCAGGAGCTCAACACTTAGATGGGCTCAGTGGTTGGATTTTAGGGATATTTTGTGGGGGGAATTAGCAAGGATTTCTTGAAAAAGTAGAGAAGCAAGAAGAAAATGCTAATTAAATTAACCCCTGCGAATATAGATATAGCAAATACACTTTCAGTTTTACTTAAACTAATGTCACCCCAAGTAACTTGAATGATTTTGCCTCCTTGCAGTTCACCGCAGTTAAAAGAGTAGGAAGCCTACTTGCTATAAGAACTTCCTGCCAGCTAAGATACCTTTGAAAAAGTGATATCAATGTGCTAAGTGTCTAACCCACATTAACATTCATGGGTATTATAGATGGTAATGCACTTTGCAGTGACAGGAAAATAAAGCACATTCTCACTCTATTTATTTTTATTTTTATTTTCTTTTGGGGAGGACAATAAGCACAGAGATAATGGAAATGCCAATTCATTGGTCAATGTGCCTTCATTTCATGGTATAATTGCTAAAAGGGCAAATCAGGGCAGTAATAAATTTATTCATAGTGCAGTTTTTTGGGGTTTTTTTTTTTTTTTTTTTGAAGGAGCTTAAAAAGCAAGAAGATCTAGAGCTGGGAGCCCCCATTTGTTCAGAAAAAGGATCAAAGCAAATGCCTATTAACTTTATAATGCTTTCACTAAAAACGTATTTGTAGAATGTGAAGAAGGCATTCGCTTCTCTAGGGGAAGATAATACAATGAATTTCAAAGAGGGCTGCTGGAAGAAACCTAATGTATGAGTTTATATGCAAAATCCCAGCATATTGTCTGATACAGTACAGCATGTTATCTCTTTGATTACATTACACCTCTTCACTCTGCAACTTAGAGCCATCAGCCCTGTTCATTTATGGACAGGGAAAATCCTAGCCTTCTAGGGGAATGTTAGCGGGTGGGTGAAAAGATCTATTAGCAACCCTTCCATGTAGCATTGTATTAGAAGACGCCGTCCAGCTGAGTGTTACTGCTCGGAGGAGATATATGCTACCTGGATTAGGCACCATGTGATGAAAGCTTCGAATAAGAAGCTGATAACTGCTGCCATGGCCCGAGACTCTGAAATAGCTTTGCACAAGCAACAGAGAAATGCTTCCTTGCTACATTATGAAATTAGGCTTGAAGCAGATGATATGTTCACTAAGGAAATAATGTGGGGCCCATTCAGACAGCTGCTGTTTTGGGAGATGGATTCACATGTATACCAGAAATGAAAAAAGAATGTCTTTTGCAGTTAATGACAAAGAAATGCACTGAGAAATGTGGGATGAATGAACAATTAAAGATGTATAATCCTGCAAGCACATCAAGACGAATGCTCATTGCCATATAACCTCCCCACAAACATATTGGAATAAATGCTCAGTGAACACCAGATACAGTCTAACCTCCATATAACCTTTGTGCAAGCAAATCTTGTTCATTTATCATTTCTTTTTTAATTTTCTGCCTTTTGCCATCTTGCTCCCAAAGCAGCTTACAAAATAAATAAAAATGCAATACATGAAAACATAAAGTAAACATCAGGGCAGCATTCATGGTGCAAAGGCACAGATGAACACTCAATAAACATATTACCTGGAGGAACTGGTGGTTGCCTCTCATTCAAATGAAAAGTTGATGGATACTCAGGAAATGTTGAGTTGGATGGATGCAGAGCCAGTTAGTCACCCTTGAAATCAATGGGACAACTATTTTTTCACTTGGATCTCAGTGGGACCTATGCTAAATGCAGGATCCAACCATATAGATGATGTGCTCGGGTTCTGCTTGTGGCATCTGGTTGGGCATTGGGAGAACAGGATTCTGGATGAGATGGGGCATTGGTCTGATCCAGGACAGCTCTTACGTTCTTATTCAAACCAAAGACAGGCAGCTCATATAAAGATATAACACGCCTTAATGTCTCGGGAAATGAATCAGTCAGCAGTTGTTTTATCACAATCAGCTTTTTAAAGCTTGCCTATTTGTGTTGACCAATGCAGGAGTCGTTCCTGAGCTCCATCTTTTGAGATTCTGAATTTTTACCTTGTTGCTCTTGATACACCACACTTACCAACACTAAATATAGTGAGCATCTCTCTCCCTGCCCCCCCCCCACCCAATGTGGTGAAGCGGCAGGCCTTTATTTATTTATTTTTAGGCAGTGTGCTTATTAAGTCTTGAAACCAAAATCTGCATTAGAAAGGCTGAATCTTGACAGCTGTAGAGACTGCAGGAATCCGCATGCTTTTTACTTGTGGCACCAAAGCTCTACATTTGATCCCAGTGCTGAGAAGCTTTCCTGTTTTTGCCTTTGTTAGGTACCTTTCAAAAGTTGCTTGGAGTGGCAGGCAGTTGCTAGGCTGTCTCTAAAAACAAAACAAAGCCAGAAAGAAGCTTGGGTGTGAACTAATAATAATAATAATAAATTTTATTTATACCCCGTCCTCCCTGGCCAGAGCTGGGCTCAGGGTGGCTAACACCAGTAAAATTACAGTAAAAACATAATAGGAAAAGAAAAAAAACCAATTTAAAATACAGGTTAAAATGCAATTTAGAATGCAGCCTCATCAAAACCATAAGGGGAGAGAAACATAAGGGTCAGACTGAGTCCAAACCAAAGGCCAGGCAGAACAGCTCTGTCTTGCAGGCCCTGAAAAAAGATGTCAAGTCTCTTGTGATAGAGCATTCCACCAAGTCAGGGCAAGTACTGAAAAGACCCTGGCCATAGTTGAGACCAATCTAACCACCTTGCGATGCCACCTTGCAACCTGGGACCTCCAAAATGTTGTCATTTGTGGACCTTAAGGTCCTCCGCGGGGCATACCAGGAGAGGAGGTCCAGTAGGTATGTGGGTCCTAGGCCACATAGGGCTTTAAAGGTCAAAACCACCACCTTAAACCTGACCCTGTACTCCACCGGGAGCCAGTGCAGGTGGTAAAGCACTGGATGAATGTGATCCCACAGCAAGGACCCTGTAATGCACCCGCTGGAGTTTCTGGGTCAGCTTCAAGGGCAGCCCCGAGTAGAGCAAGTTACAATAATCAAGCCTGGAGGTGACCGTCGTATGGATCACTGTGGCCAGATCAGGGCGAGAAAGGTAAGGGACCAACTGCTTAATATGGCGGAGATGGAAAAATTCCCAATTAATGGGAATTCTGAAAACAGTGGCTGACATTAGGTAGCTTGGGTAGTTCATCTGAGCCTGGAAAAAATATGGGTGAAGCCCTTTGTTAGAATTCCCAGTGGGGTGTTGTCTTCTCCAACCCACTCTCTTGATGTTCCACAGAATGCCAGGACACTCTTGCTTCGCAGGAGACCTAGCAAGTCCTT
Source organism: Podarcis muralis (assembly GCF_964188315.1). Taxonomy (NCBI): domain Eukaryota; kingdom Metazoa; phylum Chordata; class Lepidosauria; order Squamata; family Lacertidae; genus Podarcis; species Podarcis muralis. The sequence goes on along the minus strand of NC_135664.1, from coordinate 19,587,483 downwards.
TGCTCTCAGAACTTAGAAGCCTGTTCATCACAGGGTCCTCCTGTAAGTGTCTCCTGTTGAAGTTAGAGTAGTGAAAACGCAGCCAAGAAGCTCAAATCATATATATGACTGACACCCTTCTTTGGAAATTAAACCAATGTCCAGACTTTGACATTCAAAAACTTTGCTTGCAGAAACTTATAGTTATAGATGAATTTTAAAAAATAATATTTACAGTCACATGCTTCTCCAAGAATGGGCTTAAAGTCTTCTCTTCTGACGTCCAAGCAACTGTATTTTTCTCCCTTTCCAGAGCTCAGCACTCAGCCTTCTGTATCTCAGTTAGGCCATGCCTTGCATCTCCTACGAGAGATTTCCACTTTTACCTTCTCCTGCAGCTTTTCTCTCTTTCAATCAGAGAGGAAGCACTCCGACACTCTATTCAACATGGCAGTGTTCACCGTGGATTCAAAAAAACAGTCATCTTGCATCACGTAAAATGGAGTCTCTCCTTCACTAGATGCCTCACATGTGACCAACGTTCACCAATCACACGAGAACTACTAGAGAACTCTCTAGATTTCAGTTACCAACCAATCCAATTTAAACACATAATAATGCATACAGGCATTTACAATTTCAGCAAATTAATTTACTATACTTAACATCCCCTACCTTCTTGTGTTCGGATTCCAACCCCTTCCTTCTCCTAGACTGGCCCGTGAGCACAATTAACACAAGCAGTATGACTACAGCTTTCCCCACAATGTTCCCGTTGCCTCTCTAAGAACTGAGGTTTCCACCACCTTCCTACTTAGCCTGTCAGCATCTGGGCCTTCTGAAGTGTTGAGGCAGACCACCTTCTTCCTTCTTCTGATTGTTCTTATGCTCCCTGAAGTCTTCCAACTGTCACATTCACCAGCCTTGGTTTAGTAAGGGAGGCCAAGCATTTGGACTCACCTGTTTCCAGCACTCTTCTCAGACCATCTCTTTGACCAGTCCGTCCCTGTCAATCGAGCATATAAAAGATAAATTATTTGTTTTGTCACTATTTTGAAAGAATCCAAAGTTAGAGGAAGACTTTTAGGGTAGAAGAGACACTGGGGGAAACGCACATGTTCACGGTGGAAATTTGTGGCTGATGTAGAAAGCTATCAGCTATGAATTTCAGTATTTGCAGTAGAAATTGCTCCTGTCAGGGTTTTGTTCTTTGCTTTTGGTAGATTAAAGAGGCCTTTACAGGGATTCTTCAGCGCAAGAGTTTTCTTCACCGGGACAAAGTCTTTGAGGTATTGCTTTGAGATAGTGATCAGACAGCCCCTGCCACATTGGGTCATTTCCACCACCTCTAGCAATGGGAAGGATTGTACGTGAAGCGAATATGCCTCAGCCTGAAATATGTGCATCTAGAAATGGGAAAAAACACACCAAAACCTGGGTTAAAGAAGCACATTCTGTTTCGCCTTTTTGTTATCCTGGCATTGATTCATCTTCTGGTGAGCTGTGCCTAATTAGATGTGACCGACATATTTCATTTTGAATGAGAAGCAGTTACAAAGCCAGGAATGAAACATGCAATGTTACTGTGGGACCACAATGCTGCTCAGATCTTTCTACACCTAAAGCATCCACTATGCTTAAATTGTAGTGTGATGGTGGATCTCTCAGAGTATGGGTTAAATTCATCTGTGCTTAGCAGGCCTGGATCTCATCCGTACCTCAATGGAAGACCTCAAAGGAACCACAGGCATGCTCTTTTGGAGTTGATGGTGGAAGAAACATGGGATGTAAGAAAATAAAGCTAAGAAAACCAAGGGTGCTTTCAGATGGACATTTATTGCGGGGCCAGTGTCCCTTGTTCAGAGTAGGGTTTGTTTGTTTTGCAATGTCCACATGACATTTTGGCAGTAGAACACCAGCCCATGTTCTTCAATAAATCTGCTGTCCAGTGCGTTTCCCCTGCGCCAAAACTCTGTGGAAAATGACCTAGGCAGAGTAGCAAAGTAAAAGAGTAGCAGCGGTTGCTTTCTGTGTGAGAAGGAGAAGTAAAGAGTCCAGACACTGTTTCTTCTATATCTAATAGTGTTTATTTACAAGCCATAAATCCATCAGAACTTGGAGACATTCGGTGCCAGAGCACAAAACCACGCTCTGCCTCAGCGACTCTCAGCGTAAAAACTGAAAGTAACTCACAGACAAAGAACTTACGCAACTTCCCATAGAAGCTCCTCCTCAGAATGCAGGACACACAGAAGGTTAACCCTTAACCACCATACTCCACAAATGTTCCCCCCACATTTAATCCAAATTGAGGGTGGGGGGAATCCAATATGGGGGGGGGACACACACGACCCAAACCCTGTTGCCTATTACCCATTTATGACATCTCAACCACCCATCGGCAAATTAAGCCCCAATCTGGAACCACCATAAACTTCAACATGCATTAAAGAAATTAAAACACCTCAGAGGCTGAGAATCAGGCCAGATTTACACAAACAAGTAGTCACAAGATACCTGCTTTAAATCTAGCGTACATAGACCATGTGTCAAAAAGCTCCTGCCATGAACAGAATTTCCATTTGAGTGAGATGAAGGTGGAAACCCACACAAGAAATTCCCTGTGTCTCTCCTGTGGCCAGCCCTCGTTGTATTTCATTTTTTTGCTGCTGCCACTGAATTAGTTCATAATAAGTTAGTTCTAAAGTTCCTGTTTTGTTGGATCCCTGTGAAAACCATTAAGATGCTCCTTGGATCTGAAAAGTCAAAATAAATCTGTTGTCCTCAGATGTTTCACTCCTGCTGCGAAACATCCATTGTAGGTCATTGATGAAGATTATATATTGCTAGAGCCAATCATGAACCTTCAAGCCCCCCTGTGGTTAACCTACTTCCTTTGCTAACATCCTTGTAACCTTTCAGTAATAGTTTTGTGTGACCCACGATAATCTCTGGTAGGTTCCATGCTGCATCTTAATTAAAATCTAGCAGGTTCAGAAAAGAGAGGGGGTGGAGTTGCATGTGCTCCAACTGTCCCTATTTTCTGCTTGCTACCTCTAGTAAATCATTGTCCCTTGTTTTGTTGTGTGTTGTTTTTGCTTTGTATTCTATTTTTCTTAGTGTGAGTGTGAATGGAATCCATGGCATATCCTGGGCATGGCTATCTATCTGGCAGACTAGAACCATAGCAGCACCCCATAATGTCACATTTTGTTGCAGGTCTCACTTGTTAAATCTATGAGTTCTAGGAGGTGGACTTGTGCACTTCAAGTGCGCCTGTGTGGACTTGAAGGTGTCATGTACGGTAATTCACAGCCTCCCACTTCTCACGAGTGTGGTTCACTTTGCATTGTTGAGAAGCTTTCTCTCTTCCCCCAACGCCATCTTCTACCATATTTAAACAAAAAAAGAAAAGAAAAGAGCAGCACATTCTTGTTTGTTAAAGGAGAACAGAACAGCCGATTATGGAGTGGATTGATGCAACAGATAGCCTTCAGCTCTTGGCTGCCAACAGTTTTAGACCCTTGGGCATGCCTGAATTTTTGGTTGCCATGGATTCTCGTCACTTCTGCCTATACTTCCCTGGGTCAGCTTCCTCTTCCCGCAAGAGAGGAAGACTGAAAGCATGTGTGTGCATGATTCGCTTTTCCAACAGACTGCGATGAAAGTCAGATCCAGCAGAATTCGCCTGAGCCCTGAGAAGCACATAGAACTGAATGAGGAAGTAGTATGACATGTCACTTCCCTGGGTCAGCTTCCTCTTCCCGCAAGAGAGGAAGACTGAAAGCATGTGTGTGCATGATTCGCTTTTCCAACAGACTACGATGAAAGTCAGATCCAGCAGAATTCGCCTGAGCCCTGAGAAGCACATAGAACTGAATGAGGAGGTAGTATGACATGCCACTTCCTCTGTCTCCTATATGTACTTTCCAAGGGAGAAAAAGCTAACTATCATCCCAACCAAAGGGACAATTATGTACTGGTGATGGAGAGGGCTTAGAGGTTTGGTGGGAATGAGGGGAAGACCTCAAGAGCACAATTGTGCTCACAAGCGCCATGTTGGTGACTGTAGTGATCTCACAGGGTCCCCGGACGTTTAATGGTCTATTGATCCCTGTGCCACCACTGTGCTCGCTTCCCCGCTGCCACCAACCAGTTACTCTCTGGTAAAACACTGCGTCCAGTCAGTTGTTAAAAGTGAACCAAAAAAACCTCAAGTTTATTTTACAAACATTAACAAGTTTATGGTTTCTCAGATAATATTCCTGTCAGTATCTTAACTTTAGTTTCTTTACCGGCCTATGCCTTCCTAATACCTTCTGACTGATTGTCTCAACTGTTTGACTGACTCCTCTTAACAAATTCTCTCAGCTTGGTCTGAAACTAGAAGCATCACAAGTGTCTCACTCTTTGCACCTGTTAAAATGTTTGTGGAGTTGTGAGGAAGGGGGTTGTCTTGAGAATGGAGCAAAATGCACTAAAAACAACAACAGATGACAAGACCAGAATTATGTGAATCACTATTCAACAGATGGCCTCTGTCTCAAGTTTAGCACAGAAAAGTACAAAGATTTGGTTGCTTTTTTTTTTTTTAAAGGAGAACAATTTGTCCTAGGCTTCATCTCCCATTGCCATTTCTGCCTAAAGACATAAAATACTAGTTAATGGGCAGGTCATGATTGCAGGAGGAATGAATTAATATTGCAGTGGAACTTTCTTTGGCTACCATAATGGTATGAGACAAGTTTTGGCATTTCTAATCAACTGCAGTCTAAAATTACAAAGTGAAGTCCCTTTGGGCAAAGAGGCTCAGGAATAAAGGTTGCAACTAATTAAGCTTAATTGTGTCAGCTTGAGGTGGCTTGCTGGTTCAATATGGAATATTACGAAGAAGGAAAGTGCACTGAATCTCTAAGGGTTCAGAGTTAAATGAGTGTCAGGCAAGATTTAAGGAATTTTGGAAGCATTAGAAAACAAGTGATGTTTAAGGAAGCATGTACAACATGAAGCTAGTTATCCTCGCAGGATCATGCCACTGTATGGGCCTTTCTTCAGCCAGAATCAGGTTTCTCAACTTTTTCCCAGCAGGACTCTTGTGGCCCTTGCAATGTTTGCAACGCTTTCCATTCACAGCTCAAGAGCAAGAGCTCTTATAGGTCTTCTGATGAGGTTTTGAAGGGTTTCTTGGATTCATGGTCTATGGAGAACCAACTTTCCTTCCTAAGCTTCTGTAAGGGATGTGAGATCTAGGGTTAAGTTCTTTGTTGTTGTTTAGTCATTTAGTTGTGTCCGACTCTTCGTGACCCCATAGACCCGAGCACACCAGGCACTCCTGTCTTCCACTGCCTCCCGCAGTTTGATCAAACCCGTGTTAGTAGCTTCGAGAACACTGCCCAACCATCTTGTCCTCTGTTGTCCCCTTCTCCTTGTGCCCTCCATCTTTCCCAACATCAGGGTCTTTTCCAAGGAGTCTTCTCTTCTCTTGAGGTGGCCAAAGTATTGGAGCCTCATCTTCAGGATCTGTCCTTCCAGTGAGCACTCAGGGCTGTTTTCCTTCAGAATGGAGAGGTTTGATCTTCTTGCAGTCCATGGGACTCTCAAGAGTCTCCTCCAGCACCATAATTCAAAAGCATCAATTCTTCTAGCTAATGGTATAAAAGAATATGAAAAAATGGTTTTGTTTTTTTTATAAGTAAAAATTTAATGTTATAATAATTTAAGATTAAAGATCTGGGTAGAATAAAGAGGGAAAGAAACTGCTGAGCTAATAAATTGAACTGGAATACAAAAAAGGGCGGTATGAGGAGGTCCGGGAAACAAGTAAATGAAAAATAATGTGATGAAAAGATTGATTGTTTTTAACTATTTTTATTTTGTATTTTTCCTTTTTCCTTTTTCTATTTTGTAATGTAAAAACCCTAATAAAAATTTTATTAAAAAAAAAATCTTTCCCAACATCAGGGTCTTTTCCAGGGAGGCTTCTCTTCTCATGAGGTGGCCAAAGTATTGGAGCCTCAGCTTCACGATCTGTCCTTCCAGTGAGCACTCAGGGCTGATTTCCTTCAGAATGGATAGGTTTGATCTTCTTGCAGTCCATGGGACTCTCAAGAGTCTCCTCCAGCACCATAATTCAAAAGCATCAATTATTCGTCGATCAGCCTTCTTTATGGTCCAGCTCTCACTTCCATACATCACTACTGGGAAAACCATAGCTTTAACTATGTACGTAAGTTCTTTACTGCAGGGCAAAGGAGATGCTATGTTTGTTTGAACCCCAGGTTTCCTGGTGGAGTTGTTGAGAACAGAAAAGAAGGTGGCATGCTTGCACAAGATCCAGGCCAGATCTCTGAACATAGAGAGATCTTGGCAAAGATGGAAGTGGAACTCACATCTGAGTAGATAGAAGAGACCGCCTAGATCAGATCAAAGACCTATCTAGTACAACACCCTGGTCTCACACTGGCCAAACAGATGCCTATGGTAGTCCTGTAAGCAGATCCGAAGCAGATTTCTTCCCATCTTTAATTCCCAGCAAAAGGTAGGTAAAAGCATGCAGCCTCTGTTAGTGGAGTGACCACCATGGCTCGTAGCTATTGGTATTGATAAATTCTCCATGAATTTATCTAATCCTCCTTTAAAGCTGTTTATGTTGGAGGCCATCACTCTCTTGAGTGGGATCTTTTTTCATGGCTCAGCTGTGCACTGTGTGTAGGGATGGGAGATAAATTTGATTCCATTCACCCAAATAATCATTGGAACGGTACCAATTTCCCTCACAGAGTGACAATTCCTAGAGAGACTTCCGGTCGGCGCCAGCGTTTAATGGCGGTCCTTGCCTCAAGCTCCGAGGAAGGACTGCTCCGCGAGTTCGGGTCTGACCCGCTACGGCGAGCGGGGGACCCCTAAAATCACAGGCGCTGAAGCCTGTGAACAAGGAGACTCGGCGGGCACCTTTCGCACCCCCCGGTACTGCAAAAGAGCCTTTTTAAAGGCTCCGGAGCGGCATCGGGTGTGAGCGCGGTGCTGAGAGTCGTAACCCAGCCTGCGGAGTGAAGCCGCGTCGCCATTGAACGGAGAGCGCCGATTCCTTCCTGAAACTGGAATTTGACCATAAAACCCGTGAGTAAGACTGACAGACGTGAACGGGATATTTAAATTGAATTCTGGAAATTTGGCTGAAAACGGGAAAGGCATAAAGTAAGGAAGTCTGCCTCCCCGGACTGCATGGCAATTAAAGCAACGAAAGAGCAAAGCTGCACTTAAATGAAGGCTAACTTTTAGGCTGTCAAAACCTGACATCTGACTTAAACTTCCCCCCAGTAAGCAGGAGAAGGGGGGAAGGAAAATTGGACATTGTAAACCTGCTTGAAGTAAACTGAGGAAAAAGATCTTCCACTGTCAAAACCCTGAGACGGGCTGCCGAAGTAAGGCACCGGGAAAGTGAACTGTCAATTTAAACTGGATACAAAGTTGGGGTTTTGACTGAAACAAAGTTATGAGACTTTAATGGAGTTACTTTGTTGAACATCTGAGGATACTGAAACTGTAATAAGAACTCTAACTGTGGACTTTTGGGCTCTTTGTTTTTGGACTCTTTGTTCTCTGCCTCATGTTTTTCTGACTGTTCTAACTGGATACAATTAAATGCTCCCTCTAGAGGATTTAAAGAGAATCTGCTACAGTGAGAGGAAAAGAGTGGAATTCTCCACTTGCAAGCCTTTCCTGTGAGAACTGACCTTGAGGATATGAGTGGCCAACCAGAAGAGATAACAACTAGATCAAAAGCAAAACAAACTCAGCAAGCTCAAAAGAAAAGGGGTTCGATGCAAGGCACAACACCAGCTGGACAGGAAAAAGTAGCAACTGCATCTATGGAGTCAATGACACAGGCATTGCTCAAAATAAACCAGTCTTTGGAAGCATTGACAAAGCAGTCAGCGGAGAACTCAAAAAAATTGAATGATTTGACAACAAGATTGGACTTGAATACGGCAAGTGTAGCTTCTAATACAGAATCTATAAACAAATTGATTCAAGAAAATTCTGAAATAAGAAAGATTGCTCAAAGTGCAAAAGACACTGCAGATGAGACAAAGAGGGAGCTTGCACCAATTACAAAAAAGGTGAATGAACATGATGCAACTTTATCTTTGTGGGAACTCCAGAGAAAGGAGAAAAATTTGAAATTAAGACTGGTTCCAGAGAGCGAGAAAGACAATCTTGCGGAATTCCTCACAGAAAACATTTTGGAATTTTGGCAGGACGAGTTACAGGAGGAAGAACTTGAAATAACAACGGCCTTCCGGCTGGGCAGAAGGCAAGAGGAGATTCACAAGGACCAAACAGGCTTTCTCCCAGGGAGACATATGTCGGACAATGTGAGGAACATTATAGACATTTTGGAGTTGCTGGAAGTGAACATTAATAGAAAGGCGGTGTTAATTTTTGTGGATGCGGAGAAAGCCTTTGATAACATTTGTTGGACCTTTATGAAGAAGAATCTTCAAGGGATGGGGGTAGGCCAAGGTTTTGAAAATGGTATAGGTGCTATATACTCTAAGCAAAAAGCAAAGTTGATTGTGAACAATGTGGTTACGGAAGAAATACCTATAGAAAAAGGTACACGACAGGGATGCCCAATATCACCTTTACTTTTTATAACAGTCCTGGAGGTTTTGTTAAACATGATTAGAGGGGACCAATTGGTTAAAGGAGTTCAGGTCGGAGCCAGAAATTACAAACTAAGGGCATTTGCAGATGACCTAGTATTGACTTTGCAACAGCCAGATACTAGTACCAAAAGAGTATTAGAACTAATTGAGATATTTGGTCAAGTAGCAGGATTTAAACTGAACAAGCAAAAAACTAAAGTGTTGGAGAAAAATCTAACAATGGCAGAAAAAGAGAAGTTTCAGAGTGAAACAGGTTTAGTAATAACAAAAAAGGTGAAGTACCTGGGTGTGAACTTGACTTCTAAAAATGTGAATTTATTTAAAGACAATTATGACAAATGCTGGACAGAGGTGAAGAAAGATCTAGAAATATGGTCAAGGTTGAGACTTTCCTTGTTAGGCCGAATTGCTGTCATTAAGATGAATGTATTGCCTAGAATGTTGTTTTTATTCCAGACACTCCAGATCTTGGACAAGATGGACTGTTTCAAGAGGTGGCAAAAAGACATATCAAAATTTGTCTGGCAGGGCAAAAAGCCCAGAATAAACTTTAAGATTTTAACTGATGCAAAAGACAGAGGGGGGTTTGCCCTGCCGGACCTGAGACTTTATTATGAATCGGCAGCGTTTTGCTGGTTGAAACAATGGCTGCTTCTTGAGAATACAGACATTTTGGATCTGGAAGGGTATGACAATAGATTTGGTTGGCATGCATATATATGGTATGACAAGGTAAAACTGCATAAAGGCTTTAAAAACCATATTGTTAGGAAAGCATTGTACAATGTTTGGATAAGATATAAGGATCTACTGGAAAGTAAAACTCCCAGGTGGTTATCACCAATGGAGGCTAAAGAGACAAAAAAAACTTAATATGGAGTCCAAATGGCCAAAATATTGTGAAATTTTAGAACAAGATGGTGAAAGAGTTAAATTACAGAGTTATGACAAATTAAAGTCTAAAGTACGAGATTGGTTGCATTACCTTCAGATAAACGAGGTATTTAAACAGGACAGGAAAATAGGTTTTCAGATGGAGAGGTCGAAATTAGAAACAGAATTGTTAGAACCCAATACTAAGAATTTGTCAAGAATGTATAATTTGCTGCTGAAATGGAATACACAAGATGAAACAGTAAAATCAGCTATGATCAAATGGGCACAAGACATAGGTCATGATATTATGTTTGATGACTGGGAACAGTTATGGAACATAGGTGTTAAGTTTACGGCTTGTAATGCTTTGAGAGAAAACATAATGAAAATGATCTATAGGTGGTACATGACCCCAGTCAAACTTGCAAAAATTTATCATTTGCCCAATAATAAATGTTGGAAATGTAATGAGACTGAAGGTACCTTCTATCACCTTTGGTGGACCTGCCCGAGGGTTAAGGCCTACTGGGAAATGATCTATAATGAAATTAAAAAGGTCCTCAAACGGACATTTCCTAAAAAACCAGAGGCTTTTCTCCTGGGCATGGTGGGCCAATTGGTGCCAAGGAAGGACAGAACTTTTTTCATGTATGCTACTACAGCGGCAAGAATTCTTCTGGCAAAGTATTGGAAGACGCAGCAGCTACCCACTCTGGAAGAATGGCAAGCGAAGGTGATTGACTATATGGGAATGGCAGAGATGACCGGCAGAATCCGTGACCAGGGGAGTGAGACAGTGGAAGAAGATTGGAAGAAATTTAAAATATACCTTAAAAACTGTTGTAAAATTGATGAGTGCTGAGATGTTATGGTGTTAAGAAACAGAGAATTGCAGCTGTAAATCATAAGTTTAAGGAAATTATAACGAAAATGAGTTAATTAATTAAATGGAAGGTTGCTGAGAAAGGGTTAATATAAGGATGCAGGAAAAGGGAGGTATGGGGAAGTCCGGGAAGTAAGGGAAAGAAAATAAGTTTAAGAAATTATATATGTTTATTTGTTTGTATGTTTTGTTTTGTTTTATTGTTTGTTTTTACTATATGCTTGGAAAATTAATAAAAATTATTTTTTTTTAAAAAAAAAAAAGACAATTCCTAGAGTTCCCTGGGAAGAAGGACTGGCTGATGAACCACTCAGAGAATTGTAGCTCTATGTGGGTACTGTGGGCGCCTGAAAAACTCTCACAGCGCCCTTAACAAACTACAATTATCAGGATTATTTGGGAGAAGTCCTGGCTGTTCAAAGTCATATGATACTGCTTTATATGTATGGTGCAGAGAGGCCTAAAATAACCAAAAACAGACCCCACCCAATTCTTTGTTCATCTGCTATATTTTGACCACCTATAAGCATGACTCATGAACATCCTAAGTATTGATTAATTCTGGTGGGTACACAAAGGCATAATTGTTGTAGAAGGATGTGCCATTTTGCTCATGCACATATGGCTCCCTGCCCCCTTATGATTATTCATTACACATTCTTTATTCATCTCTTTTTCAGTGATGTAGACACCAGAAGGCAGCTGGTCAAGCTGTAATGTTAACAAACTACCTGGTATTCCGTCAAGTCATTCCGGAGTGATTTAATGACAGAAGTGTTCTTTGTCTTATAGAACAAGACATGATTGTGCTGTGTGCCCCCCAAGACAGAAACATTTGTTGATGCATTTGTGTTCTTAACACAAATTAAGCTTTGCATTGTAATACAGAATGTGACTGAACTCTAAATTAGAACTGTCAGGCACATTCTCTACTCCTGCGCGAAACTTCGGGTAGCAATTTTGTTTCTGGTTCTGTGAGAAAGCTGCGGTTCCTGCATGTGGATTTAGCGGCTGGTTCCGAATTTGGAGGCTCTCAGGCAAAATATCCTCACTTAGGAGAGTTGGATGTTCAGACACATGGCTCAGCAATAAAGGATGGTCTTTGCAAACAGAAGGTCCAGGGTCAATCCTCAACATTTCCAGGTAGGGTGGGCAAGTCCATGGAAAAGTGCTCCAAGCACCTCTAAGAGTCATAGAATCATAGAGCTGTAGAGTTGGAAGGGACCCCAAGGTCCCTTCTATGTGCAGAGGAGGGCAACCAAGATGATCAATGGTTTGGAAACCAAACCTTATGAGGAACGGTTGAAGGAGGTAGGTCTATTTAGCCTGGAAAAGAGGAGACAGAAAGGAGATATGATAGCCATCCAAATATCTCTAGGACAGTCACATGGAAGAGGGAACAAACTTATTTTCTCCTACTCTGGAGGGTAGGACTCAAACCAATGGCTTCAGTTTACAAGAAGGGAGATTCTGACTAAACAGCAGGAAGAACTTTCTGACAGTAAATGGTGCTTGACAGTGAAATGGCCTCCCCGGGGGGTGGGGGGGGGTGGACTCTCTTTCCTTGGAGGTTTTTAAGAAGATGTTTGATGGCCATCTGTCATGGATGCTTTCACTATGAATGGTCAATAGTATTTAATGCCCCTGAAAGGTCCAGCAAAATAAATAAGGATCCCTTTCTCCTGCCTATCTCCTGACATTATCTACCAGGGCACTGTAAACTGTTTTCAATCCAAAAGCTGTGCTTGGATCCAAACTGGGGGGGAATCCAAATATTCATCTTCATCCAACCACCTGCTCTAGGACAAAAAAAAAAGATTGCAGACCTTTGAAACAGCTGTGATCAGTTCTCATTATCTAACATCTGTTGGTGATTATCCAATATTCACCAGGCAATGTGCAAAATCCCCTGTTGGCAATAATTTCAATGTCAAACAATAGCTATTGTTTATATGCACATTCACCAGTGAACAACTGTTAACTGCAACACATATATACAGAAAAGGAAATTGCATTATAATAGCTGCTTAAAATAATTTCTTGACTCACTTTTTGTGCAGTTCTGAAGCTAAACTAGACAAGAGAATCTATTTCCTATTATTTGAGCAAACTGCATTTTAAAGCCACCTTTGTATTTATTCAAGTATTAAATCTCAATGTGGATTATTACTAATTCAACTGATGTATGGTGCATAGCCAGACACTTAAGCAACGGGTTCCTCTTAGTTCTAAATATTTAAAATTCCACATCAGGAATTTTCAGAATGTGTTTGCACTTCTCATTAGCATGAAGAGAGGGGGGAAAGCTCTAGCCAGGTTCATTGGAGTAGAAATAGTCCCTGGATATAGTTCAAATATTAATAACTGCTACAAATGGTGATGCATCATTTATCCTTGCTGGAGCATCTCTCTATGCTTTTTGGCACATAAGCAATGTTCAAGAAAACCTTGGAAGCTGATAAAGATGCCTTTGTAAGTGTGATCATCATAACTGACTTGGATCCTGATACCTGAGGGCTTGTCTTTGGCACCATCCTGCATTTCTATTCACGATCCCTTTCCCACAAAGTTTCCATAATTTTAATCTCTTTGACTGATGCTGCGCTGTTGTTTAGGATCAGGTCAGGGAGAGCAGGTTGTCTTGTCCATCATCCATCTTCTGAAAGACAAAGTCACCAGCAAATCATGTGCAAAATTTGTCAGGGGTTTCATGCTTCACAGAGTTTGTCTTAGGGCAGATATCAGGGTAGCTGAACTACTCTGGTACTGTACTAAGAATAATTCTTGCTTCTCTGAACACCCTGGCAGTCTGTAGTAGACTCTGGCCACAATGCTGCTTTTTCTAATTTTTCCATTTATTTACACTCCCGCTGATCTCCATAGGGCTACAACGTGCCAAATGTCTGGGTCAGTGTACCCATTGTTCATAGTATTATGAGTTGGGGAGGGGTGTTAAAACATATGCCAGACCCCTCTAATCCCTGAATCCAGCAAGTGTTAAATGTAATGAAGCCTTCTAATTCCTGGAAATAGAAGAAGAAGAGAAGAAGAGTTTGGATTTGATATCCCGCTTTATCACTACCCGAAGGAGTCTCAAAGCGGCTAACATTCTCCTTTCCCTTCCTCCCCCACAACAAACACTCTGTGGGGTGAGTGGGGCTGAGGGACTTCAAAGAAGTGTGACTAGCCGAAGGTACCCAGCAGCTGCATGTGGAGGAGCGGAGACGCGAACCCGGTTCACCAGATTACGAGTCTACTGCTCTTAACCACTATCCAAGCTAGCTTCCTGGTACGAGACGGCAAATGGGCAGGACCCTCTCACTCAGTGGAAAAGGGCGGAGTTGAGAGTGGCAGTGATGTGGGCAAGTGCAAAGCAGCAAGTTGGGAGAAGACAGAGAGAAGGAGCAAGATTTGATGTCTGCTTGAATCCAAGGCTGCAGCTGTGGGAGAAACAAGACCCATTTGAAGTACTGGTGCTCTGAACCCCTCCATCTGTCAAGTATGGGAGTTCCTCTCTCCCTTCTGGTGGCCCACTGATAAGAATTCATGAGCATTTGGTAGATGTATAGTCCTTTTGTTACAGCAGTATGTTACAAGCACAAACAGGCAACCCTCTGCAAGGATATCAGTTGCCTACTCTGACTCTTCCCCACTTCCGCAGCAAGAAGTGTGCCAAAGGGAAGTTCCTCCCCCCCCACGTCTCTTTTGTTCTCTGACACACTCGGACCTCCGGGTTCAGGGGGATGGAGCGGGTTCCCCCCATTCTCGATTGATGTATCGCCCAGCTGCTCCCTCCTTTCTGGTTGCTTAGCTACTATCTCATAGCTGGGTAGCTCTTCTCTCAACTGTGCAGCTTCTGTGTCTGCCTGTCTCTCTGCTTCTGGAAACGCTGGAAGCAGGGAAGGCAAATATTTCCCCTCCTCTTCTGTTAGGAGCTGATCTCCCTGCGATTGCATTCCCCCCTCTTCCTATCCAGACCAGCCCCTGACACCATCGTAAGCTCAGTTGTCTACATGTGTAAATAAACCATATATCATAAAGATACCACATCCTCTGCTGTGTCTCATTTCCAAAGGAAACACAACCCCTGGGGAAACACCTGGAATCTCTGGAATATTTTAATTTATTTATTTATCCATTTTACATAAAAACCCAATTATTTTCACATCAAATTCCAATACCCAATTTTGACCCTCCCCCTTTCTGTGGTTGCTTATGTTCTTATTATTTTCACTGCATATCCAAGTTAAACCTAATTATTATTTATCCAATATACTCAAAATTAATATTTATCACTGCACGTCTTTATATTAATCCTGCTAATGATTTAATCTGTTTACAATAACTTTTTAAATATTCAATAAATGATTTCCACTCTGAATTAAACATGCTGTCTTGAACTGTTTGGAGATCGGGGTGACAACATATAATTCTACTATCCATTCCTTCCTATGATGTCCACTCTTTTTTGAAAGAGCTCTATCCTTCAATTTCTAAATTCCATTATTGGGGGCCATCCCATTAAGTCTCAGTTATACCTGTCAAGCTGTATTTGCCTTCCTCTACTAGGAGTTCATTTGATTTATGTCTCCTCCTCTACACCTAGTGACTGCTCAAAGCGGAGGCTCAAATACTTTGGCCAGCTCATGAGAAGAGAAGACTCTCTGGGAAAAACCTCTGATGCTGGATAAGATTGAGGGCACAAGGAGAAGGGGACGACAGAAGATGAGATGGTTGGACAGTGTTATAGAAGCAACCAACGTGAGTTTGACCAAACTGCGAGAGGCAGTAGAAGACAGGAGTGCCTGGTGTGCTCTGGTCCATGGGGTCACGAAGAGTCGGACATGACTAAACAACTAAACAACAACTACTCTACACGTAAATGTAGAAACATCAAAAGCCTTGGCCGCTCTGTGCCAATGGCTCTCCTGCTCTTTGTGTGCGTGTGGTGTTTGCTAGCAGCTCCCCCCATCCCTGTCTCCAATCTGATTTAAAGCTGGAAAGCTGGCAGTTCTGGGGTTAATCTCTTCTGTCAAATTGGGGGCGAAGAGATTGTCAGCACAAAGGAACTGTTTACAAAACTGATTTGGCATCCTCCCTCTTCCGCATTTGAATAATACATAACGAAAAATTAAAGTGAAATAAAACCACCACTGCGAATGATACTTCTGGCAAAATATTGGATGAAGGACTGAAGTCAATATTTACCATGCAAGGCACTTATCCCTGCAGCAGCCTTAGACATAATGAATAATAATCAGGGTCGAGTGTGGAGCAGTTGCATGAGTCAGCTGTAACGATGATTTTGAGTACAAGATTTGCTGACAACCGGAACGGATGTCCACCACATCACAACCCGACAGCCGCATCACTGAGAGAAGATCAACCGTACTTAAGGCTGATGCTTTATGGTTGGGGAAGAAGGAGTGGGCCGGTTGCCATGGTCACCACCTCACTGAGTGTCAGTTTCTCTCAGCCAGATGTTGGCAGAACAGCATGGACTCTTTTGTCATTATGAATTTCAATACCTTTCTCCATCTTCCTACGGCCTTGTCAAGAGTGGGGATTATGTGCTGGGCAGGTTTAATCATCCCTGTGGAGAAAATTCCTACCAATATAGTTTTGTGTTTAGGGTGTCGGAGTTACATTGACCCACAGAAGTTGTGACCAATGTCCTAGGTTCAGGTCCAGTATGGAACCTCTGATGCCCACACAGAGCAAAATCTTCCCAATTTGGAGCTATCAGCATTCCACAGGCAGCATTAAGGACAGTCCCTAGCTAGCAGGACTCATGGTCAGGGATGATGGGAGTTGTGGTCCAACAACATCTGGGCAGCCAAAGTTGAGAAAGGTTGCTCTACTGTATACACATCTGACACCTATGTTTCTCTAAGGAAGCCCTTCTGGAATGTGAATGGTGGAATTGGGGAATTTACCGTTATGCTAGAGATAACCCTTTCCATCTATGACCCTAGCTTTATTCTGCCAGAGGATAGGTTGCAGTTGGTCTGGCAAAGCTGGCACAGAAATGAGCCCATTTACCAAACTACAGAAGAGGACAGTGTGCATGACTATAAGTGGGAGTGAGAAAACCAGAGCTTTTTCAGAAAAAAGAGTGTTTTACTGATAGAGCAAATAAAAGGCTGATTGCAAGGTAAATTACTGAAGGCTTGTCATAGACATGAGGGGAGAGGGACACCAACCAGTCAAAACAACAAAGACTCTTCTGGCATCCTGAAGACTAACAAATTGCATGGTGATGCTTCAGCCCTTGGGGGGAAAGGAGATTGGTTGAAACAGTGGAAACATGAAAGCTAGAGAGGCAGACATGGAAAGAGGAAGGAAAAGACCCTAAACAAACAAACCAAAAGGGAATGGAAGATCAGCGAGATGTTGCATATGCCCCCTTCTTTATAATGTATCTGAAAATACATCAAAGTGAGGGGAGGTGAAGGTCCTCAGCATCAGGGCAGAATTAAAAGAAAAGAAAAAAGGGCATGCATACCCAGCCATGGCAAGGGTATACCAAGGAAGGATCGCTGGATGAGAGGAGGGCAGAGAGGCACCCAAAGCCAGGACTTCCAGGAGGTGATGCCATGACTCCAGCATCACCTTGGGGCTCAGATCCACTGGAGGGAAGTGAGGAGGAATGGGAGGGGGTATCTTACTACAGTGGTACCTCGGGTTACAGACACTTCAGGTTACAGACTCAGCAAACGCAGAAATAGTACCTCGGGTTAAGAACTTTGCTTCAGGATGAGAATAGAAATCATGCGGTGGCAGCGGGAGGCCCCATTAGCTAAAGTGGTACCTCAGGTTAAGAACAGTTTCAGGTTAAGAACAGACCTCCAGAACGAATTAAGTTCTTAACCCGAGGTACCACTGTATTCTAAATGAATTAACAGGCATGTCCAACTCCCGAGACACTGCGATCTATTCCCAGCATAAAAGAAACTGGCCGTGATCTACCCATTGTCTCTGGAGGGAGGAGGAGTGTTTGTGAGGTAGGTGGATTGCCCAAAGTTGTTGAGCTTTCCCGCTGTGATGGCCTGGGAATCCGATTCAGAGGCTGAACCGGAGGAGCCCCAGCCTGCACAGGAGTCCCTGCCTCCAGGGCCGGCTGAGCTGGGGCAGGGCCTTGGATCTGAAGCACCTGCACCTGTGCCGGATCCTCAGGAGCAGGCACCAGGTGATTCCATTCTGGCTCCGGAGGTGATTGAGGGCCCATTGCCTACAGGTGTGCCTCTCCCAGCCCTGTCAGGGGAAGGTGAGTCTCCCCCTGGGTCCAGTAACCCTCCAGCCTCTCCTGAGCTGCAGAGGCTCAGGGCAGAGAGGTGGAGGGAACTGGTTTCTCCCAGGAGGAGTGCTCGCCTTAAGGCCAGGAGAGGTGGGTCTCCTGGGGGCCGGGACCACCCCTGGCCTCAGAGAAGATAAAGGCCAGTCAGCCCGGTCCCAGGTTGCGGAAGCAACGTCGTTGAATACCTGTTTCTGCCCAGACCCAGACCTGTCCTTCCAGAGTTCCTGTCCCCGCCCGGCTTCCTGCTTCGGACCCTGCCTCGCTCTTTGTGAACTGTTTCCAGACTCGTGACCCAGGTCCGGACTCTGACCACGCCAATGGTAACCTTCCCCCCGGGACCAGCACACCCGCCATCACTTTTTGTACACGATAAAGATCCCACGATCTACCAGGATCGCCTGGGGATCTACCAGTTCATCTACTGGTTGGACATCCCTGGAGTAAATCAATCTGTATAAAGGCAAAAATAAAAAATAAAAAATGCAAATAATTTTGGAGCTGGGTTATGGCACATACCGGTAATTCCTAGAATCAACCTGCATTCAGAATCATGTTAAGAAACAGATTTTGACCCTTCCTAATTATATGTTTCTGGGACGCGGGTGGCGCTGTGGGTAAAACCACAGTGCCTAGGGCTTGGCGATCGTATGGTCGGCGGTTCGAATCCCCGTGGCGGGGTGAGCTCCCGTCTTTTGGTCCCAGCTCCTGCCCACCTAGCAGTTCGAAAGCACCCCTAAGTGCAAGTAGATAAATAGGGACCGCTTTATAGCGGGAAGATAAATGGCGTTTCCGTGTGCTGCGCTGGTGCTGGCTCGCCAGAGCAGCTTCGTCATGCTGGCCATGTGACCCGGAAGTGTCTCCGGACAGCGCTGGCCCCCGGCTTCTTAAGTGAGATGGGCGCACAACCCTAGAGTCAGACACAACTGGCCCGTACGGGCAGGGGTACCTTTACCTTTAATTATATGTTGAAGTCAGAACAGGGTCTGGTCTCTATCAAAGGAGTCACATCTTAAACTAGAAATGTAAGTCATTCCATGTTCAGTTTGACAGCAGAATATGCTTGTCTTTTCTTTTGATATATTTTTAAAAGAAAAACTCTCCAATTTGCTGTCTCACATTCAGGCAAACATTTCTACATTCAGTTCTAATGTGAGTGCTCTGAAGCAGATTATTATGCCTTACCTTTTCAGACCAAAGAACTCTGGGTACAACAATTGTCAGCAAACTGAAATCTAAAAACCCCCAAAGAAATGTGTATTTCTGTATGTGAAAGGTGTGATGTGCAGTGCAAGCCTACACATGTTTCCTCAGAAGCACGTCCCACTTGTCAGTGATGTTAAATCCCAGGTAAGTCTGGTACGACTGCAGCTCAAGGGCCAGTAAAACCTTAAAAACCCAAAAATCCAACTATTCTGGACAACAGCCATATGAGAAAAATGTAAAATAACTAAGCAAGTATTTGAAATCACCCCAGAACTGGCCCTACTAAATGTCTTCCAAGACAATAATACCCACTCACATCACAAAGAACTTATAATACACCGACTCTCAGCAGCCAGAAACATCATAACCAGACACTGAAGAGAACTGTCAGGAGTAAGCATGGACCAATGGTACCAAATATTATGGGAAACAGCCTTACTAGAAAAATTAACCAATAAACTGAAACTGACACGGGGACAAATAGAAGAAGACGCCTTCACCCCAGTATGGCTCTCCATTATCACATACAGCTCAACAAGACAACGACAAGAATCCACCATCAGCGTATGAATCAATACGGCTAACCTGACTCAAAAACACCCACCCACCCCACTCACACATGAAAACAAAGATCACCACAGTCAATCACAAACAAGCAACCACACCCTGTTGTTGTTGTTGTTTAGTCGTTTAGTCGTGTCTGACTCTTCGTGACCCCATGGACCAGAGCACGCCAGGCACCTCTGTCCTCCACTACTTCCCGCAGTTTGGTCAAACTCATGCTGGTAACCTCGAAAACACTATCCAACCATCTCGTCCTCTGTCGCCCCCTTCGCCTTGTGCCCTCCATCTTTCCCAGCATCAGTGTCTTCTCCAGGGAGTCTTCTCTTCTCATGAGGTGGCCACAGTACTGGATCCTCAGCTTCACGATCTGTCCTTCCAGTGAGCACTCAGGGCTGATTTCCTTAAGAATGGATGCGTTTGATCTTCTTGCAGTCCATGGGACTCTCAAGAGTCTTCTCCAGCACCATAATTCAAAAGCATCAATTCTTCGGCGATCAGCCTTCCTTATGGTCCAAACCACACCCTAGGCCATCCCTAACTTCTCTCACCACCAAAGGAACACAAGCGAATAGCAAAGAGAACCCGCACAAACAACGCTGACACAAAACCTCACACATACATTAAGTAAAATAGAAACATTGCCACCCGACCCCACCCCCACCCACCATTGCCCCCCTTCCCCCCTTTTCTTCCTAATGTAACACTAATGTCTCAAGAAATGAAACTGACCTGTAGAAAATGTAACTTGAAAAAAGAGACATTGCACATACTTTTGTAAACCAAGAAATCTCTAATAATACAGTGGTACCTCTGGCTGCGAACGGGATCCATTCTGGAAGCCCGTTCGCAACCTGAAAAGAACGCAACCCATGTCTGCACCTGCGCGGGTCGCAATTCGCCGCTTCTGTGCATGCGTGTGACATCATTTTGTGCGTATGTGCATGTGCGAGTGGCGAAACCCGGAAGTAACCCGTTCCATTACTTCCAGGTTGCCGCGGGACGCAACATGAAAACGCACAAACCTGAAGCAAACGTAACATGAGGTATGACTGTGATAAAAAATAATATAATGGACCCTGTTCGTCTATATGCCCTGTGAAGGCTGTACTTGTTGGTAATGGGAGTTGGGAGAATGTGGCGAGGTAGGAAAGTTAGGAACATAAGAAATGCCCATTGGGATTGGGCCAAAGCCAATCTCATTCTGCATCCTGTTTTCAAATGCCAATGGGAACCTTGTAAGCAGGGCTTGAAAGCAACAACACTCTCCATTTGTGATTCCCAGCAACTGGTGTTCAGAGTCAGACCGTCCCTGACAGATCAAATTTCTTGAACGCATGGAGAAATGGACTGCATTAATTCCTCACGCGGCAGCCATCCTCAAACTTCTGTTTTAAATGTAGGATCCTGACTCCGGTGTCAACAACCATTTTATAATGCAGAGGTCATTCTGTCCTGCTGTCGTCAAACTAAATTGCAAAACAACCGCCCTGACTCATTGAAAAAGATGAAACCGGTTTCAAGGTCATCTTATTTTAGATGCACAAATATCCTTTTGTTTTTGCACTGTGCTTGTTCAAGGACAAGGCCCCCAGTTTCTTCATCTCTGGAGACTAGCTGTTGAGTCAGTTAAAATACCAAGGGCTGCTTTAACACAAATAAGGGGCGGAAATCTTTGAGGTGATATCCCAGTTCCTTTGCTGCTGTCAAGTCTGAGGAGGTTGGGGCCTTGAAGCCTTGAACTACCGTAGCAGACTGACTTCTCATATCTAAAGAACTGCTGAATAACTGAAAGGATTGTCCTACATAAATATGAGATGTCTCTTTCCTGCCAGAAAACTCAGTAAGATATATTTGTGTGTTTGTGTGTGTGTGTGTGTGTGTGTGTGTGTGTGTGTGTGTGTGAGAGAGAGAGAGAGAGAGAGAGAGAGAGAGAGAGAGAGAGATGGTTGGCCTTAGACTTTGTAATGACATGTTAGGGTTGGGAATTAAAAGTCCTCAAAGCGCATTGATGATCCTTACTTTAAATTTTCTGTTGATTTCATCTGTTAAAGTCAACGTCTAAAACCAACCTTGTTCACTAGATTATCCCTTGACAATGCAGCTCGCCAATCACTTTTCTTTTTGCTTTTCGCTCTCTCAAGCTTAGCCTTTGGATGGATTTGATGGGAAGTCTTCCCATTACACAGACAGAATTAGAGTACCATTAGATCTGATTTCCCTCCCTCTTCTTCTCCTAACATAAAGAGAATTTGCACGAGGCTGCCGGAAAGCCTGTCAAAAAAACAACAACAAAACCCCCACCTTCAGCGACATTCTTTATTTATTTAAAGGAGCTTCAAATAAAAGGAATGCATTAGGCTCAGAGGCTTATAGAGATCTTCATGATCAAGAAATATATGCAAGAGGGGTGTGTGGGGAAGGAAGCGACACCTTTCATGTAGCTTACACAGTTAGGGGATTTGATGGTTGTCAAGGTGAAGGGTTGTATTTTATCTGAAGCTTCCTTCGCCCTTTGATTTCGTGTGGCTGTAGAGGAGAACCTGAAGGCAGCAGCTATCAGGTGTCTTGGGAACAAAGGTGTGTTTCATAGCGACTGCCAACTTCTGTGACTCCATCTCTCTGGTTTTTGTTTCGTTTTGCTTTTCGCACCAGCCGTCAGGATTCATTAGAAGGAAGTGTCAAAGCAAAGCGTGAAGTCATGTCTAAAAAATTGCCGTATGGTTGCAGAATTGTGCTCTTGTCTTGCTTGCTTCAGAATGGGCTGGCTAAAGTGCAGGCCTCTGGTCCCCAGGGTCATGTGCCCCATGCTATGGAGGACAGGTCTCTGTTTGAAGGAGGTCAGAAGAGAGTCTTCTGCATGATGAATTCCTCCACTGGAAGTGAGATAGCAGCTCTCACAACACAACAGTTGTCCGGGCAATGAGCAGGCACCCAGTTTGCATGGCAAGGCCATTGGGTGCCATCTCAAAAGGGTGTTGATCTGAGCAGGAGATGCAACTTAGGTCAAGGTATAGTAGACACACCCCTATATCTATGTTTGAGCAGGAAGTCTTGCAGGCTTTTTTTCAGGGTCACTGTGGTGTAGTGGTCAGAGTGTTGGACCAGGACCAGAGAGACCAGGGTTTAAGTCCTCACCCATCCATGAAGGTCACGGGGTGGCTTGGGACTAGTCATTGTCTCTCAGCCTAAGCTACTTCACAGGGTTGTTGTGAGAATAAAATGGAGAGGTGGAAGAACTACGTGTGCCACCTTGTAGGAAAGATGAGTTATAAGGAAGAAGAGGAGCCCCATGGAGGAAGCAAAAGCTTCAGCTTGGTTCAAAGCTTAGAAGACAGGAGTGAGACATCCCTTTCTGGCCCAAGTTCTCTGTTTATGCCAGAAAACTCAAAGCACTGCATCTCTTATTGTACCTTTGGCATTACCAGGGATTAGCTTCCCAACCTCCACTTCCATATACATTCCGGTTGTTCAGACATTTATTTATTTTTATTTTTGAAAGGGTTCATTACAAGTTGAATTCTAGCTTACTGGGTCATGAAGAGGCAGACATGAGCAAGGCTATTCCTTTCTTTGCAGCAGCAGCAGTACTCTATCTTTCTCTCTCCGTGTGTGTCTCTGAGGGATATCTCCTCTCTCCCTTTTCATTTTCAAAGTGCACATCTCTTTCCAGTAGAAACACTCACACTGGACACCATTCCTTCACAGAAAATGTATTTCCCTAGAAGCAAGGATAGCTCCTACTTTTTATTTATGATCTAGATATTACTGCATGATTACATTTCAAACAGAGCTCATAGATTATCACACAAAAACTAAACGTTTGGGCATCTATCCACTGATCATCTATATAAGATTTATGGCTGCATGTGTGGAATAACATGATCTATTGCAATTTTAGGATTGTGGGGAAAGTAACAGTGCCAGCCTATTTGGGTCTACTCAGAAGTAAGACCCACTGAGTTCAATGGAGTTTACTTCCAGGTGCATGTGTATATGATTGCAGTCTAATTGTTCAAGTAGAACACTGTTTTCTCACTACATAATATAATTCTAGGAAGTTGCTTAATGCAACGTAAACCGACACCAACATCTAAAGAGAATTTGTGCTCCCTAATCATTTGTGAATCTGGGAACGACCAGTTCACTGTATTTTATTTTTCTTTCATGAACCTTGGATCTCATCAAAGAAGTGTGCTTTTGCAAGGACAATGTATTTTTAATGCATATGATGCTATTATGTAAATCGGCTTAGATGTGCAATCTATTAAAGGTGATTTCTCAGTCTCTTTTGAACAAAACCAATGATCACATAATTTTCATTAAAGCCAAAATCATTTTACTTTTCATAACAGATTCCCAAAGGCATTGCCCTGACAACTTCAATTTCCACTAAATTGGAAAGTTGATACTCATTTTCAGTACTCTAATGAATATGGTGAATCAGAGGTAATGTTTTTTTCCAGCACACCAGTCATTGGCTGCAGAATATAAATGGTCTTTTAAGAGGTAGCAACCACAGTAGTTAATGAATCGATAGGTTCCCTCCCAAAATTCTAATTCAGAACTGATTCATACAATGGGGCAAAAATATGTAAAAAGGCAACCTGAGAGCTTTACTGATCCCCTCCATGAGGAATCACTGATAAACTTCCAAAGATTCCTGACTCAGCTGTAGAACAGCTTTGAAAATCTCTAGTACACTGGTTTTCAACTACAGTGGTGCCCCGCAAGATGAATGCCTCGCAAGACGAAAAACCCGCTAGACAAAAGGGTTTTCCGTTTTTGAGTTGCTTCGCAAGACAAATTTCCCTATGGGCTTGCTTCCCAAGACGAAAACGTCTTGCGAGTCTTGCAATTTTTTTCCGCCTCCCCCCCCCCTTTTTCTAAGCCGCTAAGCCGCTAATAGCCTTTTAGCCGCTAAGCCTTTAATAGCCGCTAAGCCGCTAAACCGCTAATAGTGCTAATCCGCTAAGCCGCTAATAGGGTTGCTTCGCAAGACGAAAAAACCGCTAGACGAAGAGACTCGCGGAACGGATTATTTTCGTCTTGCGAGGCACCACTGTAATGTGCCGTGGCGCCCTGGGGTGCCTTGAATGATGGTCAGGGGTGTTGCAGGCAACACTGGCCTCTGTCCCTCTTTCCTCCCTCCCTCCTCTGGTGCCCTCTCACGTCTCTGCCTCCCAAAGGCTTGCACATCTGTTTGTTGCAGCAGCCCTGGCTACAAGCTCTGTAGGCGAATGGTGCCTCTGGGGCTGGCCAGGGGGTGCTGGTTACCAGGAGCTGAGGTGGCCTCAGAGTAAGCAAGCAAATGGGCGAGGGAGCCCAGCCAGCCAGTCCGCCAGCCCTTGTTGTTGGGAATGGACAGACAAGTCCCAGGCCCCTGTGGGGCAGTGTGAGGAGGCATCTTTTTGGGGGGCAGAGGGGGCAGCTCAGAGATCAGGGGCAGCAGCAGTGGCTGCCCAGAGGACTCCCAAGGAGAGGGGAGAGGAGGCTGAGGCAACACTCCACAAGGGAGGGTGTTTGAAAAAGAGTGAGAGGCTGCCAGCTCTGTCAGGCAAGGGGTGACATAACTGGGCTCCTGAGCCCCACAGGGGTGCCACAGAAAGAATGTATTTGGTCATGGAAGCCGTGAACTCAAGAAGGTTGAAAACCTCTGCCCAAGGATTAAGGCTTTCTGGGAGATGATATATAATGAAATGAAAAAGGTATTTAAATATACCTTCTTGAAGAAACCAGAGGCCTTTCTCCTGGGCATGGTCGGCCAATTGGTGCCAAAGAAGGATAGAACTTTCTTTATGTATGCCACAACAGCAGCAAGAATACTTATCGCAAAATATTGGAAGACACAAGATCTACCCACTCTGGAAGAATGGCAGATGAAGGTGATGGACTACATGGAATTGGCGGAGATGACCGGCAGAATCCGAGACCAGGGAGAAGAGTCGGTGGAAGAAGCCTGGAAGAAATTTAAAGTCTACTTACAGAAATACTGTAAAATTAATGAATGTTAGAATGATGTTGGATAAGAAGTTAAGTGGTTTTTTAGGAATATGAAAAAATGGATTATTAACAGGTAAAAATTTAATGTTATAATACTTTAAGATTAAAGACTAGGATAAACAAAGAGGGAAAGGATTTGCTGAACTAACAAATTGAACTGGAATACAAAAAAGGGAGGTGTGAGAAGGTCCGGGAAACAAGCAAATGAAAGATAAGTAATGGAAAGATGGAATTGTTTTTAACTATTTTTATTTTGTATTTTTCTTTTTTCTTTTTTCTTTTTTCATTTTGTAATATTTTGAAAATCCTAATAAATATCTTAAAAAAAAAAAAGAAAACCTCTGCTCTAGTACATCATATTTAGCAGTATTGGGAAGTGACATGAAACAATATGAATGCATCTGACAATATGACCTGAAACAAAATATTGCCGTTTGGCGTGCCCTTTGTTTAGAATTCCATTTTCAGCCCCCCCCCATCCCAACAGCCATTGAACATTCCACTGCCCCATAGCATGCTGGTTGGGGGAGTTCCCTCATAAGGTTTTCCTAAAGTTTTTTTCTCTTCATCCTTTTTTTCTTTTTCTTTTCTATTATTCCCCCAAACCTGCTAATACCTCCGTCATGTTTGTCTGTGTGGTTCCATTTTGGCATTGACAGCCTGAACCTCAGAAACAGAGAAGGACTGACAGCATTTCAGAAATAACGTACATGGTTATGATTAGTAACTAAACTGGCTATTCATAAGATTTTACGCATGAGAGCATTCCAACAATTCAAAACATTTGACTATTGAGGTTAAAATGTCACATTCAAAATGCATATTTCATAGATTTATAGAACTGTAGAGTTGGAAGGAGCCACCAAGTCAAACTCCTGAAATACAGAAATCTCAGCTAAAGCATCCATGACAAAAGGCCATCCAACCTCTGCTTAAAAACCTCCAAGGAAGGACAGGTCCACTGTCAAACAGTTCTTACAGTCAGAAATAGGGATGCGGGTGACGCTGTGGTCTAAATCACTGAGCCTCTTGGGCTTGCCGACCGGAAGGTTGGCGGTTCGAATCCCAACGGACTGAGCTCCCTTTGCTCTGTCCCAGCTCCTGCCAACCTAGCAGTTCAAAAGCATGTCAAGGTGCAAGTAGATAAATAGGTACCACTGCAGTGGGAAGGTAAACGGCGTTTCCATGAGCTTTGGCGCTCTATTGCACCAGAAGCAGTTTAGTCATGCTGGCCACATGACCCAGAAAGCTGTTTGTGGACAAACATCGGCTCCCTCTACCTGAAAGCCAAATGAGTGCCGCAACCCCATAGTCACCTTTGACTGGACTTAACCATCCAGGGGTCCTTTACCTTTATTTTTTTTAGAGTCAGAAAGTTATTCCTGTAGTCAGCATCTCTTTACTTGTTTTAACTTGAACCCATTGGTTCAGGTCCCAACCTCTGGAGCAAGAGAAAATAAGCTTACCCCATCTTCCATTTGACAGTCCATTGTATACTTGAATCTTGTATGTTCAAAATTGCTCATTCACTAGTAAATGGCTGAAATCAGAAAATTTGTCATATTTGCTCTAGCTCAGATTTCAGCCTTATTGAAAGGATTTTTAATGAAGGTGGTGAATGCTGACTCATATGTCATTTGTCTCAAATGCGTCATCTGACTCAAGCATGGCAAGGGTGCCAAACACCATTGTACCATTCAAGGGGAAGAAATGGATTAAAACCCACTTTTTAATTCCATTTGATAGTAGTGAAAACCTAATTAAGATCAGTAATTTATTGAGCAGCTAGCATGCTGTTGGTACTAAATAAACATTGTTTAGAAGTAATAAAAGTCAAATTAATACTATCAAAACCTATTAATCAGCCCATGCTTTCAAACAGGATTATATAAATCAGTTTAGGAATCCTGACGCTCCTTATTTCAGTGGTACTATCAACATCCCATAAATTCAGGAGGGTTCTCATCCCACACACACTTAGAGGCATACACTTTTCATTTATTTTAATTGCACATAGATGCTCGTAAGTACAGTGAGGGTTGAGGTCTTAACATTCTTGCTGCAAGTGATGAGGCCCAGGAAACGTTGTTTGGAAATGCAGCTATTTGTCTTGTAGCCTTGCAGAGAGATACATTGTAATTGCTTATTTATTTCTGCCAGTTAATTAAAAGGAAACAAGTTTGGCATGAGAATCAGAACCCTGCAGCTAGATGAAAGGAACTAAATGCCATGGGTTGGCGCTGATAATGTTTGCACACAGCCAGGCAGCCAGTATGTAACCACTCTGGATTCAATTTATTTTTCGATATCTATTCAGGTTACTCAGGTTTAGAGCATTCACATGTTCAAGGTGTAGTGGGGCGGCACTTCCACCCACAAAGCACCTCTGCCCTTTGATGGGTGCTCACTGAGCACAGATGTTAGCAGAGGAATCTCTGCCTATGAGCTGCTGCTTATGCACAGGGGAGCAATGCAGTCAAGAACCCTGGGCAATTGGCAGCTGCATTGTTATAAGAATTCTAAGGTCTCAAATATAGAATAAATATTCATAAATACACACATATCTAAAAATATAAACTGTGTGTCTGAAACAGTAAAGGTAAAGGTAAAGGTACCCCTGCCCGTACGGGCCAGTCTTGACAGACTCTAGGGTTGTGCGCCCATCTCACTCAAGAGGCCGGGGGCCAGCGCTGTCCGGAGACACTTCCGGGTCACGTGGCCAGCGTGACAAAGCTGCATCTGGCGAGCCAGCGCAGCACACGGAAACGCTGTTTACCTTCCTGCCAGTAAGCGGTCCCTATTTATCTACTTGCACCCGGGAGTGCTTTCGAACTGCTAGGTTGGCAGGCGCTGGGACCGAACAACGGGAGCGCACCCCGCCGCGGGGATTCGAACCGCCGACCTTTCGATTGGCAAGCCCTAGGCGCTGAGGCTTTTACCCAGGAGAGCAATCCTGAAGCCATTTTGACTCTCCCAACAACCTCAAAATTTCCTCTGCAGTAAGGGAGGCAAATGGGGAAAGCCTTCCTGAAATATACATGAGTCCTGTAGTGATGTCATGCTCTTTATTGCAGCTTGTAAAACAGTGACTGAATTGCCCCCCAAACCTCAGGCTTTTATATACATTATTTACACAATGAGTCCCGTCTGATTGGCTGATTCTGCTTCCCTCCTGGAGCCTGATTGATCTTTTCCTGAAGGCCAATCAGTTGTTGCATTCTAGGATCCGACTTGCCTATTGTTCTAGGATCCAAGCTTAGTACATAACACTTCCCATTGTCCTTTCACTTACAAATCCTGTCTTAAGGGCATATTGGTGTATGAATAGGGTGAGCCTGTGACCTGGATTCAGGAACTAAAGTATAAACCATCACAAAAGAATGGCCAGGCTCCTATGATGTATGTATGATGATTTTGGGGTGGTCTTTGGCTAAGGGAGTTGGGCAATGTCAAAAGTCTTTAAAGGTTCCTGCACACTTTTGTTCAGGGTCTCTCCCTCCTTGGAAGGAAGGGGAGAGAACTCTGTTGCAACAGAAAAATAAATATCTGCCTTGCTTTCCACTGGATCCTACCTCCATCCATTCTTCTCTGACTGATCATGGACTTAGGGGATTCAGAATCCAATAGGGAGCTGGACAGCAAAAGCCAAACCCAATCGCCACAAAGACTGCTCCATGTACTCACCAACCATACTGTCTTAGTTGGTGGACAGTGACCAGGTACTCTGAGCTGTGGGTCCAAACATGGTCCAAAACTGTTCAGGGCAGTAGAGGTGAGTACTAGGACTTGAAATGGGTTGCATGTACTAACAACCACTGCAACAGATATAGCATAGGTGGAACATGTCTCATAAGTCTGGCAGTAAGATTCAGAAGATCTTTGCTGCATACCTCAAATCACTTTTGCTGCTATTTGCTTCCTCGGCCCAGTATACCTGAAGGAGCATCTCCACCCCCATCGTTCAGCCCGGACACTGAGGTCCAGCTCTGAGGGCCTTCTGGCGGTTCCCTCACTGTGAGTAGTGAGGTTACAGGGAACCAGGCAGAGGACCTTCTCAGTACTGGCGCCCGTCCTGAGGAACGCCCTCCCATCAGACGTCAAGGAAATAAACAACTATCTGATGTTTAGAAGACATCTGAAGGCAGCCCTGTTTAGGGAAAGATTTAATGTTTGATGTTTTATCGTGTTTTTAATATTCTGTTGGGAGCCACCCAGAGTGCCTGGGGAAACCCAGCCAGATGGGTGGGGTGTAAATAATAAATTACTATTATTACTGTGTTGTTGTTGTTGTTGTTACTTTCTATGACTCAGGGTCAACCAGCATCAGCACCCAACATCCTTTGGCAGTTGCCAGGGCCATTAATAGTGCCGGATGAAATGCTAGCCCAATGCGTGTTTTTAAAAATATATATCCATATCAAACTATGCAATTTTGCCATATTAGGGCTGATTTTTTTTATGGTTTCCTTTTAATTTGCATGTTAATATCTTATTTTGCATTATAATAATAACATGCCACGTGGGGGCAGGTTTAAGGCCCCCCCTCCCCCAGTAGCATTAAACTAAACTTCAACCAACTAACAAACTCCACCCTTGACAAATGTAAGAACTTAAGAAGAGCCTGCTGGATGATGATGATGTTGTTGTTATTATTATTGTCAGGGCCGCCTCAGGTCCCAGCTCACAAGAGACCAACACCAAGTCCACTTTATTTACAAAAGTCTTTATTGAAGTACATTGTTTGTTCCACAGCCGAGGCGCGCAGCCCCACGTCTGTTACGCTTAGACCGCTGAAGTCCCCTTCTGAATCAGTCCCGCCTCTACACCAGTTTAAGAGGCTTGTGCTGGTCCACCTCTTCCTGTCCTTCCTTTTCCGCAGGGTCTTTCTGCCCCCCTGGGCTCCTTCCCTCCTGCTTTCCCCTGACGCTGAGTCCCCAGACGCCTGTTCCCCCCTCCTCCGTGCTTTGGGACCAGGCTCCTCCTCCGGGCTCTCCGCATTTCCGCGCGCCTCCACATTTGAACTTGGCGCGCGTTCGCTGCCCCTGACCTTCCTTTTGACAGTTACACTACTCTCTGTACTACTCTCCGCCCCTTCCGGCAGGACGTCTTGCCCCGATCTCCTTCCCCTCTCTGCTTCCTGCTCTGCTTCGTCTGTCACACTGGGAACTCCACCCTCTTCACTCCGTTCCGGCGGGGAAGCCGGCCCCGATCTCCAACTCCCACTCGGGGTTTCCCTGCTGCTCCCCTGCTCCTGACGAGTCCCCCCTGTGGCTCCCCGTGGCCTGACCAGGGGCGCCCCCTTTTGGGAATCCTCCGATTCACTTGAGAGACTCATGGAAGCCCTCAAGTCATTGTCATCCTCCTCCTCGTCGTTCCTGGATTCTTCCCCCTCGCTCTCAGTCTCCTCCCTCATCTGTGCCTCTCTCCCTGAACCCCTGACAATTATTATTATTATTATTATTATTATTATTATTATTATTATTATTATTATTTCACCCATCTGACTGGGTTACCCCTGCCATTCTGGGTGGCTTCCAACTAATTAAAACATAAGACGACATCAAACATTTTTTAAAAGAGGCAATGACCCATCTAGTCCAATATCCTGTTCTCACAGTGGCCAACCCGATGCTTCAGGATTCGAACACAAGACAGAGCCCTCTCCCCTCCTGTGGTTTCTGGCAACTGGAATTCAGAAGCATTTCTGGCTCCAACTGTGGAGGCAGAGCAGAGCCATCCTGGTTGGTAGCCTTCGATGATGCTGCAGCTATTCATGTCAACAGCGCACAATCACCCTCTTTGACCCACGAATGCCCCCTTACCAAAACGGCTAAGAAGCTTTGGCCCTGCTAAAACTGCACGGGTGTCTCTCGCCTATCTAAGCAGCACCTTCCAATATCTCCTATGCAAATGTGACCAACCTTATCTAATAGGAAGAGACAGGCTTTTAGGAGGTGTAGCATTATTTACACACCACGGAGATAGAGCGTTTTTGGCAGTGTAATCTCTTTTTACATGCAGCTTAGTCTGCATTCCGGCGAGCAGAGTTGACTGTTTTACACTTTTTCAGGGAGGATAAATGGTATTCGTCTTGACAGCAAAAGTAAAAATGCTCTATAAAATTAAATAAACATCTTGAACAGTTAAACTGTGCTTTCTTATTTCGCTTGGTGCAAAGGCAGAGGAAGTGGTGCTTGATAAACGGACTACGGAGCGGCAGTTGGCGCACTGGTAAGATTGAGACCAGGCTAGGAATGTGCAAAGTATTTCGGGTACTCTCGGATTCTTGGTTTTCCTGTCTTAAATTCAGTTCCCTGTCAATTTGTGATTCTTTTAAAAAGCATTTCCGTGCGAATGTATAAGCATTTCAGCGTGAATTTATCCTAAAAGAAACATTTTTACCAAGCAATTTTGCTTAATATAATTATTTGACAATATGCTATTGTCACCAATATACGCTGCTATATACACAATTTACCTGGAGAAGGGCAAATCTTGAAGGGTGACTGCATTTTGTTGGGCAAATAGCAATCTAGGTAAGCTCTCTTTTTTAAAAAAAATGCTTTTTAAACAAATACAATAACCATTAAACACTTATCCAGCAGTACAGCTAATGGTGTTTGTTTTATCCATTGTCTCTAGACATACACTTACACATTCAACATTCAAATATATTACTTAACGTAACCCCTTCACTGAGAATATTGAGCGGTTGGTATAAGAAGGTTGGTCATTAACACAGTTAAAGAAAGGGGTCCACGTTTCCTGGAAGCTGACACTATTTGTTATGCCTTTAATTACCCTCCTGTGTCTGGTGAGACGCTCAGACATTCCTATATCCCAGATATTATTTTCCTGTATGTTCAGGGGCATTTCAATCTGGTTCTTCCATTGCTGAGCTATTGCTAATTGTGCTGCGGTCACTAAGAAGCCTGCTAGTTCTCTGGGGTGCAGGATGGAGCCTAAGTATATGGTCTATGTCTAAGTCTAAGTATATGGGACACGGGTGGCATTGGGGGTTAAACCACAGAGCCCAGGACTTGCCGATCAGAAGGTCGGCGGTTTGAATCCCCGTGACGGGGTGAGCTCCCATTGCTCGGTCCCTGCTCCTGCCAACCTAGCAGTTCAAAAAGTGCAAGTAGCTAAATAGGTACCACTCCAGCGGGAAGGTAAACAGCATTTCCGTGTGTTACTCTGGTTCGCCAGAAGCGGCTTAGTCAGGCTGGCCACATGACCCGGAAGCTGTACGCCGGCTCCCTCAGCCAATAAAGCTAGATGAGCACTGCGACCCCAGAGTCGGTCACGACTGGACCTAATGGTCAGGGGTCCCTTAACCTTTACCTTTAAGGCAGGAAGGTAAGTTCTCATTTAAATGCAAACTGAATTGAATTTCTCCTAGCCTCCATTAGGGATTACCTTATCCCACATAATCTAGCGCTAATTCAGAAGTGTAGGGCAGGGAGGAGAATATTACTTCATGGACACTATCTCCAGCTATGAAGTTCGCACCCCCTCACTTTGTGAAAAGTATGTAGAAAGTATTCACTAGGAAGTTGGTGTTGGGGGTCAGAAAGAATGCGTGCCCTTTGCCAAGGCAATCAGCCCAATTTTCCCTCCTTGTGATTCAGTTCCCTGACCAGTTGTGGCAGAATGTGAATCTGTACTTCGATGCTCACTGAATGCTCACCCCATTGAAAGTAATGTAATCTTATTAACACTCACTTCTAATTTAAACAGGCATCTGAATGCACATGCCCACCCAAATTCTGCTGCGGTTGCTTACAGGTGACTACACATAACTAGGACCAGCGCCAAAATATCGCTCAGCTGTGCTGACAGACGGTGATACCATTGCAGCAGTGGGGGCAAGGCAGCATCAGTCTAGATATGTTCCCTCTTATTTACTCTCACGTCCATTACTACTTAGCCAACGCTGCACAGTTTGATACATGATTTCCAGTGGGCTGGGATCACCTTGTGAAGAAGCATTGATTGATCTTTTTCTTCAATCTTGCAGAGGCAGGTTGGGAAAATGGTGATTGTGCTTGGGCGCGCAATATATATATATACCGTATTTTTTGCTCTACAAGACTCACTTTTTCCCTCCTAAAAAATAAGGGCAAATGTGTGCACATCTTATGGAGCGAATGCAGGCTGCACAGCTATCCCAGAAGCCAGAACAGCAAGAGGGATTGCTGCTTTCACTGCGCAGCGATCCCTCTTGCTGTTCTGGCTTCTGAGATTCAGAATATATTTTTTCTTGTTTCCCTCCTCCAAAAACTAGGTGCCTCTTGTGGTATGGTGCATCTTATAGAGCGAAAAATACGAGATATTGTGTGTGTGTGTGTGTGTGTGTGTGTGTATGAAAACGGGTAAAATATATTCTATAATTAAGCAACAGTGAACAAAATAAACACTAACCTCCAAAGCAGCATACAAAGTATACAAAGTATACAAAGCCTCAAAATATATCAACCACAAGATGCAATATACTGTATAGCATCTTGAGAATTACATGCATATTAAAAAACACACCTACAATAATGGCCACAAAAATCATTCACATCCACACTGCACAAAACTAAAGACGCAAGCCCCATGAACCCAATCACTCAACCACCACACTCTCCTGAAACCCACCACATTAATCCATCCGATCAATTCTCACTTCAGTAAAGCACTAAAAATATTCAGCTAACCAATAATCATGTACAGAAAAACAGATCTGCTGAATAAGAAGACTCCCACAAGAGCAGAAAACAATAGCACACACACATTCATTTTCACCCTATCCTTCACCTGAGGAAATTAGACTCTTCTGCACATCCTCTCTCTACAAGAGGTTGTGTGTAGCCACCAGCCCACTTGATGTTTATCATATCACAACTAGCATCCCAGTCAACCTGACAACTACAATCTCCCTTAAATAGGGATGCGAGGACCCATCCATTTTGGTTCCCTTACTTTCTCATTCTACCAATCTTAAATTCAGTTCCTCACATTTCTGCAGAAATCTGTGGGGTTTTTTAATTTTTTTAAATAAAATCCTCATGGAAATTCCTGAACTCTAGCATTTTAGTGTGAATTTCTGCCAATAAACAAAATTGTGTATGCAATGTACAACTAATAATTCTGTTTTCATTCTTGCAAGCAATTTGCAAGCATTTTCCCCTAGCATAGTAGATTTTTGTATTTCATCCCTCCAAATATATGTTTGTTAAGTGAATAATATTCGGTTAGGAAACTGCATCACAAAATTTTGAGAATTGTAAATTTCTAAGGCTGGCTGTGTTTTAGGTTCTCATGTTGTTTCAGAAACTGCAAATTTGATGGATTTGCTTCTGCATGTAAACTGAATCAAGGTTCTCTCCCATCCTTAAAGAGTAATTACATCAACAACAGCAAATCAAAGAGGAGCTGGTTTATATTTTCCAGGGTTCTAAAACTTGTGGAGCGTTTCCACAAGAACAACTGTCACTTCAGAAGATGATCACAATGGTGTGTGAAGCTATTGTACATATCCTTGAAGCCTTATGTGTTTATTTAACATAGTACTGCTACACAAAAGAGGTTTAAAGACACTCTCACGGCAAATCTAAAAAAAAAGTAGTATAAACATTGACAATTGGGAAACACTGGCCTGCAAGCGCTCCAGTGTAATGGACTTTGAAGATGCTCAAACTCAGGACAAAAGGGAGAAATGTGCTAAGAGGAAGGCACACTTGGCAAACCCTCACCATGATCAACGCCCACCTAGAAACCTATGTCCCCACTATGGAAGGACGTGTGGATCCAGAATTGGCCTCCACAGTCACTTACGGACTCACTGTTAATACTGTGTTCAAGGAAGACCATCTTACTCGGCTACGAGTGATCGCCAAAGACTGTTACACTGGAAGAAGGCTGGAGACCATTTGACGCGACCTCAGATGAAGGGGTGCAAGTCTGGAAGAGTTAGAGAGATCTCTAAACAACTAGGCGTTCATCTGTTTGCAGCTTTCCTGTTCCTCTTAACGGCTGGCACCGCACATCACACCTCTGTGGAAGAAAACTTTTTTTTAAAGGCTGCACAACCCCCCAACTTATGTATACTGAGTTACCGGCTCACTGAGCATTTAAGGGCAGTGAGCAGAAAACAATCCATGGAGTGAAATTAAATTGGTTGAATAACCTGGGCGAACACAAGTGCTTTCCTCGCACTTGTCAGTCTAGGTGGGAAGTGTACTCCTCTCTAATGTAAGCAGGCAGGGAATTCAATTTCTGGACTTGAAGCCTTTTTACTTTGATATTAATGGAGCACATAAACCCTGGTGAATTGCCACGATTAAAGCATTCTCGCTTCCTCTCCCTACAGTGCCCCACTTTTCCCTTCCAGTGAAAAGCCCACTGCGTAAAAATGAATTTTTACAGACATCACTTTGTCACAACTTTCTGGTAGCCGGCCACTGGCTCCAAAACTCTTCATATACATTATGGAGAGGAAGAATGGTTGGTGGTAACCAGGAAGCTTGAGCTGGTCCCTGTTTCACTTCCCAACAGGCTGTCTTTAATAATAATAATAATAATAATAATAATAATAATAATAATAATAATAATTTATTATTTGTACCCCGCCCATCTGGCTGGGTTTCCCCAGCCACTCTGGGCGGCTTACACAGAGACCAAAAATACACAAAAATGTCACACATTAAAAACTTCCCTGAACAGGGCTGCCTTAAGATGTCTTCTGAATGTCAGCTAGTTGTTTATCGCTTTGACATCTGCTGGAAGGGTGTTCCACAGGGCGGGCGCCACTACCGAGGAGGCCCTCTGCCTGGTTCCCTGTGACCTCACATCTCGTAGTGAGGGAACCGCCAGAAAGCCCTCGGCACTGGACCTCAGCGTCCGGGCAGAACGATGGGGGTGGAGACCTTCCTTCAGGTATACTGGGCCAAGGCCGTTTAGGGCTTTAAAGGTCAGCGCCAACACTTTGAATTGTGCTCGGAAACGTACTGGGAGCCAATGTAGGTCTTTCAAGACCGGTGTTATGTGGTCTTGGCGGCCACCCCCAGTCACCAGTCTAGCTACCACGTTCTGGATTAGTTGTAGTTTCTGGGTCACATTCAAAGGTAGCCCCACGTAGAGCGCATTGCAGTAGTCCAAGCGGGAGATAACTAGAGCATGCACCACTCTGACGAGACTGTCCACAGGCAGGTAGGGTCTCAGCCTGCATACCAGGTGGAGCTGGTAGACAGCCGCCCTGGACACAGAATTAACCTGCTCCTCCATGGACAGCTGTGAGTCCAAAATGACTCCCAGGTTGCGCACCTGGTCCTTCAGGGGCACAGTTACCCCATTCAGGACCAGGGAGTCCTCCACACCAGCCCGCCCCCTGTCCCCCATGGTTTTAAGCAACCATGGCTGTATTTTGCCAAGACGATCAAAGAAGAAAATCAGGCACTGTTCTAAATATGCTTCCTTGGCTGCTTATCATTTACTGGCAATTGTTTTGCAACATTCAGGATTAAACTATAGGCTACAGAATGTCCCGTGCAGAATATTAGATCTAATGCAAGAAACCGACTGTTTTTAGCTACAATGAAATACCAGCTTGAACAGCTCGGGTTGTTTGCTACAGTGAGGTCCGCTTGGCATCTCTGGTGCTGCATTTGCCTTTAATACGGCATTTTTTTAGCTTTTTTAAAAAACGGGCTGCTTTGATTCAAAAGTCACATTCCCCACCCCCTTACTGTGGCTGAAGAAAATTACCCACAGCATGCCGGACTGATAAGTCGCATTTGATTCTGTCTCGCTGTGCCTTCAGCAGTGCCATTTTAATCTCTAATGCTCTATATGCTTATGGATGCTTATGGATGGACTTAGGGATGCAGGAAGCTGCCTTCTGCTGAGTCAGAACTGTTCAGTTTCTGTTAATTGGTTCTCGTGGGAAACTTGCAGATTCTAGCTTCGCACAATTAACTCAGGCTGGTGTCAATTTACTCTTGGCAGAAAGCCCAGGTCTGCTTGACCTAGAAACTACTTACTCTGATTGGTTAACGACCAGCACTCTGCTCTGTTATCAAGGGATTGCTAGCTCAGTTTGAAGTGAGGTGTTGTTAGGAGTAGAAGTGCTGTGTATGGTTTTGAGAGAGAGAAAGAGAGGGTTTATTTTACTTTTACTTGTATGCAGAAACTCTGCTGGTTTTATTTTCTCCTTTTAATAAATCCTGTAAATAGTTATTCTGAGTATAGCTGACTAGTCATTACCGCCGCAACTAGCTTCTTCGCTGTGCAGGAAAACTCTGCTACGTTTGGGCTAAAGCCAGTAGGGCTATGCCTGACACTCCAAAGTTCCATGAGGTTATGGGCATTGTGCTGCCAGCCTGAGTTGCGGTGGTGTCAGCATCAACGGCGTTGGTTCCAGTAGTTCCAGAAGTTGTTGTTCCTGTTGGTGCAGCAGATGGACTCTGGCTGGTTCCTGACCGTGGTGAGCTGGTGACGCAGTGGACACAAGGACAACAGCTGCAGCGTGTGAGTACTGGGTGCTGTGGTTCCTGTTTTCTCTCTCGGTGGTCGTGAGTAGCTGGTTCCGGGTTCCAGGGACATCGCTCTCAAGATGGCCTCACAACCAGTTCAGATGGCTTTTGAGCGTCTGAATGACTCCAATTACTTGCTGTGGTCGGAACGCATGCAGGCAGTGCTGCAGAGGGATCGTCTCTGGCAAGTGGTGAGTAAGTTTCCTGTGAAGCCTGATGATGAAGACCTCGATAAAGACCAAAGAGCAAGGGCCACAATTGTCTTGGGGCTGGAAGATTCCCAGTTGCCGTATGTGAGGGGAATCAAGACAGCTAGAGGTGTGTGGCAAGCACTTAAAGAACTCCATGTGCGTGAGACAGCGGTTTCCAAGCTGTTCATTCGCAAGGCATTGTACAAGGCAATGTTACAGCCTGGGGTTACAATGCAGGAACACCTACACAGTTTACAGTTAAAGTTTGTTGCGCTACAGGAAAGAGACTGTGCATTAGACCAGCAGGAGAAGGTGGCTATTATTTTGAGTTCTCTCCCGGAAAGCTGGGATAATTTAGTTTTGTCTCTAGAAGGCATGCAGGAGCATGATTTATCAGTCAGTTACGTTACTGGGCGCTTGATTGAAGAATGGCAGAAGAGGCAAGAAAGGTCGTTGGCTGCAGAGGCTTCTACAGGCGGGCGGTTTGAAAGGAGTTCTCATGCCGTGCCAGAGGTGGAGCAAAAGCAGCGTACCGGTGAGGAGTCAGCGTTTGCTGTTAGGCGTTGTTTCCGATGTGGGTCTTCAGCGCATCTAAAACGACAATGTCCAGAGTTGGTCAAGTCTCAGTTGCCGGTGCAGGAGCAGAGACGAGATCAGCAGCAGCAGCAGCGTAAAAAGAAATTCTTCAAACGAAAACAGTTGGCTCAGCTGGTGACCGGCGAGGTCAAGATTGCTGATGAGAAACAAGCGGTCTGGGTGGTCGATTCGGGAGCATCTCGCCATATCGTAAATTCAGATGAATTGTTTGTTTCCAAGAACTCAGCACAGCGCAGCCAGGTGGCTCTAGCAGACGGAAGTACTTCCGAAGTGATTTCGGGGGGTGCAGTTTTTGTTCCTTGTCTTCGTGAATGTCTGCAAAATGTACTTTGTGTGCCGTCATTAAGGAGCAATCTGATGTCTGTAGATTGTTTGCTAAAAGCTGGGTTTAAAGTGCATTTTGAAGGAGACAGTTGCATTATTAAGGCTGGTGAGATTTTAGGCACTGCTAAGTCAGAGGGAGGCTTGTTTTGGCTTAAAGCAGGATCTCAAGTTGCAGCAGTAGTCAGTAAATCTCAGCCTGCAGTGAATAACAAAGCTATACATGACAACTGTGTGCACTTATTGCATAGGAAAATGGGGCATGCTTGCTGGAAAAGTGTACTAAAAATGTCTGAATTGGCTGATGGGGGTAATTTAAAGAGTTGTAACAAGTACCTTGATTGTAATGTTTGTAAAAAGGTTAAAACCCACAGAGTCTCTTACCCCAGAAGTGACAGAGTTAGTGAGTCACCGCTACAGCTGGTTCACATGGACGTAATTGGTCCATTTGCTGTAAGCAGGGGTGGATCACGCTTTTCACTAACAATTGTGGATGACGCCACACGTTACTCCTGGGTTTTTCCCATGAAGAATAAGGGTGACGTGTTCACTAAGTTTAAAGGCTGGGTGGCATCTGTGGAAAGATTTCTGTCCATTAAACTCAAAAGGATTCAGACGGACAGAGGTGGCGAATTTATGTCAAATGCCTTTAAAGATTGGTTACAAAAGCGTGGCATTGGGCATAGAGAAACGAACGTTTTTTCCCCAGAGGAGAATGGCGTTGCAGAGCGGAAAAACAGATCTTTGCAAGATATGATGTTTGCCATGCTTGACGATGCTGATTTGCCCATGTCTTATTGGGGGGAGAGCATGCTCACCGCGTGTTATCTCCAAAACAGGCTCTTTCATCAAACAATAGGTACAACCCCGTACTTTAAATTGTTTCAGAAAAAACCCAAAATTGACCATTTGCATGTGTTTGGATCAAAAGCCTGGGTATTAATTCCAAAACAAATGAGGAAGAAGGGAGATCCTAAGACCAAACAGTTAGTGTTTGTGGGTTACCAGGAGCTGGGAAAAGGTTTCCGCTTTGCTGAAGGGACAAATGGCATTGTGATCTCCAGGAATGCCAGTTTTTGTGAACATAGTGGCTGGC
Organism: Podarcis muralis; assembly: GCF_964188315.1. Taxonomy (NCBI): domain Eukaryota; kingdom Metazoa; phylum Chordata; class Lepidosauria; order Squamata; family Lacertidae; genus Podarcis; species Podarcis muralis. Next base: position 19,547,289 of record NC_135664.1, on the reverse strand, counting down.
AGAGACTACATGCCAATACTGAGGTTTGGTTTGAACCTTCCCAGGAGCTTCATGACTCTGAAGGTAGACATAGAGAATCAGAGTCTGAGGGGGAGGAAAGTTCAGATAAGAGCTCTCAAGAAAGTGGAGTTAGCCAAAGACCAGTTGCTAAGCAACAAAAGAGAGGTCATAGTTCTGAGGAGGAAAGTGGGTCAGAAGAAAAATTTTCTCCCAGAAGATCTAAAAGACAAAACAAAGGAGTGCCTCCAGTGCGTTTTTCTCCAGATACTGCAAATGTGTTTAGTGTAAGTGCAGAACCCAAGAGTTTTCAGGAGGTGTTAAAGTTACCAAAAGAGGAGGCAGAGTGCTGGAAACAGGCAATGGAGGAAGAGATGTCCTCTCTGAATGAGCACAAGGTTTTTACACCAGCAGCAGCGCCTGAGGGGGCAAAGATTGTAGGCTGCAGGTGGGTGTACAAACTTAAACCTCTGGTGACAGGAGAGTACAAATACAAAGCTCGTTTAGTGGCTCAAGGATACTCTCAGAGGCCTGGAAAAGATTATGACGAGACTTAGGCCCGGTTAGGACATATCTAGGGTTGGAAGTGTGCTGGGCCCAAGATGGCAGCTGTCTAATTAGTCAGCAGAACAAAGTTAAACAACTACTGACTACATACAGGATGCAGGATTGCAAAGGGGCAGTGGTGCCTATGGATCCAGGTTTCATAAAAAACACTTCATATAGATGAGAGTCCTGAATTTGAACATCCTGATGTATATCATTCTGTAATTGGAAGTTTATTGTATCTAGCACAGTGGTCCAGACCTGATATTAGCTATGCAGTAGGCATATTAAGTAGATTGGTCTCAAAACCCACACTAAATGCCTGGAAAGGGGTAAAACAAGTTCTGAGATATCTCAAACAGACAATTGGCTATATGTTACAATTAAATTCTTCAGAGGATGAAATGTTGAGTTGCTACTGTGATAGTGACTGGGGAAATTTGCCGGATAGAAAATCTGTCACAGGACTAGTCATAATGGTCGGTGGAGCTTTAATCAGCTGGCGGTCACGCAAGCAAGACGTAAGTGTGTCATCAACGGAATCAGAGTACGCCGCATTGAGTGAATTGTGCAACGAGGTGATTTATTTCAAGCATTTGTTAACAGATTTAAACGTAAATTATGGAGAACCAGTACAAGTTTACATTGATAATCAAGCTTGTATAACATTAAGTAAAACAGAGGGTTTCAAATCGCGTTCCAAACATATCTCTGTAAAATACCAAAATGTACGTTGCTGTGTACAAGACAATATAATCACCTGTACTTATGTATCAAGTGAAGAAAATGTAGCAGATGTGTTAACTAAACCATTGGCAAAGGTAAAGAACAAGCAAATGTGCAAGGGTTTAGGTTTGCTGGAAAAATGATCTCCTACATAGGTGTATTTGGTGTTAATTGTCCAGCAGAATCTGTGAGGGGGTGTTCAGTTTCTGTTAATTGGTTCTCGTGGGAAACTTGCAGATTCTAGCTTCGCACAATTAACTCAGGCTGGTGTCAATTTACTCTTGGCAGAAAGCCCAGGTCTGCTTGACCTAGAAACTACTTACTCTGATTGGTTAACGACCAGCACTCTGCTCTGTTATCAAGGGATTGCTAGCTCAGTTTGAAGTGAGGTGTTGTTAGGAGTAGAAGTGCTGTGTATGGTTTTGAGAGAGAGAAAGAGAGGGTTTATTTTACTTTTACTTGTATGCAGAAACTCTGCTGGTTTTATTTTCTCCTTTTAATAAATCCTGTAAATAGTTATTCTGAGTCTAGCTGACTAGTCATTACCGCCGCAACTAGCTTCTTCGCTGTGCAGGAAAACTCTGCTACGTTTGGGCTAAAGCCAGTAGGGCTATGCCTGACACTCCAAAGTTCCATGAAGAACATTGGTCCCTCTCACTCAGCACTGTCTATACTGACTGGCAGTGACCTTTCACGGATTCAAGCCAGGAAATTTCCCCATCTACTTGGAGGTGTTTCCAATAGGAAGCTGCAGAGAAAGTGAGAAAGCACGCACACACACACACGCACACACACACTTGTGTGCCTGTGTAGGAAAAGCATAAGTGGTGTTGTCCAATCCTCCAGAGATGATGTGCAGGTTTCCCTGATATTTTAAAACATGGGAGTCAGAAATCAGCTGTTTTAGAATGGAAGAGAGAACAAGAAGCTCACAACTCACTGCTATAAGCGCATGTTGTACTGTTGGTACGGTATGTTGCTGATATGAATATAGCACAGTTTGAAGGGACTGGAAGCTTAAGAATGGACTCCTTTGCAAATGAAGCATTGTCCAGGCCCGTAAAAAATATTATTGAAACTTTACTGGCAGAACTCTTTAAAAACAAAAAGATAAGCATCAAAGATACAACCAAAATATCCATACAACGTCTTGTGCTGTCCAGCACAGGCTCAGCTTCTTAGAAAAGATGAAATAATCCAAACAGATCTAGAAGCAGAGGAGTATCTCTCTCCACAGTATGAATTCCAGCCTCCATTGGCCTTATACTGATTGCTCTCCCTTCAGGAGAGCTTCATTTACATCCTTCTGTTCTCTGACACATTCAGAAAAAGACTATCAGCCACAACCCTTTCTAGATGCCGAATATGCAACTCAATACCTTTGTCATCTGATCTAATGTTACAACAGTTTAGAGTAACAGAAAACAATCAACAGTTATTCCTTAACCCATTAAGGACCTCAGAGTCCTTTAGAAAACAATCGTGGGGAAAACTCATGTTAGCAATACACATTTAGTCATTTTCCATTTTAAACCTTCATTAGTGCAAATACATTTTTCATTTCTGTGTAAATTAAATCAATTATACTTAGCACTGCACTGCCATCACAAGAAGCTTGAAAGGGTAACTTGAAATATAGAGGATTGCAGCCTCAGTGGCTCATTTTTAGGGGTAGGAAGGAAGACAGGAAATATGCCCTGTTCCTCAAGTAGCCTGTTGTGGAAGCAGCACAGATGCTTAATAATGCCACCTCTCAAAACGACTTTGTGACTGCAAAGTTTCATACATTAGTAAAGGACAAAACTAATTGTTTTGGAGCCCAACCACTTTATGGGTGAGAAAAGTGAGAGTCGCTAAAACCTGTTCTTTGATTGTCAAGGCTGGGAATTTAATGAAGGCTGCAAGTCGTGTACATTTGTCTTTGTTGCAAGGTTTTTAATAGTTTTGTCTGTTGAAAAAGCAGAGGCAAACAGTGTGTGCTGGTTCCAAAAGCAATGCTTCACAACTAGCTCTTTCAGCAGACAGTGAGCCATTCTCTATTTGCATTTAAATTCAATTAAGAGCTGTCGATGAGTTACACTTGGAAGGAAATGTTTTTTTTCTGGGAGAACAAGCTGAGCATATTCTCTGCCAGGATACACAGTAGCTTTAAAGTGATTAACAGAGAACTCTTCTCTTCCCAAGGTTCAGAATAGAGCTGAACCAAAAAAATTATCAGGGGCCATTTTTCAAAGATTTTCCTATTTCTTACTAACCCTCCTGGGCCTTTTTTTCCAGCTGGTACTCACTGGAACTCAGTTCTGGCACCTCTCAGGTAGGCACCATTGCCATGATAAGAGAACAAGGGAGGAGTTTGTGTGAGTTCTGGCACTTCTTTTTCTAGGAAAATAGCACAGCTTACCCCCAAAACAAAGACCATTTTTTTTTGCAGGATTTTCTCCTGGTCTTCTCCACCATATTCCCCTTCCTCCACAATGCCAGATCCATCAGGCCAGCAGCACCAGAAACAAAGGTGCTGGGAACTAGGCAGGGCCTCAGGCTTGGGCTGTAGCATGTTGGCTCATGTCCCAAGAGTCTCGGCCAGTATACCTGAAGGAGCGTCTCCACCCCCATCGTTCAGCCCGGACACTGTGGTCCAGCTCCGAGGGCCTTCTGGCGGTTCTCTCATTGCGAGAAGTGAGGTTACAGGGAACCAGGCAGAGGGCCTTCTCGGTAGTGGCACCCGCCCTATGGAACGCCCTCCCATCAGATGTCAAGGAAATAAACAACTGAGTTTTAGAAGACACCTCAAGGCAGCCCTGTTTAGAGAAGTTTTTGATGTTTGATGTTTTATCATGTTTTTAATACAGATGTTTGATGTTTTATCGTGTTTTTAATACCCACCATTCCTCCTCAATCCAGCCCCTGACAGTCATCAGCCCCCTTAATTCCTTAGCAGCAACCTCACCCCCCCACCCCTATATTGAGGGGACGGAGCAGGACAAACCGCCGAGCCAACCACAGTGCATCTTAGCAGAAGGCTGCACCTGCCTGGGCTGTGTCAGGAGACGCTGTGGGGACTGAGGCACAGCATGTTTCGACACCACAGGGACCAGTGCGGCCTAGCAGTAGCCTCTCGCTAGGCCATGCCAGTCTGGCCTGCACAGTGTTGGAGATGTCTGTGACATGATGTGCACTGCCACCCCACCCCCCCAATCCTGGGGGGCAACCCAGCACCTGTGCTCAAGCCGTAGACTGAGCATAGGCAAACTCGGCCCTCCAGATGTTTTGGGACTACAACTCCCATCATCCCTGACCACTGGTCCTGTTAGCTAGGGATGATGGGAGTTGTAGTCCCAATACAACTGGAGAGCCGAGTTTGCCTATGCTTGCCCTAGACACAGTTGGAGCATCTGGCACATGTGGAGCTTGTTTTGCTCCCATCATGCCCTGAGCCAAATTCAGGACAGGGCATGCTGGGTTTTCCATATGTAGCTGTCAGGGAACTGCCATCGGAGCTAGAGGCGGAGGGAGGGCTCCAGAGGGATGCCGGAGAGGGTCCTAGTAGGGAGAGAGGCAGCCCATCTACGGGGGAAGAAAATCAGCGTAACACCAGTGGAGAAGGGGGGCAGATGGGGGAATCGGAGGGGAGGCTCCAGGACTCCTCACCGGAGACCAGCGGAGAGAGTACGGGTACTCCGCTGCCCACACCCTCCCCGCGCAGGAGACTTCCGCGCAGGGAGAGTAGGAGGAGACTTGGCGTCAAACAGCTTTTATGCTGGAAAAGGTTCAAGAAACGCCCACTGACGGATTCTGCCAGCGACTGAGACAGCCACGAAACTTGAGGCTGTCCAGACAGAGAGGGTTCAACCAGGCAACCTAGCCAGGAGTGGCAGCAACTTACGCACGAGCAACCCCTAGAACCATTACAGTAGCCAAAGAAGACTTTTGGAAAATACAGAGGTGAACTTGGGGCAAAAGGAGCACAAAGAAATAATCAGGGGACAAAGGGAAGATAAACTATTTGCCAACTTGCAGTGCTTAATTAAACACCCAGCACCTTTTTACAATAACTCTCTACATAACACTGTGCTGATTTTTACTTGCCGATCCATTATTAGCGATCTTTGCATTTGTTGCTATAGCTACCGCCCTAATTTATAAAGCTGATGTACAAGATCTGAAAGGGTCGGTGAAAACAACAAAAAATAATAATTGCGTGTTGAGTCACAGTAGCCCCCCAATAATTCACACTTCACACATCAATTTTTGTTTAAGGTTTTTGGCATAATTTTGGCCACAACTTTATTCAAATACAAAAAATGTGAGTGGTTGCTTAGGCATTGGTTATGACTATCTGTCCTTGCCCTCAGGGACAGAGCTGGCCTTCCGGACACCAGCGGAAGCCAGCGTGGGAAACAAGTATTGGGTGAGAAATAAAGCCGGGAACCAGACCATTACTTCTCACCCTCATGTTCCTGTGGGGCTTGCACGGCCCAAGTCCGACTCCGGGGACAAGGACGAAAGAATGGCAAGCCCCTGGATTTCCTTTAACGGAATTCCCATCCGCATCATTTGGAGGGGTAGGCACTTACCCCTCCAAGCACCAATTTAACCAATGCCTAACCGCCAACCTTACAAGTTGTGACAATTTGCTACGTAGTAGGCAAAAACCAAATGGCACCAGCCAATCAGCCAGATGGCAAAATTCCTACTAGGCCCCCGCACCAAGGCGGACGACCCCATGACAGGCAATAGCAAGGTCAAGCGAGCAAAACAAAAAACCACCCTATAAAAGGGCGGGAGGGCGGGCGATCCGATGCAAAACGGCCAAGAGGCCGTGCCAAAGTCTGGCCCCTGTATATATAGACTCTGACCCCTCCTCCTAATTGGCAACAATCAAAACACCCCAGCAACCCAGTTTAACCATCTAAATGGTCGGGCTTCAACTAAATTTGCCTAGTCACCGGAGGGTGGCCTGTTCCCAACCGCAACACGTGCTCTCTGCTAGGGAGAACACGCTTTGCGTGTTGAGTCACAGTAGCCCCCCAATAATTCACACTTCACACATCAATTTTTGTTTAAGGTTTTTGGCATAATTTTGGCCACAACTTTATTCAAATACAAAAAATGTGAGTGGTTGCTTAGGCATTGGTTATGACTATCTGTCCTTGCCCTCAGGGACAGAGCTGGCCTTCCGGACACCAGCGGAAGCCAGCGTGGGAAACAAGTATTGGGTGAGAAATAAAGCCGGGAACCAGACCATTACTTCTCACCCTCATGTTCCTGTGGGGCTTGCACGGCCCAAGTCCGACTCCGGGGACAAGGACGAAAGAATGGCAAGCCCCTGGATTTCCTTTAACGGAATTCCCATCCGCATCATTTGGAGGGGTAGGCACTTACCCCTCCAAGCACCAATTTAACCAATGCCTAACCGCCATGGAGCCCTCAGCTCACCGCCAAACCACTCACAGCCCCAGCCAAGACCTCAGCTTGGCCACCACTGCACCTAGCCAAGCCTCATTCCCAGAAGCAGAAAGGTGCACACCATCAGCTCTAAAGAGAGCTGCCGCATGATAGGAGATTTCATGGTGAAAAATCACCTCTCCACCCAGTTCCACAATCCTTCTGGAAACAGCAGCGTTGATGTGCTTTCTGGCCCTTTCCGTGGCCACCGGGCAACGACTTCCCAACCAAAAACGTCGTTGCAAAAGCTTAGACCAAAATATCTTTGCTGTGGGCACCATTGCCTGCAGCGTCTCCAGGTCAGCCATAATTGCAGCACGTAGCGATAAACAGTCCATGGCAACCAGGTAATTCTCCCCCAGCTGCACCACAATAGCCTCTGGCGGCCCTTCCAAGAGCAACTGCCTTCGAATCCTTGGCAAAACTCTGACCAGCGCATTCCTCGTCTGGACAGCCAGGACACCCGAACATGCGAAGGAAGGCCAAGACCTGGACCCATTGCGGACTGCCGTGCTGCAACACCAGCCCAATGGATGATGCTGTGCCCCACCATCCAGATGCGTATGGCTGACAGATCTGAGATAAATAAACAAAGAACAATATAAGATACCAAATCGTTAGTGAACATATCCCCTGAACGCATTCGACTTCCAACGACCCAAATCCTGTATTCGAGCAGCTGGCAGACCCCAATGCGCTGCCGTAGTGGCGGCCCCTATCCGGAAGGAATGGGGGGCAAAATCAGAAGCCACGCCACCACAGGCCAGGATAGCCTTACGCATCACCCCTGCAAACTGGTGCCTTGTTAGGGGTGACCCATTCTCGTGCCGGAGCAGTGGCCCATCCCCTTGCGCCCTCACCACTAAATACTTGTTAACATCCTTTACTGGGCAAGGGCCTGTCGCCCCAGTGGCAGGGAGACGAATGAGAGCCCCTTTGCCCCTCTGATCCGTCTTTGAATGCCTAATCGTAATTCTCAATTCCGCAGGGGATAGCTGCACATCCTGGAGCAGAAGGCCCCTGGAACGACCATCCCTGTGGTCTTCCACCACTAGTTCACCCACTCTCAATGCTCCAAAGAAGGCAATTGAAAAGGCAGCCGAAAACAGGCGGGCCTCATAATCAGACCAACACACCACCCGCAGTCTTTTGCGCATCTTGCTCAACAATTCAAAAGAGATGGGGCGTCGGTTTGGTGGCCGAGAAGGACAGAGTCGACCCCAACCCTCAAGGGCTCTGCGAACAACAAACTTCGCACAAGGATCGGTGTCAAAATATATCTTACAGAAAAATGCAATAGCAGCTGCCTGCATCCTAAGTGTCTTGCCCACACGCCCCATCTGGAATAAATGAGCCAAATATTGTAGCACCTGCGATGAGGTGGGTGGGACCCCAGCTAGCCCCCCGGCTGACTGGCGCAGAAATGCCAGAAAATCAGCCCAAGCTTTTCCGTAAGATCTCAAGGTAGAAGGGGAAACCGATGCCGCTACTCCCTGAAAAACTAATCGCTGCCAAGGTTCCAGAGATGATCCGGGAAATATTCCGGACGTATCCGCGCCTCTGGAACCAGAAGTCTGAACCGCTCCATCTGAAAACGGGACAGAGCATCAGCAATTTCGTTAGACACCCCAGAATAAAACGTGCGGAAAAAACCATATTACAACGTAAGCAATGCAGCACAAATGCCCGCAAAAGGGCAGACACCCTGGGTGAGCGAGATGGTATTCACAATCCTGTCTACTGACAGGCCCCCAGTGTGCAGCCTTTGCAGCAGCACCTAATCGTAAGGAATGAGGCGTTCAGCGGTAAGCAAGCCGCAGGCCGTAATAACTGGTGCACAACGTAAGCACATTGATGCCTGGCTAATGGGAACCCATTTTCATGCACTAGGAGCGGGCCAACCCCCAGGGAATAAAAAGCCAAATATTCTGTTATCCATAACTGGGCAAGGGCCCTCCTCACCTGTGGCGGGAAGCCTGATTGTGGCACTCCTGCCCACTAAGTCTGTTTTAGAGTTCCCAACTCTAATGACAAGCTCCAAAGGATAAGGAAAAGTCCTGAAGCAATAAGCCTCAAGACTCTCAGCCCCGTGCTGGCTCCAACAACCATTTTCCCAACCCTCAGTGCAAAAATGCAATGGACTACTGAAAGGAGTCTCACCTTGATCTTTAACCAGCAGACAAGTTTTAACTTGTTGCAGATACTGCATAGGTAAAAATTGACTGACTTCCTGCCCACTGTCCTATGAGGTTGGAGCCTATTCCAACCTTCCAAGGCCCTGCACCCTACAAACTTTTTACGAGGGTCTCTGAAAAATAAAGCTTCAGTGTAACAGACATTGCAGCGGACTGAATTCTGATAGTTATAACCGCATGCCCAATCTGCAGCAGGTGGACCAAATACTGCTGGATCTGCTCAGAGGATGGGGGCTAATTCATCTGAATGGCCGAGAACTGCCAGCTTAAGGCTAAGAAATCCATCCAGGCCTTCCCATAAGAGGTAAAAGCAGAAGGGGAAATGGAAGCTGCTGCTCTCTGTAATCACTAATTGTTGTCAATCAATCAATCAACCTTTATTGCCTTAGCATACAGCCATAGCAAGGATAAGACAAATAAATAAATAAATAAATAAATAAATAAATAAATAAATAAATAAATATGCTAGAGACAAGCAACCAATCAAAATTCAAAGCGATATTACTGGCATTATGACATTTAAATACCCTAAGACAATAATGTAAAGATTTAGTTGCCAGCGCCGAGAATCTAAAATGCGGGTGTGTATAAAGCATATAATGGCCCAAAATAGGCTCGGTACATTAGGTTAAAAGGTAGGAAGAGAATTAAAACAGGTCCAGGTCAAAATGTTGTTGTCAAAATGCCACAGGTGGTCTGGAAAAGTCTGGCAATAGCTGAGTCTGGAGCCCAGGATCTGAAGCGCTTCATCTCAAAATCAGATAGAGTGTCAGCGACAATATTAGAGGATCCCGTAATTTGGAGAGTAGAAAGCACAATATTAAACCTTAAGTGGCGCAGCTCGAAAGCATGAGTGGAGGGGCGGAGACTGTGCTAGAGCGTGAGGACTGTTTTGCCAAGACGCTCACCACTACCTGGTTATCAGACCAAAAGCAGATCCAATGGTCACTGAACTCTTCAGGCCACATGTGAACTGCTACAATGGGGAAAACTCAAGAAAAGTTATGTCACATGATTGCCTCACCACACCAGGCTTGAGGCCATAGCTTTGCACACCAGCAGCCCTTGAAATAAAAAACCAAAGGGCAAAGATCCAGCAGCACCAGCATGAACCTGAAAATCCCTGTGCGGGTTCAAGGTATCCTGCCATGGCGAACTACTATTGCATACATTCAGGAATTGCTACCATCGCCTAATATCTGCCTTCACCACACTTGGTAGGCATACACAAAGGTAAGGGGACCTCAGGCCGCAGGCAGCCTGGCCTAGTGGGAAGATTAATTAAGTGACCCAGCAAGATCGGATCTGATGAAGCATCACTTGCTACAGAGGAAGTATTACAAAATAACTTCCTTCAAGGCAGACAGCTACTCCATAGGCAAGTGGTATGTTTTAGCAACGATATCCAACTGGATCCCTAAATAAAATGGGAATATGGGCAAAAGGTATTGAGCTATTGCTTGCCAGCTTCCAGCCCCCGCTTGGGCAGGGGGCATCTTGTGCTGCCATCATGATAAGTAAACTTACAGGGCCGACGCTGGCCAGAACCCCTAAAGAAGTCCCGACAAAGCTGCCGCCGAGCCAGCTTCCTTTTCAGACACACACTCTGTGCAATGCAAAAAAAACCAAACCACACTCCGTGCAGTGCACACACACTCCACGCAATGCAACTACACACTCCGTGCAATGCAAAAAACACACTCCGTGCAGTGCACACACTCTCCCTGCAATGCAGCAACACACTCCGTGCAATGCAAAAAACACACTCCGTGCAGTGCACAGACTCTCCCTGCAATGCAACTACACACTCCGTGCAATGCAACTACACACTCCGTGCAATGCAAAAAACACGCTCTGTGCAATGCAACTACACGCTCCGTGCAATGCAAAACACACTCCCTGGAATGCACACACCCTCCATGCAATGCAACTAAACTCCATGCAATGCAACTACACTCCATGCAATGCAACTACACACTCCATGCACTGCACACACCCTCCGTTCAATGCAATTACATACTCTGTGCAATGCACACACACTCTGTGCAATGCAAAAACACACTCTGTGCAATGCAACTACACCCTCCATGCCATGCACACACCCTCCGTGCAATGCAACTACACACTCCGTGCAATGCACACACACACACACTCTGTGCAATGCAACAAGCCACTTTGTGCAATGCAACAAGCCACTACGTACAATGCAACAACACACTTCGTGCAATACAACAACACACTTTGTGCAATGCAACAACACACTCCGTGCAATGCAACTACACATTCTGTGCAATGCACACACACACTCCATGCAATGCACACACCCTCCGTGCAATGCAACTGCAAATCTCTCATGCAATGCAATGCAATTGCAGCCCGTGCAGCGCCATGCTCTGCAACGCACAGAGCAAACTGCAATGCGGGCACGCAAAGGTGCTTTCTCCCACTTGCATATTGCAATTTGGCGCCCGTTACATCCCTCGCAGTGAGGTAACCACCAAAAGGACCTAAGTGTCCAGGTAGAGCAATGGGGGAGCATGCAGCTGTCCCATACAGGGACCAATCCTGCAACCTAAACATTACCGGCACTATGCGCTGACCCAGTGAAACCAATGCTTCATGGACCACATGGGGACACTATTCAGGCCGGAAACACTTCCAGGCCATCGAATTCTAGGGCAAAGCCCTATGATCACCTGCTAGGCCAGGCATAAATGTTTTCAGTGAAATAGCAGAGTTGAGCTAGCCCACAGCTTGTCCAGGTACCCCTGCTTGCCCTTTTAGAGGGAAGCACCCCTTCAAGAAACCCAAAGTTCTTCTATTACAAATGGGCCGAACTACCCAGCAACAGAATAGCCCAAAAGGAGCAGTTTATTTTGTTTTGTTATAACAATGGCTAAGAGGGGGATATGAACCCTGTCTCCCAGGTCCTAGTCCTACACTTTAGCCACTAAGCCACAATGGCTCATCTCTAAAATGGCAGTCGCCACTATCAGGGCAAAACAAACTTAAAGAAAATAAACTTGTTCAGAAACAGCATAGTTCAAGAGCATATACAGAGTGCTCATAGTCCTTGGAGGCACAGGGAGCCTCTGGGGCCCTCTGTCTGCCTCAGATAAACATTAGCAGCAACTGGGCCTGCAAGCAGATACATTCCTATAGCGAGAATGTCATAGCAATATTAAAAGAACTCAAATTAGTGCTCCCACCCAAGGCTAGCTTAAAATTTGGCCAACAGCACTGCACACACTCAAAATAAACCAACCTTTGGGGATACTATAAACGAAAGTGATTCCAGCTAAGCTGGGAACAGCCCTGACTAGCTCCACAATTTCCACAAGAGAAATGGGGAAAACCTTTTTGCGAAAGAAAGCCCCTAACGGGGGCTCTCTCCCTATTGGGAAAGGCAAGCCACAGATACAGGGAGAATCTTCCCACTGGGCAGGGTAAGGGGTGGGGTGGGAAATCAAACAGGAAAAGGGGGAAATTAAATTATTTAAGGGACTAGAGAGGATTAAAAAGAAAGGGGAAATAAAGAAATAAAGAAATGTAACCAGACAATGAGAAGATTGTCCAAGCGCTCCATGTGATCCGATGCAAAACGGCCAAGAGGCCGTGCCAAAGTCTGGCCCCTGTATATATAGACTCTGACCCCTCCTCCTAATTGGCAACAATCAAAACACCCCAGCAACCCAGTTTAACCATCTAAATGGTCGGGCTTCAACTAAATTTGCCTAGTCACCGGAGGGTGGCCTGTTCCCAACCGCAACACGTGCTCTCTGCTAGGGAGAACACGCTTTATGAAAAGGAAAACTTTTCACATTGATTTTAGGTTTCTCTGGATGATGCACATATAACTGTAGTTTGGATCTTTCCTTTGCCACATGCTCACTAGATTCTACCACCCTCAGCCTCCCATTGGCAATAAGGGAACAGTACTGGTCTGACTTAGGGGGTTGTTGAGATTGTGTTATATATGGCATATTTTGAACACTCCAAAGCTGATATGAGGATGGTTCAATGGAGGCTAGTCTGTTGGTGGAAATGGCAGGTATTTCTGCCCTGTGAACTGGTTGTAGCAAGGCAGACATGCAGGGGCTGACTGGGGCAGATTGAGGTTGGTGGGGCAGCATCTGAATCCCTCTAATGGACCAATTTCCATGGAACCAATGCATGAGCAGCCTGCATCCCTCTGCAGCCAATCAGAATGTAGATGTTGAGAACAGGGCTTGCACCCACAATCCATCTCTTTCCTTCATCTCTTCAACCACACATTTCACCTTTCCACACAGGGCTTATTCTATTCAGTTATGGTATTTATTTTTGCCTTTGGCTCAAGAACTGTCTCTGGCTTTTCATCCCCGGCACATTTTTCATTTTGAATATTTGAAACTTGGGGCTGCATTTGAAAGATGAAGAAGCCTTTTTTTATTTATTTAAGGGAAGATAAAGTCTCTGAACAGCAGAACGGGGACAAAACTTCATAGACTTTCTTGTCTGGCAGGCAGAGAACGATTGCATTGTTCACCAGGCCCCTGAAAGCATCCTTTCTCCAACTGGCTTTCGCTGTGTTTATCTATCATACTAAAAGCTGCCGGGCGAAGGGGGGGAAAGACAAAATATAACGGACTCAATGAGCCTGCACTGAAGGGAAATTCTTTTTTATAGGCTATTTAAAAAGCACATTTCAGCTTCAGTTCTTGAAAGCCATCCGTTTCTATGACACTTGATGATGACTTAAACATACGATTTAAGGTGATAACAAATATGGTTGGAAAGCAAGCAAGCATTATTAGATGGGGAAATGTGGATCTCTGAGGTGGAATAGAACACACACACACACATTAGATACTTGAATAAAGGGAAAAAGAAAATAAGTTCCGGTTAGTGCTGCCATAAGTCCCTTGCTAGGTACACTTAAGTCCCATTGAAAGTATAGTTCATGCTATTAGTTCTGATAGATCTGGCACTGGATTAGTTCCATAGAAGGCCCCCATCACCCTAAGGAGGAGCATAACACATTTTTACAAAGACTCATTACCACAAATCATTTAATTTCATTTCATTTCCATTTCATTTCACTTTCAATTTGTATACAGCCTTTCAATATTACTGTACACAAGACGGCTTACAGCAGCAAAATATACAACAAAGAAAACATGCCTTATAATAATCTGTTCCGATACAAAAAGTCATAACAAAACATAAGTTTAAAATGAACGACGTATCAAATAAAGTAATATTCAATAATCTGTTAGAATATAATAGTACACAATAAAATTAACTCTCAAAACATCAGCAAATATTAATTAAGTCGAAATTCACTCTTACCAATTACAACGAATAGTTACCAAACTATGATCAAGAGGAATGAAGGCAAGTCACAATGCATAAAAAAACCATGCAAAAGGATAGTACTGGGAAAGTAAGACACACAACTTATAAAATTATTTTTTATAATAAAATAACCATTCTGATATATTTGGCCAAAGACCTCTCAGCATGGCTAACAGCAGTTTTAACAAAAACAACGAAATAGTATTTTAAAACAGCACAGCAGTATGAAAGGACGTTGCCAAAAAGATGTCGGAATTAGCAGCGAGAGGCAAGCTTCCTTGGAAAGGGAGAACTTCAAAGGCAGCCCCCCTCCTGCAATGACGCTTTCTTTTGCTTCTGCCCCCTCACCTCTGAAAGGGATCTGACCAAGGCGCTCAGAAGACCCTACCATTATGACATCAAGGTAGATAGATGTGAGTGACAGGTACACCTTAAAATACACCAATTCCAAGCTGTCCAGTGTGGGGTAGTGGTTAAGAGCAGTAGTCTCGTAATCTGGTGAACCGGGTTTGCGTCTCCGCTCCTCCACATGCAGCTGCTGGGTGGCCTTGGGCCAGTCACACTTCTTTGAAGTCTCTCAGCCCCACTCACCTCACAGAGTGTTTGTTGTGGGGGAGGAAGGGAAAGGAGATTGTTAGCCGCTTTGAGACTCCTTAAAGGGAGTGAAAGGCGGGATATCAAATCCAAACTCCTCCTCTCCTCCTCTTCTTCTTCTTCTTCTTCGGGGAGAGAAAGGATGTACTCTCTGGTCCCACCCTCTCTCACACATCACCATCGCTGCTCCTAAACCCTATTCACCAGATGTTTTAATTCCTCATGTGATAAGGACAGTGAGGACAAACACACTCATTCCATCTCCTCCATTACTGTCCCTGTTCCTTTCTATGTACAGTGGTACCTCAGGTTACATACGCTTCAGGTTACATACGCTTCAGGTTACAGACTCCGCTAACCCAGAAATAGTGCTGCAGGTTAAGAACTTTGCTTCAGGATGAGAACAGAAATCATGCTCCAGCGGTGTGGCAGCAGCAGGAGGCCCTATTAGCTTAATTGGTGAGGGAAGAACAATGCGCAAGCACTCCGCTACCCACGCCCACCCTGCGCAGGAGACTCCCGCGCAATGAGAGGCGGAGACGATTAGGTGTCAAACAGCTTTTATGCTGGCAGAGGTTTAAGAAACGCCCACAGACAGATTCTGCCAGTGACTGAGGCAGTCAAGCGGAGATGGGCTGTGCAGTCCGAAGGGTTTAATCAGGCAACCAAGCACCCAAACGGGGTCGGCTTACGCACGAGTAACTCCAAACCACTACACTTGGGTTACATACGCTTCAGTTTACAGAACTGGGTTCCGCTAACCCAGAAATAGTACCTCGGGTTAAGAACTTTGCTTCAGGATGAGAACAGAAATCGTGCTCCGGCGGTGCGGGGGCAGCTAAAGTGGTGCTTCAGGTTAAGAACAGTTTCAGGTTAAGAACGGACCTCCGAAACCAATTCAGTACGTAACCCGAGGTACCACTGTATTGGAAGCTGAATTTCTGCAGCGGGGAGCCTGCTCTGCTCATATAGGCTTCCTGAGGGTGGTGCTGTGGTCTAAACCACTGAGCCTCTTGGGCTTGCCAATCTGAAGGTCGGCGGTTTGAATCCCTGCAACGGAGTGAGCTCCCATTGACTTGTCGCAGCTCCTGCCAGCCTAGCAGTTTGAAAGCACACCAGTGAAAGTAGATAAATAGGTACCGCTGCGGCAGGAAGGTAAATGGCATTTCCGTGTGCTCTGGTTTCCATCACGGTGTTTTGTTGCACCAGAAGCAGTTTAGTCATGCTGACCACATGACCCAGAAAGCTGTCTGTGGACAAACGTCAGCTCCCTTGGCCTGAAAGCGAGATGAGCGTTGCAACCCTATAGTTGCCTTTGACTGGACTGAACTGTCCAGGGGTCCTTTTACCTTTTTTTTTTTTTTTACTATTATCAAATCAGCAGCAAGCACATTGTCTCTAGTCTGATACAATGCTATGCCAAATATTCTAAAAGAGACCTCACTGTTCTGAACTGCAGGGGACCACAAAGTAGCAAGGGGCGGCAGAAATAAAGGGCCTGTGATAGCTTACATGTCAGGACTACATTTCTGGCAGTAATCCTGAAATTGACAGGGACCCTGGCAGAATGACCTTGCCCTGATTGCTTGGCAAAGGAAAGATTCGCAGTAGCTATCTCAGTGCAAATCACTCCTCGCACCACAGTAGCTACAATACATGATGAATACACGCTGTGATCCTGCATCCACTTTCAATGGAGTAAGCATCTTCAAACTCAGTGAGACCTACATCTGAGTACAGTGGTGCCTCGCAAGACGAAATTAATTCGTTCCGCGAGTTTTGTCGTCTTGCGATTTTTTTCGTCTTGCGAAGCACGGTGTCGGGAAAGTTTTGGAAAAGCTTCAAAAGTCACCAAAGTCTTTAAAAACCTCAAAAAAGGCTACCACACTGCGTTCTATGAGTTGCTCCTCGAAGTCAAGTCACATCTGTATTAATGGTGTTAAGAAAAAGGAAACAAACTTGCAAGACGTTTCCGTCTTGCGAAGCAAGCCCATAGGGAAAATCGTCTTGTGAAGCAGCTCAAAAAGCAAAAAACCCTTTCGTCTAGCGAGTTTTTTGTTTTGCGAGGCATTCGTCTTGCGAGGTACCACTGTAAACACACATAGGATCGCCATACGGGTGACCTAGATGGTGCAAAATATATTTTTTTAAGCACTGCTCACCCTTCAGTCCAAATAAGATGGTGTTAGACGGACATGCGGTTAGAAAATTGTAGGAAGCTGTGATCGAACCCATATGTCAAATCTGCAAGGGGCGAAATGTCATTGAGACAAAAAGATAAAGACAGAAGTCTACTGCAAGAAGAAGCAGTACTAGTGAGGGTGAGATGAAACTGCATGAAGCATGAGACTCATTAGACAAGACACAGTTCTGGCAAGGGCAGCCTTACAGCTGAAGGTTATTTTCAAAGGTTGAGTGTAGATCTGATACAAACGGAGAGGTTTGGGGAACTGTCGCGTCACCTGGGAGAGCAACTCATATTGATCCTATGTAAATGTGATTATTGAGAAACAGATCGGGTTATTGCCTAAGGATCTGAGAAAGATCGAGAAAGAAATCACACAAACGCACACAATGAAACTGTAGAAATCAGGGGTGTGAACAGGCACACACACCCCTCAATCTGTGGCTGTGCTGCCCCCGGGGACCACCTGCCCCACATCAGATCTGCCCCCAGGTTGGCAGAAGCTGGGACAGAGCAACGGGAGCTCCTCCATTGTGCAGCTTCAAATTGCAGCATGGCTCAGGCGCTCGGAACGTTGCGTGTGCCCTCCGCCCAGGGACATGGCAAGCCACCCATTGGGAGAGGCAAGCTGGGGCAGGGTGCACTGCATTGAGACTTGCCACTGCCCCTCTCAGTTGTAGGGTGGCTGAGGGAGAGACGGCGGGCGGATGCAAGCCCCACGCTGCCATTTTGGACAGCGTGGAGCCTTCAGGTGCCCGAGCCACCGCACCACATAGCCCATAGCCATTTTGTCACTCCCTTCAGGGATGACACCCACCGCACTCCCCTTCCTACACCACTGGTGCCAGGGGAAAAACTGTCCTCTATAACCAGGCCTTTGACCTTTATCTGCTGCCTTTTAGAAGGGGGAAGTTGTTTAATGTACTTCTTTTCCCCTTGGTTTTAATGCATGCTTTGGGTTGCCTTAGGCAAGATAAATAATATAAAACAACAACAACAACAACAATAAGGGATGGTAAATCTGTGGCCCTCCATATGTTGTTGGACTACAATTTCTATTATCCACAGTGAGCATGAACAAGGGAATGGATGGAAAGCTTGGATAGGAAGTCTTTTAGATTTTATGGCATAGGCTTATGCAGAAAGAGGAAGGTGGGAGCCCCAACCTCACCAACAGCCTTCAATTATATTAAAAAGTCCAAGTGTCTAAAATTAAAAATAGATAAAGCACTTAAAGGAAAGAGATAGGATTGAATCGGTGCACCCCCCACCAATGGTTGCCCATTCATTTTGTGGTTCCCATTCATCTTTTCCCATTCATCTTGCTACCTACACTAGCAGTACGGAATCTGCACATGTCACATCAACTGATTTGCATCCAAAAAAGAGAGAGATGCAGATAAATTTAATGTATAATACCAGCATGTGGCATGTAATGAGATTCTCTAAAAGTCTGCACATTTTTCATTTTCTGTACAAAGCAACTCTGTTGAGAAGTCAGGTGGTGATCTGGCAAAAGATTATTACGTAGCAAGGATGGCCTCTGGGCAGCTGCAATGCCTTGGTAAATGTTGAATACACACACACACACACACACACACACACACACACACACCAAGGTGACAGAAAGAGATCCAGTAATATTGAAGACATAACGTCATCCTCCTAATTCAGCTTTATATTGAAACCCCTGATTTTCTATTCCTCACCTTATGAGAGAGCTAAGGTCTACAGCTTTCACCTTTTCAAAATTCCGTGGCGTGATTGGCTGTGTGCGCCTGATCTTTTGACTAGCTGCCAAGGGTGGAAGAGAGGAAGGTACAAGTCAGTCAAACTACAAAGGGAATGAAAAGGTCAATACAGTCAATACATTGTTGTCTTTCTCAGAATGAGTAAACACCTTATAAAGCTATTTCTGTGACAGGGATAGCAAGCAATAGGGACAGGAGCACAACATTCACGGCCTTGTGCAGAAGAAATAACTCTTATGCTGTAGTGAGAAATTGTTTCCTTTTTGTGGAATAAATTGACTACCCGCCATTTTATCACTGACAAATAGAATCTTAATTATTAAATTAAAGGATCGTTCCATTTATTAGGCTGCAGTGTTAAACACACTAGATAGGAGAGATGCTCCACTGAACACAGTGAGATTTACTTCCAAGTAAAAATTCATAGCACTGTGCTGTAAGAAACTGACTTATTTTGGAAATGTAACCGACCCTCTGATACAATTATGGTAACTGACCATAATTCTGAAGCCATGGGTAGCATTCAGCTAAGATATACTCAGAAAAGGTCCCCCGAAATCAATGAACTTGACTTAATTAGGTCCTTTCATTTAAATGAACGAACTCTGAGTAAAATTTAGTTGAATATTTCAGCAGCATCTGGAAGATGTCATGTTAAGGATGGCTGCTCTACAACCATTTTCATTCTTTAGGAAGAATCATTTACAGTACAGTTGTACTTTGGAAGTTGAACAGAATCCATTCTGGAAGTCTGTTCAACTTCCAAAACATTTGGAAACCAAAGCACGGCTTCTGATTGGCTTCAGGAAGCTCCTGCAGCCAATCGGAAGCCACGGAAGCCCCGTCGGACATCCGGCTTTCAAAAATAGTTCGCAAACCAGAACAGTCACTTCTAGGTTTGTGGCATTCGGGAGTCAAAACATTCGAGAACTAAGCTGTACGAAAACCAAGGTACGACTGTATTCACTAGCCAATATGGCCTGATATGAAGCCAGCTGCTTCATGCTATGATGATGATGATTTTATTATTTATACCCCACCCATCTGGATGAGTTGCCAACCCTTGGCTGAGCTGGTGTCTGGAAGAACTTGGTTTATCATTCCAAGTTATCCATCCCTCCTTCTGTTCACACCTAACTCTAACTATTCTTTTCACCCAGCCCCCATTCTGCATTCTTGAACCAAATGTTTCACTGAATCAAAACAATCACCTTAAGATTGGATATGGATGAGTTGACGAAATATTAATCCACATTGAGAGATGACCACGCCAAATTCCTTGAGGACTGGAGAGGTTTATTACTGAGTATTTAAAGAACGGCTATAGCGAGATGAAAACGTGAGCAGGACTTGAAATACGAGCAACAGTGTGAATTATTAAGACAAATAGGTCAAAATGGATGCATTGAATAGTATGTGTGAAATATGCTACATTCAAGGGTAAATATGGAAACAATGGAAAAGGAGGAGGGAAAGTCAATGGGTAATGTAATTTATAGTCTATGTTAAAATGTGTAAAAGTTGTTTTTGTGAAAAATTTTAAAAAAAATTAAAAAAGGAAAAAGGGACCATGAGAGGTATGCTGATCACCAAACTGACCATGCCAAATTTTTAACTCAGGGTTGGAACTGTTGATTCTAGCAATGGGTAAATCTTGTCCATTTCAGTTTCTCTTGGTTTTTCGTTTTTTGGAGGGCACAAGGAGAAGGGGACAACAGAGGACGAGATGGTTGGATAGTGTTCTCGAAGCTACCAGCATGAGTTTGACCAAACTGCGGGAGGCAGTGGAAGACAGGAGTGCCTGGTGTGCTCTGGTCCATGGGGTCACAAACAGTCAGACACGACCAAAAGACTAAACAACAACAACAGCAGCAACAACAGTCTGAAGTTCAGTTTCCACATCAGTTATAGCATTGCTTACAGCAGATTCTCTTGCTTAATTCAAGGACTGCGTGATAAAAAGAGTCTCATCCATGATCTCATTAATTGCATACCATGAAATATTACCATTAAGCAAAAATGTCTAACGCCCAGGCTAATACATTTAATGACAGGAGACAGCACGCCTCTGAATATCAGTTGATGTTGCACTCATGTCCTGCTTGTGTGGTTGGCCAATGTGGGAACAAGATGTGTCACAGATCAGAGGCCTGTTATAGGACCAAATATGAGGTTGGCAAGCTTCTGTTCCATTCTAGGCTCTGCAACTGATGCTGAGCTTGATAGATGATTGGTCTGATCCAGCAGGACTTTTCTTATGTTTCTATGTTCTAGACCAGGGGTGTCAAACTCAAATTTATTGGGGGCCGCATCAGCAGTTTGGTCACCCTCAAAGGGCCGGTTGTATCTGTTGGACTTTACATGAATGCATGTAAAGTGGAGGTTTCCTGTGTAGAACGGCCAGCGCTGCTAGAGAGCAGACGTTCTCTGGCTTGTAGGCTGCCGCGCATGCGCTGAAGAGGTGGCTTTTTTGTGTCAAAAAAAAAAAAAGCGAGAATAAAAGGTGAAGGCTGGCGGCCGGTGGCGGCTACACGGGCCACATGACGAGGTCTGGCGGGCCGGATTCGGCCCGCGGGCCTTGTGTTTGACACCCGTGTTCTAGACAAAAAGCAAAGTCTATGCTATACATATTTATATATTTTGAACACATGGAGGGATGCAGGTGGCAATGTGGTCTAAACCACTGAGCCTCTTAGGCTTGCTGATCGGAAGGTCAGCGGTTTGAATCTGCGCGATGGGGTGAGCTCCCAATGCTCTGTCCCAGCTCCTGCCAACCTAGCAGTTCGAAAGCATGCTGGTGCAAGTAGATAAATATGTACCGCTGCAACAGAAAAGTAAATGGCGTTTCTCTGCATTCTAGTTTCCATCACAGTGTTCCATTGCACCAGTAGCAGTTTAGTCATGCTGGCCACATGACCCGGAAAGCTGTCTGTGGACAAATGCCGGCTCCCTCGGCCTGAAAGTGATAGATAGATAGATAAAACTTTATTCGCATTAACCAATGGCCATAGCAACAGTAAAACATTACAGTATACGCAGAAAAGGAAATTTGATATAAGAGCACATTTTAAAGTCCTGAATCAGCAGTCAGTTAGTGGCCTTTTTTCTGATTGCCCCAGCTATGAACCTAGCAACCTTTGCTGTTATCTGCTCATTTTGATCTCATAGAAGAAAGGACATTGTGGCAGTGGTTGAGTGCCCTGGGATGGTTAGTACGAGTGGGGTGATGATCTCATTCCTCAGGTCTTTGTAGAGAGTACAAGACAGGAGGACGTGTGCCGCTGTTTCAGTACTATCATCTCCACAGGGGCAAAGACGTTTCTCAGGCGGGATCTTTTGGAATCGACCCTCAAGTACCACAGATGGCAAAACATCCAGTCTTGCAAGTGTAAAAGCACGTCTGTATTTTGGGATAATAAGTTTGTGCAGATATGTGGCCAGAGAATCAAAATGGAGAGGTGGAAAATGAACATACCAAGGGCAGAATTTCCTTATTGTGTCCAGGTTGTTCTGATGCTCGATATGGCCTGAAAGTGAGATGAGCGCCGCAACCCCATAATCACCTTTGACTGGACTTAACCGTCCAGGGGTCCTTTACCTTTTTACCATATATATGAGACACATATTTTGGGAACTGGGTGAATTTTTAATTTTCTTGTATCTATCCTTGCCTTAAGAGTCTATTATACATCGATATTGTTGTCACAGAGAGAGCCGGTCAGTAATTCACACAGTTCAAAGCTGGAGTTAAACTCTTTATTAGAAAAACACAATTTTCACAGACTTGGCTGGGTTTCAGGCCTAATGAGTACAGCAGCTCATGCCCTGTAGGTCCTACTTCATGAAATTGGTTGTCGAGACTAAAAGTCCCCAATTGCCCACCAGTCCATGACAATTGTTTAAGCTCCTTTTTGTCTTCATAAAGACATCTTAACTCCAGTTGTCTTAACGAAAACACATTTTTAAAAATAATAATACAGTTTCTCTTTTAAGGTTCCAAGTGCCAGGTGTTGCCTGGGTCCCACTGCGATCGATCTTCAACCTTTGAAGAGCTGCCCGTGTCTCACTAAGCAAACAAGCATTGCCCCTGGGGCTAAGCCTTTGCAGCTGCTGTTCATTCCCATTTTCTGTATGTGCCAACCCAGACTGCCCACCCACCTTTCCTCCTGCTGTATCTGATACCTGCACCAGCTTTATGAATATCCATGCATGTCACATCAGCTGATCGGCATCCAAAAAGATGTGGATGAATAGCTGCCCTCCCCGACAGAGCTTGGCAAAAGCAGTTGGAGCTGTAGCATGGTGTCTGCAGGTGCCTCTTGCTAGGCTCGCTGCCAAGCAATCACTCAAAGGCACAATAAGTAATCACAAAATCATACGGCCTGGTTAGGTGCAGATAATATTTTGTGCTGGAGTGAAGTCTTACGTACAAAATGTAGTGGGTGACAGGAAGTGTCCGATGAGAAAAACAAAACGAATGCCCTGCAAGTCTTCCACAAAACAACACTTGCTTGAGACAGGATCCTCATAAACACTCAACTCCAGAGTGGGTAGTTCTAGAAAAAGAGAGAGGTCTAACCTCATCTCAAGAGTTTAGGGGCCTCGAAATACATTTCAAAAAGGAGACAAGCAAGATTAAAAATAAAGACAGACCTCACCATCATTTGATAATAGATTTACTAGGTGAACGCAGGTAGAATATTAAGAAAACTGAGGGCTGCTAAGTCTCAAGTTGTAGAAGAAGAAGAAGAAGAAGAAGAAGAAGAAGAAGAAGAAGAAGAAGAAGAAGAAGAAGAGGAGGAGGAGGAGTTTGGATTTGATATCCCACTTTATCACTACCCGAAGGAGTCTCAAAGCGGCTAACATTCTCCTTTCCCTTCCTCCCCCACAAAAAACACTCTGTGAGGTGTGTGAGGCTGAGAGACTTCAGGGAAGTGTGACTGGCCCAAGGTCACCCAGCAGCTGCATGTGGAGGAGCGGAGACGCAAACCCGGTTCCCCAGATTACGAGACTACTGCTCTTAACCACTACACCACACTGGCTTGTACTTTTGTAGACAGGGATGCGCAACACCACATGAGAAAGTGTGTACAGTGGAACCTCAGGTTATGTACCGCCCTCCTTACGACCGCTTCGGGTAACGAGCTCCGCTAACCCGGCAGTAGATGCTCCTGGTTTTGAACTTTGCGAGCAGAAGTCGCAAGCTAGCGGCACAGCAGCAGTGGGAGGCCCCATTATCGAAAGTGTGCCTCATGTTAAGAATGGTTTAGGGTTAAGAACCGACCTCCAGAACGAATTACAGTGGTACCTCGGGTTACATGCACTTCAGGTTACAGACTCCGCTAACCCAGAAATAGTACCTTGGGTTAAGAACTTTGCTTCAGGATGAGAACAGAAATCATGCTTATGCGGCATGGCGGCAGCAGGAGGCCCCATTAGCTAAAGTGGTGCTTCAGGTTAAGAACAGTTTCAGGTTAAGAACGGACCTCCAGAACGAATTAAGTTCTTAACCCGAGGTACCACTGTAGCTGGTTAAGTGTATGTATTTGGTCCTGATAGGCACAGATGGGAACTGTTTGGGGATGCTGATTCTGACAGGATAGAAATTGTTGCAATCTGTGGATTGGCGCATGTTATTCTGTTGCAGGTTCATTCTGATATCACTTTATGATGCACTGGATGCAAAAACTCCATGTACGAAAAGCAACATGAGAATTGGCCTGCTAGGAAATGTGCCATCCATGGCTTCCAGATTCTTCCCTGCTGGTACATCTGGAAATGGCCCAGTACTTGGACCATCCTGTGGTCATATCATGATATATAATGCCAGGTATATTGAAGGCCTCCCCCAGAATGGGCCAAGAGGTGATCCCAGGGATCAGGAAGCCTCAGGGGGAAGGAGATGGTTACTGATGACTTCACAACTGTCACCCAGGATGTCTTTCATCCAGGACACCACAGTATCATCAAACCACAGCTACAGTCAATGGCCTCAGATGAGGCAAATACTGGGCACAGCACACAGACGTACCCCTTCTCCCAGACTGAAGCCTCATGAGTAGTATCTGCCCCCATAGAGGCAGACAAATACTCACTCAGCACACCACAGTATCATTCACATATTCTCCATCACAGAGACCTGGCCTGTTGCAAGCACTAAGGGCATTTGTGAGGGGCAGAAGCGAGGAACAAAGCATTTCTGGACAGTCTGTTTATGGGCCGTTCATTCTGATCTGTCTGCGGTTGTCAGAGGAGAAATGGTGGAGACTGCCTCCCCATGCTGACCCTTCCAGGGAGAAGGAAGACAGTATAGATTTACAACAGGGGTTTGAGGGAGGTAGCAGTTCAGAGGCAGATGAGGGGGAAAGCTGGGAAATCATGGGAGAGCCAGAACAACACCCGGCTGACACGTTATCATTTGAAAGCATTCCAGACTCTCCATCTCCCAGAACCCGGCGAGCCTTAAAAGTAGGAGAGCAAAGAGCTCAAAGACAGGCGACATATAGCAGCACCCTTAGAGGAGACAATGAGAATGACGAATGAGGAAGTGGGTGAGACAGGAGGTGGAGATTCACTCAGGACAACGCCATTATCCAAGAGGATGGGTTCTATAGCCTCGCTCTGTAAAGACTGAACTATAAAAAGGACAGTAAGAAACTTTTCCTTGTCTTTTATACTTTCCTGGGCAACCAGCTGGGAGCCACTGACAGCACCTTGACAGCGGTTAACATTGTGTCAAAGCAAGTGTTATCTCACTCTTTCCACTGCATCTCCCACCTCACTTTCCTTATCACAAAAAGTCCAGTCTTTTCAAGAAGCGGGTTCGTCATGCAAGGCCTCCCATTTACCTATAACCGTGCAAGCTGAATTGGTCAGCCTGTGGTCGAATCCCATCTGAAAGTAATGGAAGTGCCCACAAAGATGGTAAACTCAGAGAGTGGAACTTTAAGCAATAGCTTCCCTGTGTTGCTCTCCTTCTACCTTGTAGAGCGTCTCAATGTGACTTATCGCGTAATGTCAGACTTGGTAGAAATTAATAAAATGCCGGAAATGTTCCAGCTGATAACATTTTGGACACTTCCCTTCATAACTGAGTGAAAAGGGAGACATGAAGATAATGTGCAAAGGCTATTTTAGTGGAAAATGCCAAGGACCGTCGGCCATTGTGAAATTGAATTGATCACATGGAAGATAAAGTTAAGGAGGGGAGAAAGTAGAAGCCAAGTGACTCTTTCCAGAGTAGATTATGTGTGAGGAGGGGGGGAAACAAGTATGACTGAGCATCTCATAATGCAAGTTATGAGCTGTGCCTCGAGCCTTTAAAATATATGTATATTCTACACAATTCTGGCCCTTATAGAACAGAGTGCTGTTTGCCTGCTTTTAAATGTTAAAAGCCAGGTTTCGAAAGCTATCAGTCAATTATAAATTAGAACTCTTAACATCAGCTTTCAGCCATTAAGGCTTATGCTTCAGCTGGAAGAGGCCAAGTTGGCAAATTTTAATAGAATGGCATCAATACAGTCCTACTTTAAAAGTGCTAGAGATACTTTATTGATTGCAGCTGTGCTTATTTAGAACAATAAAAAATAATAATTCCAAGAAAGCACACCCCCCCCAAACAGCACTTGTTAATATAACAGTGTCAGGGATCTCTGGGTATAAAGTCTGTTTATTTCTCCTGCTTCTGGAAACTTCATTGCTTGAGTAGACAAGAAGATGATGAACTGTGCATTAACTATGAAAAATGGGTTCTGGTGATTGCAGGCACTACAGGGCTTTTCCTCTCCAAATGTGCTCTCTTGTTTTTCACAGCTACTGTCATTCTGTCCATTTGGCTGGATTTATACAAAATGGTTGCAGTTCAGCTCCCTTAGCAATGACTAAGGCTGTGACCCTATCTGTATGCTTCCTGGCTGGGAGTTAGTCCCATTGAACATAAATGGAGTCCATGTAAAGGCAAAGAATGAGGCTGGTGTAGATGTGACCCTCAAGGCTATTCAATTTCTGGTCATAAATCTGTGCAAAAATAATGATTGTAAGCATTTCATTAGATGAGGTGTCCATACCCCCCCCAACATTTCTCTTCCCTAAGCAGGGTTGCCTTCAGATGTCTTCTAAAAGACAAATAGTTGTTTATTTCCTTGACACCTGATGGGAGGGCGTTCCACAGGGTGGGAGCCACTACCAAGAAGGACCTCTGCCTGGTTCCCTGTAACCTCACTTCTCAAAGTGAAGGAACTACCAGAAGGCCTTCAGAGTTGGACCTCAGTATCTGGGCTGAACAATGGGGGTGGAGATGCTCCTTCAGGTATACTGGGCTGAGGCTATTTGGAGCTTTAAAGGTCAGCACCAACACTTTGAATTGTGCTCAGAAACATATTGAGAGCCAATGTAGGTCTTTCAGGATCACTGTTATATCGTCTCTGTGGCCACTCCCAGTCACCAATCTAGCTGCCGCATTCTGGATTAGTTGTAGTTTCTGGGTCACCTTCAAAGGTAGCCCCACATAGAGCGCATTGCAGTACTCCAAGCGGGAGATAACTAGAGCATGCGCCACTCTGACGAGACAGTCCATGGGCAGGTAGGGTCTCAGCCTGCGTACCAGGTGGAGCTGGTAGACAGCCGCCCTGGACACAGAATTACCGTAACCTGCTCCTCCATGGACAGCTGTGATTCCAAAATAACTCCCAGGCTGCGCACTTGGTCCTTCAGGGGCACAATTACCCCTTTCAGGACCAGGGAGTCCTCCACACCAGCCCCCCCCTGCCCCCCAAAACAGTACTTCTGTCTTTTCAGGATTCAACCTCAATCTGTTAGCCGCCATCCATCCATAGCGAGGTATCTGTCTCTGGCAGCAAAATAGCTTTGGCCAGCCCTGTCAAGGAGTGGGTCGCTTTCCCGAGTCCTCCCTCCAAGCTACTAATCAATCACACATATTTGCCTGTAAGCAGTCCATTCATAAATTGCCAGTGATATCATATCATTGTCCATTGATTGAAGGTTATCATATCATATCTATATTTTTCTAGTTCCTCAATATCAAACTCTTGGTCACCATTAGAGCATGAAAAATCCATTTCCGTTGTCCCGTTGATAATTTTCATACTGTAGTTCAATAAAATATTCTCTGCTGAAAGATTTAACTTTTTCTGCACATAGTTACACTGTGGAGCACTTTCTCTCACAACTTGTTAAGTTAAGAATACTGTACAAACATGTGTTTCAGAGAGGCATTATTCTTGCCCCATCTCCAACACTGAGCTGTCTTAGCTAACCCATTTTTATACAACCGTAAATGAGTTCAATAAACTCTAAATATTATTTTCTGTTGGATTAGTCTTAGTTTGAAATCTAATGACACCTTAGGTATTGAAGTTAATACATTTCCCCACTGTCTGGGTAATAATAAAAGTTCCAATTCTTTACTCCAATCATCTCTTACAGTCTGCATGTTGAACTTGTGTACTGTTAATCGATATCTATAAAAAGTAATTGCTGGCTTTTTCATTTTTGAATGAGTTGTCCAATTGCTCCAATTTCTCAGGTATCTCAGAAGCTGAAAGGGATGACGGCCCAAACACACTTTTGGGAGATGTTGTAATTGAAGATATTGCCATTGGGCTGCATCTGATATTTTTGCCTTAAAATAGCAAAAGTATAAAATTCGTCTTCCCCATCTATCAATTGGTCCAATATCAATACACCTGCTTCCACCCAATTTTTCCATATTGCCATCTTTTTTGCAATTCGCGGTGTTGGGGTTTCCCCACCGAGTAAGTTTAGCATGTGAGAATGGATCAGATTTGTTTTTATTAGCCAATATATTCCATATTATTCTAAGTCAGGCATGTCCAAAGTCTGTTTTGGGGGCCTAATCTGGCCCTCTGGCCCCTGTGACAGTTTATTTCATGGGGTCAAATCCTTTAAAAAACTCAACAACTTTGGGGGGAAATTCCCACAGTAAAAAAAGGTCAACCCTCACGCATGTTCACTTCATCAAATCTGGCCCTCTTTGAAAAAAGTTTGGGCACCCCTATTCCAAGTGATTTAATTATTTCCAGAGTCACTGAGATTTCAAATATTTCGATCCTACTATTCTCCAACCAACCAAAGGTGCTATGTACATATATTCTAGGGTTGCCCACGTCAGAAAATTAGGGCCAACAATGGGATTCCAATATTTAGTACTTGACTAAATACGAGAGCATAGTGATATAATTCCAAATTTGGTGTTCCAAAACTGCCTTCTTTAATTTATAGCTGCCTTCTCTGCAAGGGTATTCTTGGTGTTAAAGGTAAAGGAACCCCTGACCATTAGGCCCAGTCGTGACCGACTCTGGGGTTGCAGTGCTCATCTCGCTTTATAGGCCGAGGGAACTGGCGTACAGCTTCCGGGACATGTGGCCAACATGACTAAGCCGCTTCTGGCGAACCAGAGAAGGGCACGGAAACGCCGTTTACCTTCCCACCAGAGCGGTACCTATTTATCTACT
This sequence comes from Podarcis muralis, assembly GCF_964188315.1. NCBI lineage: Eukaryota > Metazoa > Chordata > Lepidosauria > Squamata > Lacertidae > Podarcis > Podarcis muralis. The sequence continues at coordinate 19,518,017 of NC_135664.1, read as the reverse complement.
TGCACTTTGATGTGCTTTTGAACTGCTAGGTTGGCAGGAGCAGGGACTGAGCAAAGGGAGCTCACCCCGTCGTGGGGATTCAAACCGCCAACCTTCTGATCAGCAAGTCCTAGGCTCTGTGGGTTAACCCATAGCACCACCCGCGTCCCTATTCTTGGTGCTGATGAGCCCCAAATGCATTTCTTAAACAATTAGTTTATCTTTTAAAAATATGATCCAGATATATAAACTCGAAGTCCTCTCAGGATATGAATGAATCTGGGAATAATATTCATTTTGAGAACATTCACCCTTCCCCAAAGAGAAGATCTCATATTCTTAGGCAATCGTTTATTAATAATGTTGCTATATTTCCAAAACCATTTAAAAGTTTCATGCTGTCTTCCTTTTTCTGTTTTTCTTTCCTACTCAACAAACAAAACCTTGAGCTTGGCTTTCTTCACAAAACTGTACCTTCATGCTTCAAAGAATCTCCTTTATCAATGAGAAATGCCTCTGAGTTTCTAAAGCTTCATTCCTGTGTGTAGGCAAAAAATGCAGATGTTCTGCCAATGAAAGCTATTTTATTCTGCCAATAACTCACAAAATGCTTATCATAAAGTGATAAGCATGAGCAGAAAGTGTTGAAAACAGCCAGGCATTGAAGATCTATGCAAATTGCAAATAATAATTTGATGGTTGAAGCTTTGCAGAGGATCTTTTAGTCTCTTTCTGAAATGACTTCATTCGTTGTTAGCTTTGGGCTTCACAAACATTTGCGTTAGTCTTGGGAAAGTTGCAAATACACCGTTTCTGAAAAGCAATCGCTCAGAAACAAGATGAAGTAAATTCAAGAAAATGAAACTGCCCTTTGTTCGCTCGTTACTTTCAAGGGAGAAATTTCAACCTAGTTGAAATTTGGGCTTTCACACTCCCACCTCCACTTTCCTTCTAGTCAGAGAATTAGTAATCTGAAATTTGCTACATTCATTTCAATGCAGGGTCCCATTTCAAAGATTGCAGGGTCATGGGGGTCTATTCAGGCATTACGTCAGAGGTCTGAGCACATCCCTAAATGGACAATGGAAAATTAAAAGGCCTGGATCAATTAAAGGGTCTTTAAAAGGTAAAGGTAAAGGGACTCCTCACCATTAGGTCCAGTCGTGGCCGACTCTGAGGTTGCGGCGCTCATCTCGCTTTATTGGCCGAGGGAGCCAGCGTCCAGCTTCTGGGTCATGTGGCCAGCATGACTAAGCCGCTTCTGGAGAACCAGAGCAGTGCACGGAAACTCCGTTTACCTTCCTGCCGGAATGGCACCTATTTATCTACTTGCACTGGTGTGCTTTCAAACTGCTAGGTTGGCAGGAGCTGAGACCGAGCAACAGGAGCTCACCCCGTTGCGGGGATTCGAACCGACAACCTTCTGATCGGCAAGTCCTAGGCTCTGTGGTTTAACCCACAGTGCCACCCGCATCCCTTATTACCTGCTGCCAAATATAGGTCAGTGCCACCACTGAAAAGGCCCTGTTTTAGCAAACTGGCAACCCCACCTCAGAAGGCAGAAAATCACAATGGAGAACTTCAGAGGAAGATCTTCATATCCAGGCAGTTTCTTGTGTGTGCTCTAGACTGGTGTTTCCAGGATTAAACAATACCAAAATAAACCTTTTTAGTCACTATGCTTGTTGTGTATGACAAGACGCTTGCACTGTTTGGAAAACTTTTTTTTAAACACACCCTTCAACATTTCTCCAATGAAAATAGGGATGCCCTGTTTCATAAGAATAAGAAAAATAGAGTGCACCTCCGGGGGTGAAGTCAAACTGCTGTGTTGACAGCACCAAAGTGACCTCCCTGGGGCACAAGCCTGGGGAGGGTATATGGAGGGTATATGGTCCTGGACTGCCCAGATGACATGACCCCCCTCTCAACCTCGCTGATGTGGTCCAATGGAAAGCAGAGCAATACAAAATTGCTGGAAGGGGGAGTGAAAGGCACCATCCATTCTAGATTTCTGTAGGGTTTACTCCATAGCCTTTTATTCTCCCAGAGATAGCCTGCAAAGCAGCAGAGGTTTAGTTACAGAGCTTTCCTTCTCCTCGATGGGCTACCTTCCCAACACGGATGGTGCTGCGGTCTAAACCACTGAGCCTCTTGGGCTTGCCGATAAGAAGATCGGCAGTTTGAATCCCTGCGACGGGGTGTGCTCCCGTTGCTTGGTCCCTACTTCTGCCAACCTAGCAGTTTGAAAGCATACCAGTGCAAGTAGATAAATAGGTACTGCTGCAGCGGGAAGGTAAATGGCATTTTCGTGCTCTCTGGTTTATCAAAGTGTTCTGTTGCACCAGAAGCAGTTTAGTCAAGCAGTTTAGAGCTGTCTGTGAACAAACGCTGGCTCCCTTGGCCTGAAAGAGAGATGAGAGCCGTAACCCCATAGTTGCCTTTGACTGGACTTAACCATCCGGGGTCCTTTACTTCTTTTTTTACCTTTACCTTCCCAGGTTGATGAGTATCACGTGTGTGTGTGTGTGTGTGTGTGTGTGTGTGTGTGTGTGGCTAAGGAAACAGCACAACTCAAATAAAATAGAGATTTTATGAGTAAGAAAATATCCTGCTATCTGAATAGCCAGTATTAGCAACAAGGTTTAACTGCATCCATGGAAACAAATATTTTTTCCACTTTCTCTTTAGATCCCATCCTCTTTCACTTTCCATCGAAGCCAACTTCTCCAAAAAATGAAATCATCTTCAAGGTAGGCTATCCCATCTTTAATGCATGTGGAAACTGGACTCTTGCAATAGGGTGACGTTTCTATAAGCAGGACCGGTATATGAAGTCATTATCATTTCCCATAGAGAATACAACTTGACAACCTGCATGGTAACAAATTGCCACAACAACTACTTGGGATTTGACACTGCAAGGTCTCTGTGCCTCGAAATCCCGCTGGTGTCAGTAGGAGTTCAACACAAGTCAGAATTATAGATTAGATGCTTTGCCTGATTCAATTTGGGAGGCAGAATATCTTGTTAAGGCCCCTTCCTACCCAAACAGTTCCATTAAAAGCAAAGACACAGCTTTTCTTTTCTTTTTGATGAAAAGTAATTTTTCCTGTTTTGGCCATTTCAGTTTCAGAGTCTCTATGTACAGAAGGCAAGGTCACTGCAAAATAATGTTGCCTACCTTCAGAAATGCATTTATGTAGCACTCTTTGTGCATGACATAATTTTGTAAACAAAAGAACCAGTCCCAGCCCCGGTGCATTTGCAAAGTATTTGAATATAGGAGAGACAACGAAAAGCCTGTTCACATGTACATTTGCCTAGCAATAAATGCAGGGATGAGGAGCTAGGATTAGACCTGATGGACCCATGCCCCACTTGGGATGTAAGAATCTGTCAATTCAGTTGGTCATTTTTCGAGCCTTATATTCATTTTACTACACATTACTACACAAGTGTGTTATTTATATTACAAAGAAACATTAACAAATAAAAACATATGCACTTTGGGACACATTTCTCGTTTGGAACACATTTTTGTACACATTTTTTGCTAATATGCACATTTGGCTAATATGCATTATCAGTGCTTTTTTCTGGGGGGATGCAAGGGTATGCATAACCCTAAACATTTTGTGAATCTTTGTACTTTTGTCCATTTACTGTATTTATTTTTCCCGATTTGAACTATCAGAAGCTGCAGAAGCCCCGTCGGACGTTCAGGTTCTAAAGAACATTTGCAAACCGGAACACTCACTTCCGGGTTTGCAGCGTTGGGGAGCCAAAATGTCCGAGTACCAAGGCGTTCAGGATCCAAGGTACAGCTGTGATATGTTTCAATGATTGCCATTCCAAACCGCAGACAAACACACGTGCTGCAGCAATTTCTGCTTATTTTTCTGCTTTTGTGAGATTTCTATGACATCCCTAGATACAGGCTACAAAGGGCTTAAGAACCAATGAGCTTTTTTCATGCATAAACAAGAAATAAACTACGTAGCAAGATTTGGATCACAGCCTCTCTCTCACTTTCATCGTCGCGCAGTTTAGCTGTGTCTTACTGATGACTCATTGATTTAATGCAAGGTTTTATATTAGAATTGCCCCTTCTCCTGTGCCTTTTCATTCTGTTGGGGAAATGCCTCCACATTCAGGCCCACTAGTTAGTCCCTAGCTTGGGGGTATTTGCTGACACTCTTTTATAGGTTTGTAAAGAGTGCTGACCAGGAGGCATCTCATAAAACCACATCTAGGTCTATAAAACTCCAACAAAGCATTGTGCTTATATCCCTGGCTTCCAAAGTATCAGAGCCATTATAGAAACATTGTGGTGAAAGCAGCAGTGGCCTGGGCAAACCTTCAAGCTGAATTTATGGCCCTCGTATCAACCACTGGATGTTGTTCTGACAGGCTGCTGTCCTATGCATCGGTGCTGGATAATAAATGGGACTCGGTTCCAAATAAATGTGTTTAGCAGCAGAGGGCTGGCCTTTGCTTGTTTGTCATGCCTCCAACTGTGACAGTAAAAGTCAGTTAAGGCCTTGATTTGCTTGTGTTAAATTTGGGTTCGTTCTTGATGTGGTTGACTCACACAATTGCTTTGTGGGTGCTTAGCAAGTAGAACAGCATTTTCCAAGTGCAACTGACTTGGCTTCACCGTCCAATCATTTTCTTCTTCGTGTCACTGATTTCATGTTCCGCAGCTCTGATTGCGCCTGGATGTGCCAGGGGAAGTGTTTTCTTCCTGCTGCATGCACACACATTCCAAAGGTTATTTGCGGCCATCTACAATTACTGAAGACAGGGGTGGCGCTGTCGGTTAAACCACAGAGCCTAGCACTTGCCAATCAGAAGGTCGGTGGTTCGAATCCCCATGACGGAGTGAGCTCCCGTTGCTCAGTCCCTGCTCCTGCCAACCTAGCAGTTCGAAAGCACGTCAAAGTGCAAGTAGATAAATAGGTACCGCTCCAGTGGGAAGGTAAACGGCATTTCCCTGTGCTGCTCTGATTCGCCAGAAGCGGCTTAGTCATGCCGGCCACATGACCCGGAAGCTGTACGCTGGCTCCCTTGGCCAATAAAGCGAGATGAGTGCCACAACCCCAGAATCGGCTACGGCTGGACCTAATGGTCAGGGGTCCCTTCACCTTTTACAATAACCGAAATCAGTTTTGATATGCCTGCTTTTAAATGTTCCCGCATATTTTGAGACATGCATTCTGACTTGTGAATCGGTAAGCAAAAGGAAGGAATTCCCCGTCCCCCGTCTTTTCAAACACATGACATTTGGCAAAGAAATGTGAGAAGGAAATACAGGGTTGTGTCTAACAAAGATGCCATTTCCTCAAAGATGTCCTATTCTCCCTTGTTTCTTCCAATCCATTTCGGGGTTCCACCAACCTCCAGAAGAGATTGGGGTCTGGGGGCGAGAAGCAAGGAGTAGAGAGGGAAAGGCAGTTTCATTGTGTAAGTGCAAGTCCTGACATAAATAGGGCAACTTCATATTCAATAGATACAATCCATAACGTCTACAGGTGTAACCTTGCTAGTTCGCAGCAGCAAAGAACAACCTAGAGTCTAAGGCACCTTACAGACTAATCCATTTTTGGTGCCATAAGCTTTTGTGGACTAGGGTCCCTTTCATCAGATGTTTCAAGTATTAGTCTAAGTTGGCAGGTATATGTACACCTGAGTACAAAGGGGAAGTCCAATGGATGCTTCCTGCGACAATTCAATTAGAGCATAAATGTATGCAAAATGAGGGCTGTGCCCATTCACTCCAATAGTCACTGGTGACAGCAAAATCATAAAGGAAATACGGTAATGATCTCTTGTTTAGAAATGTGATTATTGTTTGTGTTACTTACATGGTTAAGTACAATCTTCTCTCTCAAAAATTAACATAGTGCAGATCTGCACCATATATTTAAAGCACATTCATTGCTCATTTAAGCTATATGACTTCCCCCAACTTAAACTACAGTTCTCATGATTCTTTGGTGGAAATCATGGGTTTTGAATGTGTGTTGAATGGTTCTTTCAAATATACACAACATCAAGTATAGTACGATCGCTGCCATCCGTTACATGTAAAGATCTTTACTGCATTTTCATTCATTTCTTAAAATCAAGTGGCATACAAATTTGTTGAATAAATAAAATAAAATAAATTTACCAGTTAAATAATAATAATTAATAGGAATCCATACAACACATTAACCCGGATTCAAGCTGAATCAGACATGAGATGGGAGCCATCTAATTCAGCTTCTTGAACCCGATACCTTCCAGATGTTTTGGACTACAACTCCCATCAGCAAAAGTCAGCATGTGCTAGAGGGAATCAAGTTGGGAAAGGCATATGGAAGGAAGCACGCCTCTTCTTATTGTTCTTACCATCTGATGATCTGAGATAGGGTGGATCTACACTTGCCGTTTATAACATTTAAAATGTGTTATTAGAATGTGACACCAGAGGGCGCTGCAGAGCACTGAGCCACCGGCAATGGGAAACCGCATTAAATGTTTTAAATGTTATTAAACATAATGTTCTACAAGATCAATGCAGATCCAGCCCTAGATTGCCTATGGTGCTGGAGGCTCCATTCTGCAAGTGTGCATAGCAGCCAATGAGAGGCCTATGGTATCGAGCCAGCACTTACACACAGCAAACACTTTTGAGGTTACGCTAATAGACTTCATTAAGCACACTTCACAAAATCCAAAACAGGTGTCCATCTACCCCGCTTGAACATGCTGCACATCTCCTCTGACATAAGTTTGTATCTACTTTTAAGGCATTCGTGTTCAGTTGCAACACAAACCTACCATTCTTTGCAAATCAAAAGCATACAAGGATCGCTGGCACAGTGTTGCTCTAGCGAGCAGCTTTCCCCTCTCGGTCCTTTTCATTCAGTTCTTGTAGCACAGCCATTGATACTGGAGGGAGACAGTATGGCGTTTGTTAAGGGCTGGCAGTTAGCAGCAATTTATTGTGGAATTCTTTTTTAACCCTCCGCTCTCTATTGCGACAAAATAAGTAGAGTTAGGTTGTTTAAACTGGGGAGGGAAGGCAGGGAGGATAGTAATGGATAATTATGCTGTACAGAAACCGAAAGGTACAAAATTGCACACACACACCCAAAAAAACCCCACCAATTGCAAAAGTGTAATTTGTTGGTTTGTTTATTTCTGCTCAGAACAATCCTGTGAAATAGGCTAGGGCTAGGCTGAGAGTGTATCTCTGTGTGTGACTGGCTCAAAGTCAGCCTGTTAGCTTCATGGCTGACAGGATTTGAACCTGGACCTCTCCAGTCCTCGTTTGACACCCTGACCCAGGGATAGGGACATACAAGCCCCATCCAGGTCCCCTATCTGGTCCTCCTGGTCATCCATCCTCAGCCTTCCTTTGCATCCTCCTTGAGTTCTCAGATGAAGGGAAGAGAGGGGGATGCAAATGTGTGGACTCAGCTACATTAGTCAAAAAAAGCACTTTAAATGTGTTATAACTCTGTGACCCCTGATGGCGCTGTAGAATTCATGATTTCCCATTATGAGCATTACAACGTGTTTTCCTGAAAATGTGTTTTTATTTTATTTTTAATGTGTCTAGATCTAGCCTGTGCATCAAACAGTGTACTCTACGAAGGTAAAAATCTGTCCACTTTTGGTTCCGGCAAAGCATTCCCAACCCCTGCTCTAACCATATCACAACACTGCCCCTGCTTACTCATTCATGTCAATGGGGGGTGCTGCTATGTACCTGCAAAGAAATTTATGCTTTAAAACTGTAGACATAAGAAAAGGATCAGTATATTGATAAAAATAGCCAGTTTTTAAAAGAAATGTATATAATAAAATTACATGACTAGCTAGGGTTGCCTAAACAGACAAACAAAGGTTTAGGAGACTTTAGCAACAGTACAACAAAGGTAGTTAGGTGGAGAGTTCCAGCGATTAGGTGCTGCCACACTCAAACATTGATATCTTTCATGTTCAGAAAAAAAACATTATGTGGCACTCGTAAAAGTGCCTGGTCTGCAAATTGAAGTGGTCAAGTGGGAATGTATGAGCTAAAGTGATCCTTCAAATAAACTGGTCCCAAACTGTTGAGAACTTTATATACTAATAGTAAAACCTCAGCTTTGGCCTGGTGACAGATCAGTAGCCAATGAAGATCTTTGAGCAGAGGGTCTCACTCCTGTCTGCAGTCATTTTTATAGCATTCTGTACTAACTACAGGTTCCCAAACCAGTTCAGTTGTGAAGTTATCAAAGCCAGATCTGCTATCGTAAAGCTTTCTCAGTCCAGGAATGGCTGCAGTTGGCATACCAGCCAAATTGTGTAGTTGATAAAACTCACTTCATAATACCAGGTATCTGTGACATTAAAAAACACTTGCTATGTAGTTCACCAGTAGCTGTGCCAAAACTGATTGGTAGTAACTATTATTTCATTTTCTACGAAATTGAAATTTTAAACAAAAAGTAATTGGGTCAACTATGAAATTGGATTAAATCACAATAACTTCGATTAATCCAGTAAAAGCAACTCACATTAAAATCAGGATAAATGGTTGTTTAAAATAGTTGATTGTTTACAGTTAGCTAAGTTACAGGGGACGTGGGTGGCGCTGTGGGTAAAAGCCTCAGCGCCTAGGGCTTGCCGATCGAAAGGTCGGCGGTTCGAATCCCCACGGCGGGGTGCGCTCCCGTTGTTCGGTCCCAGCGCCTGCCAACCTAGCAGTTCGAAAGCACTCCCGGGTGCAAGTAGATAAATAGGGACCGCATACTAGCGGGAAGGTAAACAGTGTTTCCGTGTGCGGCTCTGGCTCGCCAGAGCAGTGATGTCACGCTGGCCACGTGACCCGGAAGTGTCTCTGGACAGCGCTGGCCCCCGGCCTCTTGAGTGCAATGGGCGCACAACCCTAGAGTCTGTCAAGACTGGCCCGTACGGGCAGGGGTACCTTTACCTTTACCTTAAGTTACAGGAAAGTTCCCTAGCCCTAAACCTCCAGAGGATGGAATCAATGATTTTGAAAAGATGTTTAAAAATCAGAGGTCTTGAAATCAGGGTGTGCACGTACAGAGAAGCGGCACTAAAGGATTCGGTTCATTGTCTCTTACTTGCCCTTTATACATAACTGTCAAAAATGAGTGATGGCCCATCATTTTAGCTGAAGTGCCCTACTGGTCAATAAACCGAAAGGTCTGAGTTTCCTTCCTTAAAGGAAGGGATAAGGCAATTACTCAAAAAGTTGCTGCGTTCACCAGAATGGCTGCCAAACTTAGAGCGAGGTTTGTTAAAATTATTGTGACGGATTGTCATATAGGTGGGCAGGATGTATAAAACACATTCTGGCATGGAAAAATGTGAACCTGATTTTCATTGCAACCAAACCCACGATACTATTATGATTATCAGGTATTTTGTATTTTTTAAATATATTGTAATTTTATGTTGCGGACCACTCTGAGATCTACAGGTGTAGAGTGAAATGTAAATTTAATAAATAAACAAATAAAACTAAGTAGCGGTTTCTTACTAAAAACCACAGCATACTCAGAACTACAATAGCCCAAGAGCAGTGCGACACATAGAAGTGAGAAAATACAGATACCCATATCCTGATTGTTGACTCTGGTGCCCTTTTCAGATAATCATAGAGACGGAGAAGGGTACTGGAAAATATTGGAAAGCCATAGTTAGAGCACCCCTGGCAGACGTCTCCCTGGTTTCTCCTTGAAGATCACCAGTGTGAGAAAGTCCATCACCTCTCCAGGTAAGTGGTCTCATTGAAATCAAGAAATTTCTCCTCATTAGAGATGGGTGAGAAATTTGATTCAGTTCGCATTTTTAGGCCCACCCACCTAATTTGCATTTTCCATAACAATAGTAAAGGTAAAGGGACCCCTGACCATTAGGTCCAGTAGTGACCGACTCTGGGGTTGCGGCGCTCATCTCGCTTTATTGGCCGAGGAAGCCGGCGTACAGCTTCCGGGTCATGTGGCCAGCATGACTAAGGCGTTTCTGGCAAACCAGAGCAGAGCACGGAAACGCCGTTTACCTTCCCGCTGGAGCGGTGCCTATTTATCTACTTGCACTTTGATGTGCTTTCAAACTGCTAGGTTGGCAGGAGCAGGGACCAAGCAATGGGAGCTCACCCCGTCGCAGGGATTCGAACCGCCGACCTTCTGATCGGCAAGTCCTAGGCTCTGTGGTTTAACCCACAGCGCCACCCGCGTCCCTTCATCACAATACATTGAACCAAAACACGGTCATTCAGAGAAGTAAAATTCACGCTTCTCTGAATTTTGCAATGCCGTTGTTCTCCAGGCAAGTAATGTCAGAGGCGGATTGGGGGGAGCATGACCAGTTCAGTCACACTGGGCCTTGGGGTGCTGCAAGGGGAAAAACAACTATTATGTAGAATGGAAGGAGAGAGGGAGGGAGGCCTCAAGATCTGCCTCTGGTAAAGTGTACAAAAATGCATAGACTCAGATAAAGTGTGCATAACAATGCACATTTCAGTGAAAATGGCATACAAATGTCATTTTCTAGCAGGTCATTATGCCCATGTATGTATTTGGGATGTAGAAGTCTGTGATTCTAAAATGTATTCTTACACTTTTTTTTTTAATCCGGTGTTCCAGTCTTACAAGCTGAAAGAGACGCATTCCTCCATATATTAATGGAAAACACCAACATGCTCGTCATTTGTCCAAGGAAAGTCTGAATATAAATCCTACACAGGTTGCTCTCATTTTACTTTGATACTCCCCTTCCCTAGGCAAACCCAGTTCCCTTAAATACAGTGGTAGCTTGGTACTTGAACGGCTTGTCTCCCAAACAAATGTGCTCCTGAATGCCACAAACCTGGAAGTACGTGGTGCGGTTTGTGAATGATTTTCAGAAGCCGAATGTCCAACGCTGCTTCCGCTTGAGTGCAGGAAGCTCCTGCAGCCAACTGAAAGCCGCATCTTGGTTTTCAAATGGTTTCGGGAGTCTAACAGACTCCCAGAATGGCTTAAGTTCAACAACCAAGGTACCACTGAAGATTAAAATTGCCACCAGAAACACTGGGACAAGCTTTTCCTCTGCTCTTCAGACTTCTAAGCCATTTCCTGTGGAAAATGCCTATGCAGTGGTACCTCTAGTTACGAACTTAATTCGTTCCGAAGGTCCGTTCTTAACCTGAAACTGTTCTTAACTAGAGGCGTGCTTTCACTAATGGGGTCTCCTGCTGCCGTTGCGTCGCCGGCACACGATTTCCGTTCTCATCCTGGAGCAAAGTTCTCAACTCGAGGTAACTCTTCCATGTTAGCGGAGTTTGTAACCTGAAGCGTTTGTAACCTGAGGCATTTGTAACTCGACGTCCCACTGTACAGTTTGATGGTTGGAAGTCTGTCTATCTCCATCGCCAATACCATCCATTAGCAAAAGAATTCCCAGGGCATATGAGAGTAAAATATAAGCCAATTACATTGATAAAACAAAATCAAATAATGGTGGGAGCTAGCAATGAAAACCAATTGATGAGATATTTGAAAACTTTAAAAATAAACGAAAACCCTGAAGAACATAGGAATGTAAGAGAGCACAGGGATGCAAGCCAGTATAATATGATAGCTCTTCATGAACACTTATCACATCACAGGTTTTAAAAGAACTTCTGTAGTTGTGGGCAGCACATTGTACAAAACAACAACAGAGGACCTTGGCTAAGATGAGAAGGGACGCGGCAGAAGCCCAAGGACATATTGTGTGTTGGCAAAAAAAAATGTTGGTATTGGGTCAATGTGATCAAGAGCCTTCATGTATCATAATCAATGTGACCCAGAGCTGTCATTTATCATAATTATGTGCAATTTGACTTCATATTGATTGGGAGAGCACCTCAAAGCACAAACAGCCCACTTTATTTCAGCAAACCCAAATCTCGTAGTGAACACTCAGGCAGGAATCTGGGTGAAAACGTGATTGCAAATGCGTTGGGACACAGAGTCTCCACAAGGCTTTGTGTCCCCCAGCCAATTAAAAGAACCGTCTCCGCCGTCCACACAGAGCAATTACGGAGCCATGCTTCACCACCCAATTAATATTCACTTGTCATCGTCAGCATCTCACAAACATCTCTGAGACGTCGCCTTGTTGTTGTCCCCATTTTCGAAACCACGGCATGACAGCATGGCAATGACAGAGAAGGAACGTTGCCAGACAAGACTTGAGAACCATCGGCCTGGAAAAAGAAACAGTTTGGCCCAAAGAGCAGTACTGTAAATATGACTGTCTGATAACAAAAACACCATGTGAATCTCCGCAAACAACAGAGGGTATTGTTTCCTGCTCAGTGACCAGTATTGTGAGGGAAATACTGAGTGCCAAAGAGAAGAGAAAAACCTTGCTTGTGTCATTCTGGGCCTTGCACATCACAACCTTTTTTTCCATTATATTTTATTAAGTTTCAACATTTTTAATATATACAGTCAAAACTCACCTTTTCTCTTATTTTTGTTCACTTCCAACCCCTTTTTCCCATGTTGTTTCTCCCCTTCTGCTGAACCCTATCTTCTATCTATCAAATCATAACCACAATATTATTATCTAATTCTGTTCCTCGCAGCTCAAATGCACATCACAACCTTCCAGCCTCTTTTGTGACTTGATGGTAAATACTGTCCAATTTATAACACAGTGGTATAATGTAGCCTCCAACCCAGCATTTCTTTCCTAGAAACCATACATAACTTACTGTAGTGGTTCTAGGGGTTGCTTGTGCGTAAGCCGGTGCAAACACCTGGCTGGGTTGCCTGAGGGAACCTTTTCTGTCTGGACAGCCACTCTCCCGTGGCTGACTCAATCGCTGGCAGAATCCGTCAGTGGGCGTTTCTTAAACTTCTTCCAGCAAAGAAGCTCTTTGACGCCTAGTCTCCTCCTACTCTCTCTGTGCGAAAGCCTTCTGCGCAAGGAGGGCGTAGGCAGCAGAGGACCTCTACTCTCCCCGCTGGTCCCCGGCAAGGAGTCCTGGGACCGCCTCGACGCTTCCCCCATCTGCCCCCCTTCTCCACTGGTGCTACACTGGTTCTCTTCCCTAGAAGATGGGCTGCCTCTCCCACTCCCGGGACACTCTCTGGAATCCCTCTGGATTTTGCTCTCTCCCTCCGGCACTGATGGCAGTTCCCTGACACTTATATTAATGCTTCTATGTCCACTGGTATATGTGAGGCCACAGGTCCCACACCATTGTGTTAAAATTTAAATCGGTTGGTATGCATATTTAACTCTGTTTCATTTTAAGTGGAGCATCATGCTCTGGGCTTCCTGGTGGCAATGGAGAGTGGTTAACCAATATTTTAAATAAATATCAGTCAGAAGACTTGAGGCAAAGAGAAGGCCCAGTGAGGGAAAACAGATGACAACAATGCTCTGTGATGTTGTTCTTTCAGATCTTCAAAACTTCTGCTTTTACTTGGACTGCAATTCTGGCTATGTGCTTCCCCAAGCAATCTGAAGGGAAGAAGTCCCATTTTCTTTCAGTGGCTTGAGGGATTTGGAGCTCCAAGAATAGGTGAGTTTCCCTGTCTATCTGGAGTTGCTGTGAATAAATGTAAACATGACCATCCATATTCATTAAGCAGCCTAAGCCTATACTTGAATTATTCAATTATTTTCCAGGTTATAGATATGCTAATTGTGTGCTGTGAATGTCAAGAGCAATTTACAAAGTGAGTAAATGGCCTGTTATGATATTGGTATTAGTTGTGTCCTGCCTGCATGACTGTCGCTTGAAGATGTGATGGTTTTGCGCCCAACATAAACGTTTCAGCATTCCTGTAATATTGATTGAACAATGTAATGCATTACAAAAGGCACCACCAAGAAATATTAAACGGGACGGAGAAAACCTTTTCAATAATTCAGAGTGTTGAACAAATATTCAAGTCCCAAATGTTTATACAGTTTAAGTTGTCTTGGTGTATCTAAGTTATTGCCTTGAATGTATTGCTTGTTTCCATTTAAGAGGTTAAGGCGCCTATGACTGCAAGGTTTATGGATGCAACATGTAAAAGGCATATCCATTTATATTGGATGGTGTAATATTCATGAATTTGAGGTACCAGGTTTTAACTCAACCTCTTCTTACACTGCCTATTTAATCTTTATTATAGAGGTGTCCTTGGAGCTCTGGCACTGAGCGTGTTGTCTTGAGTACAAACCGTGAAAATATTGGTGGCCTCCTTTGCATGAGGAACAGAACGTTTACTGTTCAAAATGTTAGCCTTTCTACGGCCTGCATCCATGTGTGAAGCAAAATGGAGGCATCAGATCCCACCCCCAACCTCCCAGTGGCATGTTGAGCACAGAGTCTACATGGACACCATAGAGATTGACAGATCAGTCCAACTGTGGTCCATGTGAGCTACAGATGTGGCCATTAAAAATACTACCCCACCTGTTTGTTTGTTTGTTTGTTTGTTTGTTTGTTTAATTTTATTTATACCCCGCCCTCCCTGGCCAAGACCGGGCTCAGGGCAGCTAACATCAGGTATAAAAACAATTGATTAAAATACAACTTAAAAACAAGATTAAAATACTACTTAAAATGCAGCCTCATTTCAGTGGAAGCCCAGATCAAAAACTGTTTTGGGTGAGAAAACATCAAATCTTCACCAGTGCCAACTATCCAGATTGGTCCTACGTGGGCCAGAAAAGCCAGCTAAGTCCCCAAATAGGGGTTCCATCACAGAAGGAAAAGGAAAGAGGGGGAGGGGATCAGGCTGATTCCAAGACAAAGGCCAGGGGGAACAACTCTGTCTTACAGGCCCTGTGGAAAGAAATCAGATCCTGCAGGGTCCTGGTCTCATGAGACAGAGCGTTCCACCAGGCCGGAGCCAGTGTTGAAAATGCCCTGGCTCTAGTTGAGGCTAATCTGACTTCCTTAGGGCGCGGGACCTCTAGTGTGTTGCTATTTATGGACCTTAACACCCTCCGTGGGGCATACCAGGAGAGGCGGTCCCATAGGTACGAGGGTCCTAGGCATTGACTATGTGGTGTTTTGGTTTGTTAAATATTTTTACCTTAAAAGGTACTTTACCAGGTGGACTTTAAAGCCTACCGTATTTTTCCGTATAAAGGTCCCCTCCCCAATTTTAGGGGACTCAATTTTAGGAAAATGAGGGGAGACGGCCCAAAGTTGAGCCTCTCCCCAATGCAACTGGGGGCAGGATCTTTTCCTAGATCTTTTCCCGTGTGCAGCGGCATCGGGGGAATTTGCGCTCCTGCAAGCCATTGTGCTCTGATGCTGCCATGCGCAGGAAATGACCCAGGGAGTGCCCGCCATGCACAGCGGCATCGGGGAAGCCAACAAGCTGGTTGGCAGCACGCCGCTTCTCCCTCCCCATGCCGCTATCCGTGTAATGGACGACCCCAGTTTTTTGACGTGATTTTTGAGTCAAAAAACCTCGTCCAATACATAGAAAAATATGGTACAGTGGTACCTCAGGTTACATACGCTTCAGGTTACAGACTCCGCTAACCCAGAAATAGTACCTCAGGTTAAGAACTCTGCTTCAGGATGAGAACAGAAATCGTGCTCTGGCGGCGCGGCGGCAGCTGGAGGCCCCATTAGCTAAAGTGGTGCTTCAGGTTAAGAACAGTTTCAGGTTAAGAACGGACCTCCGGAACGAATTAAGTACTTAACCCAAGGTACCACTGTATTTCTTTTTCTTTTTTACAGGGAAGAGTTGCTCCAAGAGGTTAGAAATCTATAGGGACAGCAAATTCCCCACTCCCCCAAATGCCTTTTGAAGTGATAGGGACGCTATCATGTTTCAATGCTTGCCTGGTGCATTTGTGGCCCCATTTGGAAAATGTGGAGGGTTCAGGGAGCCTCCAGAAAAGACTGGGGGCGTGAGTGGTCTAAAGGGAGAGATATGGAACAGGGAATTCTGTCATGTCTACTGGCACAACTCTTTTACTACGTTAACCAGCCAAAAGATTCCCCCATCCCAGTGAACTTTCATTTCCTATCCTTTGTGACATTTAGTAAATTTAGTAAATAAATAAATAATACAGTTTATGAATCAGGAAATAAAATGGATATGGAGGGGGCAGGATAATCTGGTTCACCACAAGAGAGTTTACAGGCATATATTAGGCAAATATACTAATTGCACATTTAATAAAAACATGCCACATATTATTCTGCCTTTGGAAATAATAGAAAGTTCAGCATATTTCTGCTAATTACTTTTCTTTCGGCCACATTGTCTTTTTTTAATGTGGTTCCTTTCCTCACACAATATTTGCCTTTAGCCTTCTGCATATACAGTGGTACCTCAGGTTAAGAGCTGAATTCGTTCCAGAGGTCCGTTCTTAACCTGAAACCGTTCTTAACCTGAGGTAGCACTTTAGCTAATGGGGCCTCCCGCTGCCGCCACACAGCTGGCGCACAATTTTCGTTCTTATCCAGGGGCAAAGTTCTCAACCTGGAGC
The DNA here is from genome assembly GCF_964188315.1 of Podarcis muralis. Lineage (NCBI taxonomy): Eukaryota > Metazoa > Chordata > Lepidosauria > Squamata > Lacertidae > Podarcis > Podarcis muralis. Next base: position 19,501,544 of record NC_135664.1, on the reverse strand, counting down.
AACCACTTCCTGGTTAGCAGAGTTTGTAACCTGAAGCATCTTTAACCCAAGGTACCACTGTAAAAGCCCCTGAATGCAACCTATGAGAGCTGTTTAACTGTTCTCTTCCAATCAAGCATTATGGGGTTTGTTCCTAATTTTCAAATGCTCAGGTGGAAAATCCAACAGCAGATGGAACTTCTGTGCCTTTCAGAAGAGGGAAGTCCAGCTGGTTAACATTACTGAGCTGCAAGTCAAAGTTCAGGAATTTCAGCTAAAGCAGGCATGGCAAAAACTTGGGCCTCCAGATGTTTTGGGACTACAATTCCCATCATCCCTAACCACTGGTCCTGTTAGCTAGGGAGGATGGGAGTTGTAGTCCCCAAACATCTGGAGGGCCAAGTTTGGCCATGCCTGAACTAAAGCATTAATGACAGGCGGCCATCCAATCTCTGCTTAAAAACGTCCACTGAAGGAGAGTCCACCACCTTATTATAATTCAGTAGCATCAATAAATGTCACAGTTTAAAATATAAGCAAAATACAGGAGAATAGAATTTTGACTAAGAAGTCCTTCACCTATAGAAGTTATTCCTTCACACATATCCCCAGAAAAGCTATATTTAAAAGAAAGAAAGGCTCATAAGCTAACAACAAACTACGGCTTCAAATCCTGATTTCTTAGCTGATTTCTTAACTAGTTGGGCAGGGTTACACATAATGCTAAGCCACAGTTGAATAAACCATAGTTGAATAAATCATGGTTTAATGTTATGTGCAAACCAGGCCTTAAACTTTCTGAAGCATCTTATAGAAATATTTGAAGCAGCTCCCACAAATGCTGATACCTGTTTGCCACCATCAATGAAGTTCATGTGCGTACTTATGAGTAGAAGAACAGGGTATAAAATATAAAATAAGAAATTTTAAATAGTCTGAAACAATAGCAAGGGAAACCAGTGGGATTTTACTGTCCCTAATGTTCAGTTAGTTTTTAAATACATTGCCATGTTATTGCTTACGTGACCCATCAGAGTACTGAAGCAACAGAAAAAGAGTAAACTTTCTACTTCAGGAAAATAATGGTAGATGTCAAGAAAATAGTCCCTTATTGTTCTTCATGGAAATTAGTGATGCATAATAATGCATGCCATTACTCTGAGCGAAAGCCTTTGGAGAAATTGTTATTGAATTTTAATGAATGAGGTAAATGACTGGAATTGTCAACTCTGCCTGAGGAATAATTATCAGAGAAAAATTAATTCTGGCATTCAGTAATTACTACTTCAAATATTGTAGGGTCCCACTGAAAGGAAGCTTTGTCTAAAGGCTCCCCAACAAAAACAGAGTGCGGAAACAAAAACATATTCCAGTTTCTGGTTGATACAGTAACATCAGAAGCTGGGCACAGAGAAGCATGGACAGAGGTCCTGTGGCAACCATTCCTACTCTCACACACACTTCTGCGCCCATTTTTGCTGTTTCCGGAAACATCGGAACAGGCCCTAACGCTTATTTTCCTTACTGCAATGCAAGAAAATTAAACTTACTAAAATGGGAACGAATGGCACATTTCTGGTTTTGTGATGTGTTTTGGAGACAGGCCAGAGAAAAGAAGATGGAAAGAAGGTAGACCTCTTTTGGGGATCCAGCATTGTCTACATTGCTCCACTTTCCTTGAATGGGCCTGCAATTTTTCAGCAGTTGCTTGGAAGTGCTGCCACACTTATTAGACAAGAGACAGTAGTTTTCCATTTTATATGTGGACTGCTACATAAATAGGCTGCTTGATAACGTTCTGCTGTATTCTTAGATGTACCTTGAGCAGCTCTTTATTGTTGATTTTCTCCTATCATAAGCCACTTTGGAAAGAATTTCTATTGAAAGCAGGATATAAATGAATAAAATAAATAATAAATAGAACATATGCACACTAGCTAAAGTGACAGGACAAAGGGAAGAGGGCAGCATTCTCCTCAACGTTTTTTCAAGCAGCGGTCTCATTCTGGTTACCATGCGACACATATCTCTCAGCTAAAAACATGCTTTGGGGGTTAATTGTGGAAGGTTCTTTGAGTGGCTTTGTATGGAGGAGGATAGGAAGAAAGAACAACAACTGTTTCTGACCTGATGTATCCTTTAGTATACCAAATGGGGCAGAGCAGCTGTGGATTTCAGATCTCTTTTGTAGGAAGATGTGTGTGTTTGTAATAGAAGGACAGCCCACATTTCCACAAGGATTTTCTCCAGACCCCATTCAGTTGTTACAAATAAGCAACACACACACACACACACAGAGAGAGAGAGAGAGAGAGAGAGAGAGAGAGAGAGAGAGAGAGAGAGAGAGAGAGAGAGAGAGAGAGTCATTGTGGTCCCTATTCCCGTAGGAGATTTGGCATGTCTGAAGTCTCACTCTGTTTCCGCATAAATAATAATGCCTGGAGCCACCGGGCCCCAACTTTTGGTCTACTTTTAATGCTTAATGTAGCAATTACTGAGGCATAAAAGAGTTTAATGACTCTGGAAGAAAAGATTCCTACTCATCCGAGGGACTGAGATGGAAAACATTTAATGAAGGGCTTGTCTGTGGGACAAAATATCAGTGTGTCCCTCCTCCCCCCGTCCACATTTTACTGAGCGTTTCAGAGCAGAATTCTTCGTTCAATGGTGGAACTCATATTTATGAAAAAACAGAGGCGGAGGAATATAGCCAAAAGAAAACCACAGTTTTGCACCAGCTTTCAAACTGTTGGGTTTTTGAACCAGATTCTCTTACCTGCTTGGTCATGTCCAACTTTGTAGATGCTGGTTTCTGAGGAAGAGGTGCCAAGACCATTCCAAGACATTTAGGTGTCTGTTGTGGAGCCTAAAATGGCATATCTGCATCATTCTGCCTCTCTGCGGCAAGTCAAGGTGTTTACGCCGGTAAAAATATTTGAACATGGAGTATATATTAAAAGGTCCCACAAGTGCCTCCCTTCTTCTCTGGCAGTAAAAATACAATTATAATAAATTTAATAACAATTCAGGGACATGGGTGGCGCTGTGGTCTAAACCACAGAGCCTAGGGCTTGCCGATCAGAAGGTCGGCGGTTCGAATCCCCGCGATGGGGTGAGCTCCTGTCGCTCGGTCCCAGCTCCTGCCAACCTAGCAGTTTGAAAACAAAGTGCAAGTAGATAAATAGGTACCGCTCTGGCGGGAAGGTAAATGGCGTTTCTGTGCGCTGCTCTGGTTCGCCAGAAGCGGCTTGGTCATGCTGGCCACATGACCCGGAAGCTGTACGCCGGCTCCCTCAGCCAATAAAGCGAGATGAGCGCCGCAACCCCAGAGTCGGTCATGACTGGACCTAATGGTCAGGGGTACCTTTACCTTTACCTTAAAGAACAATTCACTGTCCTTTTATGTCTCTATCCATATCATACAATCATGGCTCCCCCCCCCCCAAAAAAAAGAATATTGGGAACTGTAGCTTGTTAGTTGTCTCTTAACAACCCTCAGCTCCCTTAACAAATTACAGCTCCCTTTAGCAGTCTTTAGTGGAAGCATTGACTGCTAAAGTGGTTTAAGACTGGTTTGAATGCATAGTGTGGCTATAATGCATGACACCTGAAATCAGCCACCTGAGGCAACTGCCTCACACTGCCTATCGGTAGGGCTGACCATGGGATGTTACTGACAATCCAATGAAGCCCTGTCTGTTTGTAACACAGCCTTCAGTTGTGGTTCAAATCTACATTTACCCATTATGAAAACGCCAGTGCCACAATAAAGAGTTAAACGGGAATGCAGATCTGCGCAGCGTATTTTTTAAGTGATCCAGATGTAAGAAGACAATGTTACCCTTTGTTAGCGAGTCTGCCATCTCATTACAATTTCCCCACATATTTCTTGTGACATATCAGTAATTGGATGCATAAGCTGTCAGACACCAGCTCTGAGCTTCCTTTCAACTGGGTATTTCACAGCACATCAGGGTTTTTTTTCCTCCCCCATCCCTGCTTCCTTATATAAAATGATATTTCATATAACACTGTTTTAATAATACTCAATATTATGATCTCTGTGTGTAGGAAGACTGTGCCAAAATGGGAACTAATATAATAATGGTGGAACTCCCTTGTTGGCATAGAAAAAGCGTGAGAAGATCAATGTGAAGGGGTGAAGCGCTAAATGAGTTTGAGGAGGCTTGGTGGCAGAATATGTCACAATTGTACGGTGTGTTCAGGTCAAAGCACTTCACATGCGATGTGTAGCTGTCATCCTTGCAGAAACCCTGTAAGTCAGGGGTAGCAGACATGGCACCCTCCAGGTGTTCAATGGGATTGGATTTAATATTTTTATCCTGCTTTCCCAACAATGATGCTGAGCTCAAAGGAGCTCACAATAGCATTAAAATTCAACGAATATTTCAATGAATATAACCATATCGTGTTGTAGGATTCCAGCTCCTATCAGCCACAACCACATGACCAATGGTCAGGGATGATGGGAGTTGTCCAACAACATCTGGAGGGCATCTGCTGTCATGTAAGTCACTACTATTATTAACCATACTGTGGTGTGGGAATTCCATACCCTCCAACATTTCTCTGGTGAAAATCAGGACTTATTATTATTATTATTATTATTTAGGTTTTTGTTTGTTTGTTTGTTTGTTTATACCCAGTCCAATCTGACTGGTGGAAAAAAATGTACGTGGGCACATAAAAGCAAATATATTAGTGAAAATAACCTACAAAAATGCATTATATCAGGCAAAATTGGTCGACACAATGTATATATATTCAGGATTGCTTCTGATAACTCTGAACTCGCTGGTTGTGAGAATATTTTGAGCAGTCTTAGCATGCTTTCAGCTGTTTCTAGAATGAGAGAGAGAGAGAGAGAGAGAGAGAGAGAGAGAGAGAGAGAGAGAGGAGAGAGAGAGAGAGAGAGAGATGTTTGCCACCTCAGCTCTTTTGGGAGGAAGTGCAAGATATAAAACAAATTAATAAAACAAAATCAACGTATTAGGCAAAATTGCATAGAAAATGTATATGTTAGGAAGAATACACATTAAAACGCTGATGAGTTCTCATAGGGATGAAAGCGATGCAAAGTGATGCAGAAATGTGCCAAACGAAACTTTATATTGAAAAAAATGGGAAACTTGGTGAAATGGAAACTGACACATTCAATACATTTCAATGTCCTGCAGAGGAAAATCAGGTCCTTCAAGGCCATGCTCCTGTATGAGTCACATGACTCACACGAAAACACAGGCGTCTTTGGGGGCTGTGCTCTCATGGGAGTCAGGTGACTCATGAGAGAGTGTGGCACCCCAAAATGGGCATCTTTTGGGGCGACACTCTTGCAGGAGCCAAAATGGGGACTTCCCAGTATCCAGTCAGAATCTGGAGTGGCTTCTGTAATTCAAGGATGTCCCACTCAAAGTGGGACAGCTGATGGGTATGAGATTCACCCATTTTAGCACCTCCGGAAGAATAAAACCATTAAATATCATAAGGCACAGACCCAAGCAGTCTTATCCAGGAGGCATTGCTGGCCCTACCATTTTATATAGCAAGCACTGGAATGCTAAGACACTAGCATCAGATCATCCCTCTTTCTCGGCTCAAAAAGACTAAAGTCTTGTAAAAATCACATTGTTTGTGTGCATGCACATGGGATTAAAGAACTGGTTTTCACTGACTCAATTTTTAACAAGCCATCTAAAATCTTTATCCCACTTGGTATCTGTCCTGGATCTGAATTAATTCAGTGTATATATATGAGCAACTGTTTTTAACTGTTTATCGATATGTAACTATTTTACATATGTCGTTATGTATCACCTTGTGAGGCTTCATAGGAAGTGATTCATCAATGAAATGAAATGAAATGAACAAATGAACAAATGAACCAATGAACAAATGGCTACCCACAACTAGAAACTTGAGTGAGGTGAAAGTAAGATAAACAATGGCACTGTCAATTTGCAGCCTCCTCAAAAGAGGAAATATATTGAGTCTGGCACATGCAAGTCCACAAGCACTGAACTATGGGGTAGTATAACTAGCATTAACATTTCATGCATTTTCCGATTTACACATCAAATATGTATACGCCGGTGTCATTGCAGCTTGCCTGAAGGGCAGGTCCTTGCTGACATAAGCTGCCCCACAAAGTAAAATAATGGATGACAGATGCCTGCAGAGCAGAAACAGAAAGCAAAAGGAACAATGCAAAAGCACGCAATCCCTTTTCAACAGGGACCACAAATGCGGTACACAGCTTTCAAAAACTACAGTAAAATTGGCTACAAATTTAAGTTAGTGAAAAGTCAAAGTCTGGAGCACTTAGCTTTAGGGCTCATTTTTTCTCCATTTTTTAGGTGTCACAGTTTAGAGCATCCACAGAATCTGTTTCTCAGAGATCTCACGAACTGCCATCTTTCTGAACAGAGGTTGAACAAGCATTATTGTGTGAGCCATTCATACACCCGCGTCCAGTTTTGGAAGTCTCTTTTGAGAATCATATTAGTGGAAATTGGGCCTCAAAGTGTGCTGATTCAGTCTTTGTAGATGTGACAAGACGAGAGTAAATGAGAATTTCGATCAGTTTCAAAATAGTTTTTCAGCTGGAAGCTGTGCTTTTTTCTTTTCTTTAAAAAAAATGTTTAGGGGGACTTTCATTTTCCTACTCATTGAAATACTGCCCCTCAATGGGGCCAAATTTAGATTCACAAAATGTTTAGGGGTATACGTAACCCTGCGTACCAACAGAAAAAGCACTGGCTGGAAGACACTTGGATGTAATTTACTTACAGCTAGGATTGTGGGTGGTGCTGTGGTCTAAACCACAGAGCCTAGGGCTTGCCAATCAGAAAGTCGATGGTTCGAATCCCCACAACGGGGTGAGCTCTCATTGCTCGGTCCCAGCTCCTGCCAACCTAGCACGTCAAAGTGCAAGTAGATAAATAGGTACCGCTCCGGTGGAAAGGTAAATGGCGTTTCCGTGCGCTGCTCTGGTTTGCCAGAAGCAGCTTAGTCATGCTGGCCACATGACCCGGAAAAACTGTCTGCGGACAAATGCCAGCTCCCTCGGCCTATAGAGCGAGATGAGCACGCAACCCCAGAGTCATTCGCAACTGGACCTAACAGTCAGGTGTACCTTTACCTTTACCTTTAGGATTGCACTACTCAGTAACAAGTTTATGCAAGAGAACGGCAGTTTTCCTTCCAAAACAGTGTTCTAGTCATGATTTCAGAGGGGTTATTTTAAAGTAGGGTCAAAGGGGCATGCCTTTATTCCAAACATCTCTCCCTTTACATCGTTTCCTCACTGACAATCACCCTCATTCCAGAGCTATTTTTTCTAGAAAATGAGGTGCCAGAACTCACCATGAATGCCTCCAACATTCTCTCAGAACGGCAATGTCACCCACTTGAGAGGTGCCAGAACTGAGTTCTGGCAAGTCCCGGCTGAAAAAAAGTCCTGCCCTCATCCCTGCTATTGCAGCTTCAACGTGATTTTCAGCAGAGAAATGGTTCAAAGAGAAAATGTTAAACCATCTCCTCCATACCACAATCCTGATTCTGGTGCAGATTTGTTCTTGGGAGCCCTCTATATAATTTCATGTTTTCTAGTTCAGTACTTGCATCTACAAAGCAAAAACACTTGGCAATCTTTTAATTTGAGGGAGACAATATCGGTTTCCTTTGTGAACCAGTGCAAGGGATGAGCAGATGAAACCTAGAAGATAGATATATGTTGTTTATAAAAAGGTGAAAATGACTGGATGTTTAAAATGCTTATGATTATGCTTGTTCTCATACTTAATCTCCACCGCATCCCCGGTCCATTTCCACCACCTCAACCATTTATTAAAAAATCACTGATTTTCATTGTCTTCTGGCATTTTCATTTAAGAGTACAGTTCTGAAATAAACATCTCCAGTCTTCCACTTCATCACTTTCAATTATGCCAGAGTATTACAAGCCTGACTTGTCTGCCTACAGCATTGTGAAGTGGGTTTTTTTGTTTTGTTTTTGTTTTGGGAGAAAAATACGCACCGAATATTTATTATATGCAGGAAACATACAATCATGCCAAGCAATTAGCAATCTAACGCATATTCCTCTGTAAGAACCATTGTGCCCCACTTTTTCAAAATCTGAGCTATTAAGGATTGAAATGTCTTTGTGGACCTATAATTCAAACTCTATGTACACAAATAACACATGAAATCAACAGGGGTCTTGCTGAAATATTAGACATGTCTAATTTGCAGAGTCTAAACGCAAGGGAGACACACACACACCCCAGATCCCACAAAAACAATTGCCTGAGGTTGCAGAAAGTGTTTTCCCATCACCATCCAGCATTAAATTTATGGAATAAAAGCAAACAAACATACTGTAACCTGTACAGAACATTATATAGAGGAGCAGTCGTCAGAAATTATTGGGGCAGAGCACTGTAAGTGTATTGGCTTTCTCAATGCACACTTTAGGTAAGCTTGGATTTACTGTAATTATTACCACTATAATTACTACCACCAATATTTCATTGATTTGATGTTTTTTCTGGTATTTTATGCCATATAGGCCACCCTGAAGGCTTATCTGAGCCCCAGTTGGCGGGTCTAAATTGTGAGAAATATACATATTTAAAATGTATTTGTCACTAAGGTGTGTCAAGCACTATATATATAATGATAGTCATATCATTCCCTCCTGGAGAATTCAATGGCTACGTTTGACATACCTGTTAAGAGATGCTCGGGAACAGACAGATGAGTAGCAGTGTTAGGGTAGGTGGGCTACGATGGTTTGTATCAGAACCAAATAAAATTCTCCAGGCCTCTCTGCCTAGCCCTCCAGACTTTCCCCAGCCTACACTTCCTTGTTAGTCCTTCTTCAAAACATGCTTGTTTTTCACTGCAAAAGTATAACTCTGTAAATGTCTCGTTACAAAACCACCCGCACTATAACTGTAGATGCCTTTATGCGCATAAATATCCCCAAAGAAATAACTGGTAACAAATATAGTCTGCTGGTGTATATAAAATATGGAAGAAATTTTAAAAAGATGAAGGCACTAAAGACAGTGTTATTATGAACTTAAGTCCCAGACACTTTTTAATGGGCATCAACAACAACTTATTGCAACACTGGGAAAACTCTGCCACGATGATCAACAATACAAGTTTTCTAGTAGTGAGGTAGCAGCTGTTATGAATGGCTCTGAGCTCTGTGGAGCAAAATAAAATAAAACAAAAATGTGAAAAGGAAAACCATTCTTTCCGGATGAACTGGGGGATGCTGTAGTTAAACGGACTTTTCTGCAGCAGTCCTGTAAAGCCGGCACGGAAGATGTAGTCCATGCAAATGAATGAAAATAATTTCTGCTCTCCTCCTTTCCCCTCTCTTTCTCTTTCCTCTCATCACAAAATGCCTGCCCCTTCAAGTCCCTTGAGGAAGATATGAGGGTATGAGTGTTTTCTCAGTTCTCTCCTCCCTCCCAGCCCATTTGCTGTACCCCGTCTCTACTCATCAAATGTAGCCTGGTTTCTCTGCATCTCGTGTCTCCTCAGGCAGCACGTTGCAGTCAAAATTATCTTATTTGTCTGACATTCTCTCTCGCTCTCCCTCCACATTCCATTCATTTTTCTCCTTCCTAACCTTGATTCTCTTTGCATCTACACGAAGTCTCTTCAGCTTTGCATTTGACTCTTTGCTACAATTCTTTACCAATGTGGTCAATCTTCAGCTGCCTCTGCCTTCCCCAGAAGTCTTAATTTTTCACTCCATAAGCCACACTGCCCAAAGTTTCATTTGTGTGGGAAAACCCTGGAGACATGGGATGGATCTTAGCAAGCTCCAAAAATATTGTTACATGCCACCCTAATCTCCCCAGCAGTGTGAAATTCCAGGAATTCCATGTGATTATCCAGAGATAAAGAACTACAGGGGTACCTCGGGTTAAGAACTTAATTTGTTCTGGAGGTCTGTTCTTAACCTGAGGTACCACTTTAGCTAATGGGGCCTCCTGCTGCTGCCACGCCAACGGAGCACGATTTCTGTTCTCATCCTGAAGCGAAGTTCTTAACCCGAGATACTATTTCTGGGTCAGCGGAGTCTGTAACCTGAAGCGCCTGTAACCTGAAGCATCTGTAACCTGAGGTACCACTGTACAAAACTTTTAGAAGACACTTGAGTTCCTGTGCCAGGAAGTTTTTAATGTTTGACATTTTATTATGTTTTTATATGTGCTGGAAGCCACCCAAGGAAGCCAGATGGGTGGGGTATTTATTATTATTATTATTATTATTATTAACCATTTCCAGACCAAGCTTATCAGTGTATGCTAAATATGCATGAACAGTAGCCTATGATACGGTGAAGTGAAGTTGTAAAGGAGCAGTTGCATTTCACAGGCATGGAAATTCATAAATCTGAAAAGGAAAGGTCAATTAAAAGCAACTGGGGGAAATAACAGGAGAGGAAATATTAGCAATATCATTGTGGGAAACTGCTGCAGACCACCAAAGTGGGCAGAAGACTTGGTCAACACCTTTGTAGATGAGATTATCAATTTTTCAAAGCAGAGAGACATCGGAGTAATGGGAGACTTCAGCCACCCTGATATATGTTGGAAGCCAAAATTCTGCTAAGAATGAAAAGTCTAATAAATTCTTGAGTCACCCTGGCTGACAATTTTATCTTCCAGAAGATGAGGGATCATACTGGAATTTGAGATAGCGTAGAAAGGAAAAGCTTGCCATAGACAGATGTACATCTTGGGCTTTAGGAACAAATTCACAGAACTACTGTGCGAAATCCCATGGGTAGAAATACACAAAGAGAAGGGTTTTTTTCCATTTATTTAATAAATTTGTAGACCACTGTTCAAGAAAAAGAATCCCTGAAGCATTAAAGCAATGTATCTCTCATTGCAGTGTTAAAATTTGTCTACCATTGCCCTCTGGTTTAGAAATCAGGGGGGGGGGGGGAGAGAGAGAGAAGACTTAAAAGCTTAGCTTCAGCTCAGAACCCCTCCATAACCTATTGCAGTTCTGATGAAAGGTTCAATGAAATCACACAGATAAAAAGAAAACACACACACACAAAGTGCATGGCCAAAAGGGATAATAATGGCAGACGAGCCCAGGAGAATGCTGCCAATCAATTTCTTTCCCATCTCCTTCCAGCTATTCTTCAAATAAGTTGAAGAACTATAGAAAATGAAGTTGTATCAGTTCGTTGGTTTATGTGGCTATCATGGCTGATAGTCCAATTCCAGTGAATGTCAAGAAAGTTGCCTTGCCATTGCTGAGCCAATACCCCACCTCCATTGCATTTCAAGAGAAAACAGTAGATATTGGCATTTTTTTCCTTCCTTTTTTAATACAAAGGTTCTTCCCTTACCTATACAACAAGCAAGGTAAAGGTACCCCTGACCGTTCGGTCCAGTAACAGATGAGTCCAGAGTTGCGTGCTCATCTTGCTCTATAGGCCAAGGGAGCCGGCGTTTGTCTGCAGACAGCTTCCAGGTCATGTGGCCAGCCACTTCTGGCAAACCAGAGCAGCACATGGAAACACCATTTACCTTCCCGCCGGAGTGGTATCTATTTATCTACTTGCACTTTGACGTGCTTTCAAACTGTTAGGTGGGCAGGAGCTGGGACTGAGCAACAGGAGCTCACCCCATTGTGGAGATTTGAACCGCTGACATTCTGATCGGCAAGCCCTAGGAATACCAAAAAACTCCAGGAATACTGAAAAAGGTAAAGGGACCCCTGACTATTAGGTCCAGTTATGACTGACTCTGGGGTTGCATCACTCATCTCGCTTTACTGGCCAAGGGAGCTGGTGTTTGTCTGCAAACAGCTTCTGGGTCATGTGGCCAGCATGACCAAGCCGCTTCTGGCGAATCAGAGCAGTGCACGGAAACGCTGTTTACCTTCCCACCGAAGCGGTACCTATTTATCTACTTGCACTTTGACGTGCTTTTCAACTGCTAGGTTGGCAGGATGTGCTGGTCCTGGGGGCTAACCAAGAGGCGAGGTCCGAGTCCGGTTCGAGGTCGAGGTATGGAGGCTGTCCATCAAAGCTATAGCTGGGTCCAAGGCAGGGAGTCGGCTGGGGTCAGGAACTCTGGCAGAAGAGCAGGACAGGGTGCAGGCAGGAACAGGCTAGCAACAACGTTGCTCCCGCAACCTGGGACTGGGCTGGCTGGCTTTTGTCTGCCCCGAGGCATAGGGCGGTCCCGATCCACAGGTGACTCGCCCGTCCTGGCCTGGAGGCGAGCACTCCTCCTGCAGGAACTTAGTTCCCTCTGCCTCTCTGCCCTGAGCCTCTGCAGCTCAGGAGAGGCTGGAGGGTTACCGGACCCAGAGGCAACCTCACCTTCCCCTGATGGGGCTGAGAGTGGAGCACCTGCAGGCAATGGGTCCTCAATCACCTCCAGAGCCAGAGCAGATTCAGCTGGTGTCTGCTCCTGAGGATCCGGCACAGGTGAGGGCCCTTCAGGTTCAAGCCCCAGCCCCAGCTCAGCTGGTCCTGGAGGCGGGGACTCCTGTGCAGGCTGGGATTCCTCAGGTTCAGCCTCTGAATCCGATTCCCAGGCCATCACACAGGAGCTGGGACCGAGCAACAGGAGCTCACCCCGTTGTGGGGATTCGAACCGCCGACCTTCTGATCGGCAAGCCCTAGGAATACCAAAAAAATCCCAGGAATACTTACCCATGTCCAAAATGCATTCAATTCATTTTTAATTTGTATGCCTGCCTCCCTGCAATAAATCATGGTTTATTGTGATACCCAAATGCAGCCAGTATCTGATGATTCCTAGCTGTGATTCCTGCATTGCGGGGGTTGGTCTAGATGATCCTAGGGGTCCCTTCCAACTCTAGACTTTTATGATTCAAGGATTGTATGGCTAGTAGCAAATGCTGATAAAGCCCCAAACCTGCCCACGGTTACCTGCACCCCCATAACAAATTAACTGTTCTTCCCAAGGCTACAGTGTGCACTCCAGTCTTCACTAATGGAGCTCTTACCATTGAATCAAATTCCTATAAGCCTCCTAATGTCTCATCTAATTTCTAATTTGTAACTGCAACTATTACAGGCAAGGAAATAACCCCTGTAAATAGCTATTAATAAAGCATCAAATTAGGCTCTGGAACATCTCGCACGAGAACCCCCTGAGCCTAGCAAACTTCCAGGCACTGCTGACGACAGAAATGGCCTATTTCAAAGACAAGTAGCCTAGGAGAAAAAGGAAAAGAAAGAAAAATACTGCTTGGCCTTCGTATGTTTGTAATGTAGCCAGCACACACTGTTCTTGGCTGCAAAACTTAATTCCTGTTAACAGATTTGAAAACAGGAACGTTGCTCCTGTCTCTTGTGGGGAGTCCAAGCCTACGCCGGGGTTCACGAACAGTCATCCTCTCTTGGCTCAAATGCGCCCGTAGCCTCAGAAGGCTTGAACAGGCATGGAGACGGCATTGCCTTTCTCTTTCTGCTTCTAATTGACATTTCCAGGTCATGAATGAGGCATACCAGTGGGGCACTGAAAGGAAAACTGTCACTCCAGGGGTGCTCCTGCAAAGATAAAAGTGTGTCAGTAAGAGCCAAGGCCCGAAGAAGGGAATTAGAGCACCTAGTGTAAATGAATAAATAAATCCATAGCCTTAAGAGCCCAGAACACTTTCCTGTTTTCCCGGCACTTTAACAACTGCATACAAGTAGAAATTCCATTACATCTCCACACTGTGAAAAGCTGTACAGATTCATCTGCCTAGTGATCTATACTAAGGATATGAAAAGTGGAGGATACATTATCCATGTTATCAGCTATTCGTTTCATAATGTTGAACGTTCCTTGTAATATAGCAAGGTTTGTAATTTTTCAGTAATGAGGAAAAGCTAAATTAACTGAAAAGTATGTTTTAATCAATAATCGTGTGTTCCTGAATCCTGACTTTCGATGAAATGAAGTGAAATGAAAGAGCTTAGCAGTTAATGTTTCATATTAGCAATATATGCTATTGAAAAATAGGCTGTAAGACATGAACACACAAGGAATGTTGTGACAAATCATTTATTTAATCATTTCAAATTACCTAGAACAGTATTGTCATATATCTATATCATTTTGATGAAATTAACCCCCAAAGGAAGATATTTAATAAGCAAAGGAAGATGGTCCTCTTAATTGCCATTCCTCAGGAAAAATTGACTTATATTTATGCAACTACAGTATTACTAATGCGGCACTTAAGGATAGCTTTTGTAAGATTGTATCTCATAGTATCCATGCACCGGTGAAGTCGAGTAAAATATTTCGAGATATGAGAAAGCTCATTAATAGAAGATTGGCTTTAAGAAATATGGTAGTCAATGTATGTGTAAAATTACAGCTATTATACATACAGATTTAGGTATAGAAAATATCATTAACACTGAAATCCTGTGCATGTCTGTTAAATATATGCTTAATATGCATAAAATGTAATGTTTGCACTGAAGTGGGGAAAAAAAAGCTTATGTAACAGTTTGCATTTGCGAAGCAGAGAATTTGCATTAAGTGAGAGTTTGCATTAAGTGAGAGGTTTCACTCTAGCTAAATGCGGAAGGCTGGTGTTTTTCCATTTCAGTCTTCAGGTTCATTGATTATTCACCCCAGAAACCCATGCTGCAGGTCCCTCACAACAGGAGAGGGAACCTGACATCACAGCAATTTTTGTCAAGGGATGGCAAGTAGCAGCAGCGTGGTAGTAGCATGTAAGTTCCGCAATGTGAACAAGTTTAGGATCTCTCTCTGGGACCAGAGAGGGGGAAATTTACTGAACTGCATAATTTCTGGGTAACAGGAAGAAACATCATCATTTTTTGTTTTTGTTGTGTGTTTTTTGGTCAATGGCTTAACATATTAAGGTTCCTATACAAATCCTGTAAACATTTTCTAACTGATGATATACAGTACATTTAAAGCACATTCAAAACAAATCCCCCCCCTCCTAGAATTCTGGGCACTACAATATAGTTTACCCTTCCTGTGTTACAATTTCCAGCAACCCTTAACAAACTACCATGCCCAGAATTCTTTGAGGCAGGAAATTTGCTTTGAATTTGCTATTCTAGGTACGGTGTGTATAGCAGTCTGAATTTCTAAAGGGTTGTTTCTAAAACTGGGAGGTTTTAAAAAGGGAGGAACACTGGCCCGCAAATTTATGTGTTGTTTTCTTCAAGGTAACAATTGTAAAATCAGGTACTCTATACATATTATGTTCCCGTCAGAAATTGCCTTGCACCCTTGCTGCTTGAAAGTCACTTGGCGTGAATTCTGAAAGATGCTTTAATTTAATTCATATTCTCTTCTTTTTTAGCTGAGGCTGTGCATTCTTCAAAAGGCATAATTCAAGCACGATCAGACACATTGCAAAGCAGCTAGTGAAATAATGGCACACTAATCACGACATTGTTTTCTTCTGCGCAGAAGCCCACCAGCTTTACCGCAATGGGCAAATGCGGCACTGCGCTATCAAATTACTATATGCTAACAAGAAGACTAATTTAAGGGTATGCAAATGTCAGAGAACAGCATTTAAAGCAGTCTGGGAAGCAGCAAAACCCATCCTGCTGTTTTCACGCTCCTGCTGAAGAACTGGCTGTGCCACGGGGTGTGGGCCTGAAGCATACATTTATCCGGTTTAGCTATTTTGAGGTCTCTCGAGTTAACGTTGTGCTCACGTTATTGTTTTAAATGGCTCAGTGCGAAAAGGTACGCTGAAGCTGATCGAGCAGTTATGTTAACATAACAAGGCCAGGGCCGTTTGACGGCACGGTCTCTGAATTCATGTTTGCTGTGACTGTGGGAAAGGCCGGCTTAAAAAATGATAATCTCTGTGAGGCAATTTGGTAGCCTAGGTGATCTCGAAGGCAGGCCTAAGGCGGGCTGGAATTAAGCAGATAACATCAACTTTGGTTCGCATCTACACCTCCATTATAACCCATAATTCATTAAACAAGCTGCCAGTCAGCACTGGTACGAAACCATATATCAGGGACAAGTTATTTACTCATATAATGAGGCATCTGCTGAGGCGAACGAGGCTCTCAGCCTGCCTTCACACTTCGCCACCTTTACCTTGTAGCAAAGCAGTATGAAATGACCCTAATGTAATGCAGACTTTCATGGCAGGTGCGCCCCTGCTATAGCTACACCAATAAAATTCCCAATTATCTCACTGAGGGCTGAGCTTGAGCGTGGCCTGCAGAAGTGGTTCCTGGGGAAATTTATGTGCTGTGCCCTTAAAATATAGGTTTGTCAGCTCAGCCCACTCGCTTGCTGCTTCATAACTCCGCCGTAGCACTTTCCGAACTGCTCTTCATGCATGGGATGTTAATAACATGTTCCTAAATGTCTAGGGAGAGAGGGGGAATTTTTTACTCAGTCTACTCACCTGCTCTCTTTCCCCTCCTTTCCCTGTGAACATACAGGCCACTAAAAGCAATTTAAAAGCAAGCAAGTAAAAAAAAAATCACGACGGTACCGCCAAAATAGAACTCAAAATCAACAACATGCGTTCTACTGCTTATAGCCAAGCAACAAATGTCTTCCCAACCCATCACCCAATCAAGGTGCATATCACCATACAGTGGTACCTCAGGTTAAGTACTTAATTCATTCCAGAGGTATCTTCTTAACCTGAAACTGTTCTTAACCTGAAACACCACTTTAGCAAATGGGGCCTCCTGCTGCCGCCACACCGCCGGAGCACGATTTCTGTTCTCATCCTGAAGCAAAGTTCTTAACCTGAAGCACTATTTCTGGGTTAGTGGAGTCTGTAACCTGAAGCATATGTAACCTGAAGTGTATGTAACCTGAGGTACCACTGTATTTATTAATCCAATTACTTACCTCCCCTTCACCATAAGGTCCCAGGTTAAGGTGTATGTTATCATCAGGGCTATTTTTCAGATGGAACTCGCTGGAAACCTGGAAATCTTTCAGGTGGGCGCCATTGCCATTATAAGAAAACAAGTGAGGCATTCATGGTGAGTTCCGGCACCTCTTTTTCTAGAAAAATAGCACTGATTATTACCATCTGTATTAATCTAATTTCTTACCGCCCTTCACCATAAGGCCCTGGGCAGGTTACAGCAATTAAAAAAAAATAAGACTAAAAATGGTTTGAAACATAGTCAAGACAAGAGTGCGTACTAAAATATGTATCTATATATCAGTATTGATACTCAAGGCTACTCAGTTATTTTGGCACCTAATGCAGAAAAGCCCATAAGCACACATCTCACTCATTCCTGTCTCTGGCAGTACAAAACAACAACAACAACAACAACAACAGTTGTTGGCATCTGTCTGTCTCAAGTGCTCCTTTGGAGGTGAAGTCAAACCGCTATGTTAGCAGCACCAAAGTGAACTCCCTGAGCTGCAAGCCTGGGCAGTGTAATGTCAACAACTATAGCAATAATAATAATATCAGAAATAATATCAAATTCCCTCTCTGAATCAGCTGCCTAAAGCAGCCACCTCACTTTGCCTAATGCCATGGTCAGCCCTGTGAAAGTCATGGGGATTTCCAATGACAGAGCTCCCTCGTTGCGTCTAGGTTGGCCTTGTTGTGCAGCCATCCAACTGCCTGCTGTGACAGCAACTGAGAATCATTGCTTGCCCATTGTTCTTCCCTAAGATTGCCCACCTGAATGGGAATGACAGTGATAAAGGATTTTGATAGCACTTCAGAGTGTCCAAGGTGCTTCATGTGATATATTATCTCAATAATCCTTACGACGACTCAATAAGGTGAAGAGCTGGTGTAGCATACTGACTCAGGCTGCAATCTTATACACAAGTACGTGAGAGTAAGTCCACTTGAACTCAATGAAACACTTCTGTCCTGAGTAGACATGCATAAAACTGTGGCTTAAGGACTGAGCTATGAATCTAGAAATCCCCAGTTCACATCTTGCCTCTGACCTGCGCTTACTGAGTGCTGTTAGGCAAGCCACTTTCTCGCTTAGTTTCCGTCATTTCCCATCTTCATAGTCCAGGGTCAGGGCGGCCAGTGAAAAAGAGCCCCAGGCTCCTGCAGTTTTAATCGTTGTATAGGAGAGAGGATTTCAGAAGGTCTAGCTCATTATCCAAGTTACACCTCATGAAATATTCTCTTCCCTTTCGGGGGGCAGTGGTGTGGCATAGGTTGCCAGTGCCCAGGGCTGCATGGAGAGTGGTGGGCGGGTTGGAGGGAAATGGGTGGAGTAGGCATCCGTGTCACCCAGTAAATCTCAGCCACAGAGATAAGAAAACATGAGTCATTCTGTTGTCTGGAGAGGTCACTTCCTGGTTCGCATGGAGAAGCTGCTTTCAGTGGAGCCCATCAACAACAGAAGCACATGGCTGTATTGAGGCAGCAATGGGTGTTGAAATTTTGTGCCCCTAACAATTTTGTGCCTGAGGTAACCTCCCCTGGCTCCCCCCAATGCTACACCACTGAATGGGGGATAAGTATTGTATTGTATTGTATTGTGTTGTGTTGTGTTGTATTGTATTGTATTGTATTGTATTGTATTGTATTGTATTGTATTGTATTGTATTGTATTGTATTGTATTGTATTGTATTGTATTGTTCTATCAACCTTCCATTCCATAATCTGAAGCATCCAAAAATATATTGTGTATAGTATACTTTAGTGCATAGTAAAGTAACACATGACTAAATGTTTGCCATGTTGTTATCCTGCTCATTTGGACCTGTGAATCTGTTCTTCCACTTTAAATTGTACTTAATAAATTGTGAAATTGCTTAAAATTTTACTAGTGTGAACTGGGGTAAATGTATATAATCTATATTATCAAGTTATATGGATCAGATTCTCAAAAGGGCTCTTTGGTCTCTGGCAGTAACATAAACAGTTTGAGCAAGTTATGTGTGTTTAAACAAAAGAATACTTTACCAATGTCTCATTGAAGTCTTTGCAAACTTAGGAAGGATTCAGACATAGGTTTAGTGCAGACATCACATAACACTGCCTGTCTCTGAAGAATAGTTTAAGGTATTGGACGTGGGTTATGGGATCATGCATTCCTTATCCCCATCTGCAACTTACTGCAGATAAGGTTTCTGCCAATACTGTGATAACCCTTGTTTAATGCTTGCAAGGCAATTTGAAACAGAATAATAAAATACTCTGCAAGAAGTATAGTCAAGTGGTTACCATTTGTGAGGGGAGACTGGAGGCATTTTTTTTCTTGAAAAGCAAGGCTTTTGGAGAGAAGATTCATGATCCCACGGTTCATTCGGCCATGATTAAAAGATGGGCTGTGTTGTATCCTTAGTCAGTTCTCAAGTTTGTTTTTCCTCAGATGTTTTTCCCTGGAGGCCCTGGTAGAAAGAAGGAGCGAGGAAGAAAGAAGACAGAAAGAAAGGAGCAGAGGGAAGAGAGAATGGTGAAAAGGCTATAAAAAAGTGTATGGGATTTCCCACCCCACCCCGCTTGCTTGTGGAGGCACAACACTGGTTTCTATTTTATTCTCACTAAGGTCATATTCAGATAGCATGCGTTGCGGTTGGGGGAGCAAGCCACCCTGCCGTTACTGGGCAGATTTGGTGAGGAACCCAAGCCTTTAAGTGGTTAAAATTGGGTTGCTGGGGAATTTTGATTGTTGCCAATTTGGAGGAGGGGTCAGAGTCTTTAAATACAGGGGCCAGACGTTGGACGTCCTCTTGGCCGTTTTGCACCAGATCACCCGCTCTCTCTCCTTTTAATAGGGTGGTGTGATTTTTTTTTCTTGATCGCTTGACCTTGCTATGCCTGTCATGGGGTCGTCTGCTTTGGAGCGGGGGCCTGGTAGGAATTTTGCCATCTGGCTAATTGGCTGGTGCCATTTGGTTTTTGCCTACTGCGTAGCAAATCGTCACAACTTGTAAGGTTGGCGGTTAGGCATTGGTTAAATTGGTGCTTGGAGGGGTAAGTGCCTACCCCTCCAAATGATGCGGAAAGGGAATTCCGTTAAAGGAATCCAGGGGCTTGCCATTCTTTTCGTCCTTGTCCGTGGCGTCGGACTTGGGCCGTGCAAGCCCCACAGGAACATGAGGGTGAGAAGTGAGGGACTGATGCCCAGCTTCATTTTCTCACCCAATACTTGTTTCCCACGCTGGCTTCCGTTGGTGTCCGGAAGGCCAGCTCTGTCCCTGAGGGCAAGGACAGATAATCATAACCAATGCCTAAGCAACCACTCACATTTTTTGTATTTTGAATAAAGTTGTGGCCAAAATTATGCCAAAAACCTTAAACAAAAATTGATGTGTGAATTTTTTGGGGGGTGGCATTGTGGGACTCAACACGCAAAAGACTTATGTCTTATTGTGCTTTTAATTCTGTTGGGAGCCACCCAGAGTCGGCGGAGTATAATTATTATTATTATTATTATTATTATTATTATTATTATCTTCTTCTTCTTCTTCTTCTTCTTCTTCTTCTTCTTCTTCTTCTTCTTCTTCTTCTTCTTCTTCTTCCCAGGAATGAGACAAAGCCATGTTGTGTCCACATCAGCCCACAATATTTCCCCCCCTGTACAGAATAGATGTGAAAAGGATTGATGGTGTGCAAAAATCCACACTGGTTTTCAAAGCTGACCTCTACAGGTTTCCTTCTATGGAGAAATACTGTAATACATAATTTGGAACCAGTCTTCAGATTCACTCACAACTGTGCTGCTTCCGGTCAGATCACTAGAAAGGTTGTAAATTACCGAGGTGACATCATTTCTACCATTTTTAATAAGGAGAAGACTGATCTTAGCAAGGGGAGTGGTTCTACTGGGGGATTCCAATTGTGAATGGTTCTTGGTAGTCTTTCTTAAAACGACTTGTAATTAGTTAAAGCATGGATGAAAAACTGGATGGACCAAGTTTATACTGGCCTTCATTTATCTAGACCTAATTTCTCCACCACAGCTAAGGAGAAATGTAAATCTCAGCCCACCATAGGCAAGAAATTAGAAATTTTGAGGACTGCTGCACACAGCCAAATTTTACACACAGCCCTCCGCAAACCTATCTACCACAGCAGGGGCGTAACTAGAAATTCATTCTCAACGTGGTAAGATTTGTTAGTTCACATCTAGGGGCTGCTCAAAGCCTCCCTACGTGATCTGACTGTCAAATTTCCTTAGAGTCGGAAAGCAAGCCAGGTAGATGCATGATTGCAGAAGAATCTGGCACCAGGGTGTCTCATATTATTATAATTACAATGTGTATTGTATCAGGAACGCCATACTACATTTTATATTGCTTCTCTTTTCCTTCAGCATCACTTCTATTTTCCTGCTTGTGTTCCTATTCTCTTTGACTTTCTCATCTCCCCTCAACAACATTTTGCTTTACAATCGTTCTTGCGAGTCTCCCCTCCCACTCCACCAATCCCACTTGGGTTAATTCTTAAGTGGAAATCCTACACAGGCAGAACAATCCTATCCTGATTCGGTGGAACAACTGTTTACACCTACAGCCCTGCTGACTCTGGAATCAGGGCAGGAAAGTGGCTTGGAAGATAATGCAGAGAATTTTTTTCCACCCAATGACTTAAATGAGAGGGAAACAGTTACATCAGGTTTGGGGCCAATTTTGTGGACATACTGAGGGAACAAGAGGACTTTAGATCCTGCAGGCCCGTGGGTGAGCTTGACATACCTCCCCCTTCAGAACACTCTCTTTTTACCATAGCCACAACCAATGGACCATCTAGGTAATTGGAGCTTTCCATCAGACCCTCCAAGTGACCCTATTTTCAAGGGACAGTCCCAGATTTACAGACGCCATCTCGGTTTCTGGTTTGATCCTGGAATGTTCCGCTTTTCCTTAGGGCGTCCCTTTTTTAACTGGAGAAATGTTGGAGGGTATGGAGTTATGCAACCCAACCCCCAAGTCAAAGAGACAAGTAACTATACAACCTTTAGATGACATCTGAAGGCAGCCCTTTATAGGGTAGTTTTTTAATGTTTAATGTTTTATTATGTTTTTATATATGTTGGAAACCATCCAGAGTGGCTGGGGCAAACCAGGAAGATGGGTGGGATATAAATAATAAAATGATGATGATGATGATGATGATGATGATGATGATGATGATGGAATAGAACGTCCCTATTTTCATCAGAGAATTGTTGGAGGGTATGCCTTTCCATTGGTATACCAGAGTCTTCTGAGAATGTAAGTGGTATTCTGACTGTAAACATCCCTCTGCAGCCCAATACAATTGCACTCAGATTACTGGGGCTGCTTCCAGAAAACCAGTTTATTAAGCATTCGTCCTGATCTGTTTTCATGGACGTCAGACAATTAATTCAAAGTATTTAGTGGTACATCTACACAGTGGGGGGGGGGCTAGTAATATGTTTGTTGCAGTCAAAATAGTTTTTAGTTTTCTCAATGAATCCTATAGTCAGTTGTCCCGGTCAATAGATTCTGGTATAGAACATACTGCAAAGGTCTAGCCTTCCTGTAGGTTGACTATAGGTTGGAAGCTAACAATAATCTCTACTTCTGGTAGACCTTCACCTTGGTATTTAACGTTAGCATCACATTCTCCAGTGTGGTGTAGTGATTAAGAGCAGTGGACTCGTAATCTGGTCAACCGGGTTCACTTCCCTGCTCCTCCACATGCAGCTGCTGGTGACCTTGGGCTAGTCACACTTCTGTGAAGTCTCTTAGCCCCACTCACCTCACAGAGTGTTTGTTGTGGGGGAGGAAGGGAAAGGAGGTTGTTAGCCGCTTTGAGACTCCTTAGGGTAGTGATAAAGTGGGATATCAAATCCAAACTTATTCTTCTCCCATACCCTTCTGGAGAGGTGAGCCATTGCGGTAGCTGCCTTGTCAATATGTTTGTCCAGCATTGAGGGAAAGGTTGCTGGTTAGACAATATCATCTACCACCTCAATCATGCGGTCACCATTGCTGATGCGTGGAGTGCTGGCAATGTCCTGACCCAGGATGCTGGTATATGTCAGGCTGATGGTAAGGCCAAACTCCTTGCAGGCTTGTGTTAAATGGTTGGTGAGTCTTTGTAGAGCTTCCTCAGAGTGTGCTCTCAAGGCTGCATCATCTGCAAACAACATCTCTCAGATAAGACCTTCCTGTTCCCATTTTCCTTAGAATTCCTTTCTTACAAGTCACATGGCACATATAGTCTCCAATACCTCTATGCTACTCTCTGTTCCCCAGTATCTGCTGCCTGAGGCAACCATATCACTGCATCTAATGCTAGGGCTGGCCTTGCCTCCATCTGAACACATCTCTTAAGAATGAGACTTTGTTGCTGTTGCTTTCGTCTAGTTTCTCATGCATTTTCCATTTTTCTCCTTCAGACAGCCTCTGTCTTCCTTGCACTTAATTATTTTAGTCCCCATGGCTGAATAATAGTTTGAATCTAATACTCTTGCAGAGTTCAGGGCTTCAGAAAGCTATCTCGCCCTTCCTTCCCCCTCATTCTTTGTTATTGGACAGAATACGTCCAGTGCCCTCATCAAGGAGCATTTTCAGTTCCTCCCACCTAGCAGGTGGGAGATGGTAACTTTGAAAGCAATGTGAATAACTCCAAAAAATGACATTAAACAAAAGATTGTGTTCATAGAAAGGGGATGATTGGGAGCAGAGAGTCTACTCTGGCAGATGGAAGTGTTGCCAGGGTAACAGAGCGGCTTTCATTCAGACCTTTCCTTCCTCCATCTCTTCAGCTTTAGAACTTTCTACTAGTTATGCTGCATGTGGTGTTGTACTTGTTGCTTCTCTCCTGAAGCACAAAAGTTTTTTTTGATTTTTAAGTGGCAAAAAATGTGGCTGAAATCAATGGAGACAGCAAAAAAACAACAACTCCCAAAACCATACTGGCAGAGTTTTCTCTGTCTCCAGAATCTGAAACTGACACAAGAGCCCCTTATAGATATTCTGAGGAATGACAATGAATGTTTCAAGAAATGTGCTCTGCCCTCACCTTAAATGCATTTGAAGGGTTCCCAAACTCCGGTGGAGATCCCAATGTGCCTATTAGCAGTTAGGACCTCTTCCAACATTTAAATGAATGCACATAAGTTGGGGTGGAGCCTGTTGCCATCATTTCAATCCTCCCTTGTGCACATTTGCTGTACCTAGGTAGAAGAACATACATAAGGGGCAGAGTTGAGCATAAGGGGAGTCTGTGTTGAGACTATGAACATGTGGGAAATTTCCTAACACTTTTATGCATGTTGTGAGGAGGGGAAAGGAGAGCATAATACAGCAAATCAGAGGAAATCCAGTGCATGTATAGGATCTTTTCTCTGATATTCTCTTTGTAAGAAACAAGAAATCATCTCAAGATAATTCATAAGTAAATATCGGTCTGCTTTGACATCAGTTACAATTACTTGTTAGTGTCCAAGGTGGGATGCGGGTGGTGCTGTGGGTTAAACCACAGAGCCTAGGGCTTGCTGATCAGAAGGTCGTTGGTTCAAATCCCCGCAATGGGGTGAGCTCCTGTTGCTCAGTCCCAGCTCCTGCCAACCTAGCAGTTTGAAAGCACACCCAAGTGCAAGTAGATAAATAGGTACCGCTCCAGAGGGAAGGTAAATGGCGTTTCCATGTGGTGCTCTGGTTTCAACAGAAGCGGCTTAGTCATGCTGGCCACATGACCCGGAACCCGTATGCTGGCTCCCTCGGCCAATAAAGCGAGGTGAGCGCTGCAACCCCAGAGTCGTCCATTACTGGACCTAATGGTCAGGTGTCCCTTTACCTTTACATTTAGGGGTGTCCAAGAATTATGCAGAAAATGGAAACAGGAGCAGAAATTTCCAATGTTCACTTATTCATCCCCAGAATGGAAAACAGTATTTGATATTGCTGCTGTTTGCAGTCTGCAAATGATACATATTTGACTCCATTACAGGGACCATGTGACGCACCACCATTGTAGGTGAAGCTGAACGTAGGACATGCAGAACCTCCGAGTGTCCCTATTTTCCAGGGATGGTCCTGGATTTACAGAAGCAGTCTCAGTTTCCAATTTTTCCAGGATGTCCTGCTTTTTCTTAGGACATCCCTTTTTTCAATGGAGAAATGTTGGAGGGTATGAAGTAACTATACAACCTTTTGAAGACTTCTGAAGGCAGCCCTGTATATGGAAGTTGTTGGGGTCCCCCCCCCATGTTTAATGCTTTGTTATGTTTTTATGTATGTTGGAAGCTGCCCAGAGTGGCTGGAGCAACCCAGTTAGATGGGCAGGGTATAAGTAATAAAATTGTTGTTGTTGTTGTTGCTGCTGCTGCTGCTGCTGCTGCTATGGAATAAGAAGTCCCTGTTTTCATCAGAGAAATGTTGGAGGGTATGGAAGTGGCACCTGATCTCTTAGAATCAAAGTATGGCCTCGGTCCAGTATACCTGAAGGAGCGTCTCCACCCCCATCGTTCTGCCCGGATGCTGAGGTCCAGCACTGAGGGCCTTCTGGCGGTTCCCTCACTGCGAGAAGCAAAGCTACAGTGAACCAGGCAGAGGGCCTCCTCGGGAGTGGTGCCCGCCCTGTGGAACGCCCTCCCACCAGATGTCAAAGAGAAAAACAACTACCAGACCTTTAGAAGACATCCGAAGGCAGCCCTGTT
Source organism: Podarcis muralis (assembly GCF_964188315.1). NCBI lineage: Eukaryota > Metazoa > Chordata > Lepidosauria > Squamata > Lacertidae > Podarcis > Podarcis muralis. The sequence continues at coordinate 19,475,919 of NC_135664.1, read as the reverse complement.
TAGGGAAGCTTTTAGTGTTTAATAGGTTATTGTATTTTAATATTCTGTTGGAAGCCGCCCAGAGTGGCTGGGGGAACCCAGCCAGATGGGCAGGGTATAAATAAATTATTATTATTATTATTATTATTATTATTATTATTATTATTATTATTAAAATGGATTTCTGGGATAGGGGTCCAAAGGTTGCTACTCTTCTGGAAAATGCTGAGGAACGATATTGCTTTGTGGAACTTCCTACAGCAGGACTTAGGCCCCCTGGCAACTTTTGGTGCCAAGAATGACAACCAGCATCCACGTTTCTCAGTATAAACGATCCTGTCTTTCTTGTTCATGCTTTTCTTTTCATTTTATTAGAAAACTAAGGGCTTTAAGGTGATGCTGAACATAGGAGATTGCGCCTGAGTTGAGACTGTGTTATATTACAATCTGTTCTGTTTACAGTGGTACCTTGGGTTACATACACTTCAGGTTACATATGCTTCAGGTTACAGACTCCGCTAACCCAGAAATAGTACCTCGGGTTAAGAACTTTGCTTCAGGATGAGAACAGAAATCATGCTCCGGCAGCGTGGCGGCAGCAGGAGGCCCCATTAGCTAAAGTGGTGCTTCATGTTAAGAACAGTTTCAGGTTAAGAACGGACCTCCGGAACGAATTAAGTATGTAACCAGAGGTACCACTGTATACTCATTTCAAATGGGCATCTAGCCCATTCACTCTACTTCTAGTAAGAACAGTGAGTGAAGAATTCCACGCTTTAATTGCAACCATTTCTGTCTGTTCTAAGGTGACTTTCTACTTCCAAGGGCAAGAAAGATTGCTGATACGGCTGTCTCATATTTAATGAAACACACAGAGAGATTGTATTTACCTTTTTTTTTTTTTTTTGTCTTCCTTATCCTCATACATTTTTAAAATCGTACAACACCTGAATTTGAATGCTGCGATAATTCTCAATGTGAAAGTGTAGCTTGAAGTGATGGATACATTGACAGGGTCTCCTCCAAAACTCGCCACGTGTGAGCAAGCTGACTTTGTAATCTGTTTTATTAAGTTTTCCAGAGAGAGGACTCTGTTCCTGGGATGTGGCGATTTGCCAAGGAGGCAGGCTGCTCCATAAGAACAAATCTGCAACTTTTGTGATGATTGTGTGCTATGGACTCTGCGCCACCTATTCTGCACTGTAACCTAATTTGCTTTAATCGAAAACATAGGCAAAAAAAAACCCCAACGCTTTGTATTTCTAAGTACCTTGCAAGATAGAAGCGGTCCAGGCATTCAACCTGCACTTTTCAGGTAATTGATGTTTAAATGAGAATCAAGAGAGGGTAATTGCATGGAAGAAGGGTACTTCTCTTTATAAATTAAGCAAAACAGGGAAACAATGAACAGTGGCTCTTTTATCTCCTATATTCAAATAGGCAAATTCAGTCTCCAGTGTAGATTTGTATGCAGGGAAAGCAACATCACTGGTGAACTAAAGCAGGAGTGAAGAACCATAGCCTTCCAGTGCTTGCTGTCTAGCCCTTGGTCTCTCTCCAGACCACACCCTTTCCCATGAAACATCCTTTCACTGGTTCTGCTCTACTTCTCAAAGGCAAGTGCTTTTCCCTGGCTGGACTTTGTCCTCAAATATATTGGAAACCATCAATAGGAGATTTGGGGTGAGATGTCATCCGTGTAGGATGTTACCCAGATATCTCTCTGTATAACATCTGAATGGGACGAGGCTGTACAAGCCCTGGGCTGGTGCCTATCTTCAGTGGTGGGCTGGATGAGAGCCAATCAGCTTACTCTGAATTTTTGCAAAATGGAAGTGCTGTGGGTGGGTGGTTCTTAATTCTGGATAATTAGTCAATTGCCTGCTTTGGATGGGGTCTTACTCCCCCTGAAGGGGCAGGTACACAGTATGGGGGTTGCTCATGGTTCCATCTTCATTCCTAGAGGCCCGGGTGACCTCAGTGGGTTGTTTTGTTGTTTAGTCATTTAGTCATGTCCGACTCTTTGTGACCCCATGGAGCAGAGCACGCCAGGCACTCCTGTCTTCCACTGCCTGCCGCAGTTTGGTCAAACTCATGTTAGTAGCTTTGAGAACACTGTCCAACCATCTCGTCCTCTGTCATCCCCTTTTCCTTGTGCCCTCAGTCTTTCCCAACATCAGGGTCTTTTCCAGGGAGTCTACTCTTCTCATGAGGTGGCCAAAGTAGTACAAGTAGTGGGTAGAACTGCCTTTTACCAGCTTCAAGAAAACATTACAAACTTCCCAGAACAGGTCTGCTTCCAGATGCCTTCTAAACGTCAGATAGTTGTTTATCTCTTTGACATCTGATGGGAGGACGTTCCACAGGGTGGGTGCCACTACCGAGAAGGCCCTCTGCCTGGTTCCCTGTAGCGTTGCTTCTTGCAATGAGGGAACCACCAGAAAGCCCTCAGTGTTGGACCTCAGTGTCCGGGCTGAATGATAGGGGTGGAGATGCTCCTTCAGGTATACTGGGCCGAGGCTGTTTAGGGCTTTAAAGGTTAGCACCAACACTTTGAGTTGTGCTCGGAAATGTCATGCCCATTACCTGTATGCAGCCAGCAGAATCTTGCCTCTGAGGGAATGTGGCCGTTGTGCTGCAAGGGCTCCCCAGTCCCAGAATAAAAAAAACCAAGCTTTCAACAGCTTTGGGGGAATTACAAGGTTTGCAGAAGGACCAAACAAACAAAGTCCCTTTAGGAAAGAGCTGTTCTCAAAGCAGCCCAATGACAAATGGGCATACCAGGGTCGTGGTGTTGGTATATGTTGCCACAGCTACTTTTTATGCATTGGCTTGCATCTAATTCAATTAGCTTTTAATTCATTCTGTTGGGTTCTGTGGCTGTAATGTTGTGCTTTATTGCACCGATTGATATTTTATTCTTCAATGTAAGCCACCCTGGAATATGTGTATGTGTTAAAAGGGCAGAACAGAAGTGGCGAGGAAATAAATGCCTTGGCCTGCTAAACTCCCTCTGAAATCAGGGGGTTCTATCCTGCCACCAGCTTGCGACCTCCTGAAGGACAAAATCTGCGATGACATTCTTGAGCTAACTCCTGCTTGTCTTTCCCCCTCTTTGTGTGAAAATGTTATCTTTCCTCGCTTTTCCCCACCCTCTTGCTGCCTTTAACAGAGGAAGTCAAGTGAACTCAGCCATTCATACAAAGTGTCACTTTTTCCATGCAAAATGTGCAGATGGAGGGAAAGGAGCATAATGTACCAAGCGGAAAAGAAAAGCCTGCTGTTATCTACCCGGGTTCACAGCTTCCAGGGGCCCTGACCTCGTACGGATCAGAGGAGTAAGCTGGTCGTGAAAGTTAGGGCTAGCTAAATTGCTTTCGTTAATAGTACGAATCACTCTTCTCCTTGTGAAAGTTGTAACAAGCTTCAAAGTACATTCAAAGGTAAGCTGAGCCCTTGCAAATTCTTGGGTTTCATACTGCTGACAAAAGAAGGTGGAACTCACTGCCTTAGTGACTGTGATTGAAATGGAACAGGTGGACATCTAGAATTGCCTTGCTGGATTGGCAAGCCCAAGAGACTCAGTGGTCTAGACCACAGCGCCACTCAGCTCCCTATTTTTACCTTATGTAAACATAACTGCATGGTGGCACACCATGCTTATGTCAGAAGGTTGGCGGTTCAAATCCCTGCGATGGAGTGAGCTCCTGTTGCTCTGTCCCAGCTCCTGCCAACCTAGCAGTTTGAAAGCATAGCAGTGCAAGTAGATAAATAGGTACTGCTACAGCGGGAAGGTAAACGGCATTTCCATGAGCTCTGGTTTCCATCATGGTGTTCCATTGTGCCAGAAGTGGTTTAATCATGCTGGCCACATGACCCGGAAAGCTGTCTGTGGACAGACACCAACTTCCTCGGCCTGAAAGCAAGATGAGCGCCGCAACCCCATAGTCGCCTTTGACTGGACTTAACCATCCAGGAGTCCTTTACCTTTTACCATGTTTAAATATCCACTACATGGTTACAAGCAAAGGTGTTGTTGTGGATAGTACAGTGGTACCTTAGGTTACAGACGCTTCAGGTTGCAGACTCCACTAACCCAGAAATAGTACCTCGGGTTAAGAACTTTGTTTCAGGATGAGAACAGAAATCGTGCAGCGGCGGCATGGCGGCAGCGGGAGGCCCCATTAGCTAAAGTGGTGCTTCAGGTTAAGAACAGTTTCAGGTTAAGAATGGGCCTCCAGAACAAATTAAGTTCTTAACCTGAGGTACCACTTTATGTTGGATGTGAACCAGGGAGAGCTGAGTTGAAATCCTTGCTCCATCAGGAACCTCACTTAGCGACCTTGGACAAGGCCCCAAGTCTCAACACAATGCACAGACTTCCTTTAAGGATACCATTCTTAAAGCCAATGTAGTACCCTCCAGATGTGGGCTTCCAACATCTGTTGAGGCAATTGAGCATGGCCAATAGTCAGAGATGATGGGTGTTGTTGTCTAGCGACATCTAGACTGCACCACATTGTCTACCCCTGAGCTCACACCATGTTTGCCAACCTGAACACCTTAGAGACTGCTTGAGATATAATAATATTGTGGGAAATATCCGTACCAAGTAAAATTAGTTGTGTGTCATGCCAGGTACACAACCAGTAATATGTTGTATAGAAAAGTGACTGAGGCAAAACAGTTCAGATGCTTCATCGATATTCCTCTTCACAGCCTGAGCTGGACTGAGAAGCAAATCTGTGAAAAAGCTTGCATTCAGTCCAACTTTATTGTTTTGAGTCAACGGATTCATTTGCAATATCACTTTCAAAATCCTTCAGCTTTCTCAACCCTGTCCCCAGAGCCTTCTGGCTTTGCCATTGATTCATATTGAACTTCTTAATATATGTTATTCATTATTCTTAGAATTAAACAGAGGTTTGAGTTGCTCTCCTAACCAATTTCCTGAACAGGTCCACACCTACTTAGGTTCAGCGATACTGCAATATTGGACACTCCCAGATCATTTGCTCGGCCCAGGTGAAAAGCAAACATGATTGAGGTGAACATTTTCTCAGAGAAAAACTGTGATAGCATGCTAGATCGAGAAGCAGCCCATTAGCACAATCCTGGAAAGTGTTTGTTTGCTAATGTGTTCAAGGAACTTGCACCTTGTCATCTTACTAAAGGGAGCTGCTTTTACCAAAGCTCACATTTGTGACAACCGCTAATTGCGTGAATGGCATCTTGTCTAGTCTTGTCCCGTCTTAGTTCTTGGGCCTGTGAATTTCAGCATGGTAGTTTCAGTCTCTGTCCCTTCAAATTATTTCCTGGCACACTTTAGTGTTCCATCAACCCAACGACGTCGTATTTCACCGTGTTTTAGTCAGCAGTTTATCCAATCTGTTCCATAAAATGCTTGTAAGAAATGCACGAAAATATGAGTTTGCATCAGAATTTGGGTGAAGATGCAAATGAGATCAATCCAACAGATTCACTCTGCTGCAAATCTTCCATGAAGCCGTAAGATGAATAAGGGAAAACGTTCAATCTTTCTGAAACTGCGTCGTGAAGAACTGAAAGAACGCTGCATGAAAGCAGTGGCTTATATTAAATTAGGAGTACCCCTCTCAATCTATTCCTCCTTAACTCCTATTCATTTCTTTTGCCATCTGTCTGACTGGAATCTTGGAGACCATCCCAGATACTTCTGGACATTCGACACCAGCCAGCTGCCCATGATCACAGCCCAATAGTTAGAACCCACACGTACCACTGAATGTAAAATGGAGGCAAAGAAATATGAGGAAAGTCAAAACGATACAACTGTTCTTTATATTTCTGCTTTTAAAAAAAAATTGTAGACATTGTAGAGATGAGGAACAATCCATCAGTCCCTACACATTTCTAAGATTTTACAGTCTGCATAAAACATTTGCTTCAGGACTAAAAGTCTCCAGTTTTGATGTGATCCCAGTGAAAAGATTTATGAAAATAATGCCTGTAATATGAATGAAATATGATTTATTATCAGTAATAACCCCTCTCTGAAGTCAGTATTATGACAGTCAGTGTTGCAGTCAGTATTATTTGTACAATTGTAGCTGTGTAAAAATATGATACTGAACCTGCTACTACCAAAATGAAGACGAGAGTAGCTGAATCTCTCAGTCCTGCAAGTAATATTTATTTTCACCTTGCATTTATCTATTTTAATTCAGCAAGATAATCCTACACATGTCTGCTCTAGAGAGGAGCTAGAGGAGAAATAGGATTTTGTTTGCATTTCCCCTTTAAAATATTTTTAAAATTTATTTTACTGCTTAATTTGCACATTATGAATGGGTAGCTGAATAGGCTTATTAGAAAAACACCACACCAAAATGCCAACAAATTTTTGTGGGGATTTTTCCTCCTGCTGCAGAAATGTGAAGAACTGGAAAACTGAATTTAAGATAGGGAAAATGAAAAACCTAGAAACCAAAATGGACAGATTTGTCCATTGCTACTCAGGACTAGACGCGGGTGGCGCTGTGGGTAAAACCTCAGCGCCTAGGACTTGCCGATTGCATGGTTGGCGGTTCAAATCCCCGTGGCGGGGTGCGCTCCTGTCGTTCGGTCCCAGCGCCTGCCAACCTAGCAGTTCGAAAGCACCCCCAGGTGCAAGTAGATAAATAGGGACCGCTTACCAGCGGGAAGGTAAACGGCGTTCCGTGTGCTGCGCTGGCTCGCCAGATGCAGCTTGTCACGCTGGCCACGTGACCCGGAAGTGTCTGCGGACAGCGCTGGCTCCCGGCCTATAGAGTGAGATGAGCGCACAACCCTAGAGTCTGGCAAGACTGGCCCGAACGGGCAGGGGTACCTTTACCTTTACCTTTTTACTCAGGACTAAGTGACTTTCCATTGAATTTAGTCATGCTTATGCTTAGGTAAGTGGATATTGGCTTGCAGCCTTAATGTGCAACACACACACACACACACACAAAAACCACTAAGTAAAACTTTTTTTTTTAGTGATCAAACATTACATTGAAAGTTCAAACAAATGACAAATATATAACAAGACAACCATAATAAACATGACGATGGGGAAATATATTTAATGTAACCAAACAAACTGAGCTCTTTAGACACCAAATTTACATGTTTCAAAAACAGCTTGAAAGGAAAGCCTCTAACCTCATGTTCAAAAAGAGAGACTAAATAATAATTAAAGTCAAGCAGACTCATGTATTAGTAAAATCATTAGCATTTTATTTCAAATTTGATATTCAAGACCATCATCTTTTTAGCTTCTAAGTTGATGTATACCATTTGGATTAATGCTCGGGGGTCAAAGAAATCTAAAAGATATTTGCATTAAACGCTTTTACTTTTCTCATTAGGATCATTAAGAGCTCTCTCTTTTTTAACCCCATATAGTATTTTTATCTGTGTTGATAATTCCCAGGCTGTAGTTTTATACCTGCCCACATTAACACTTCTCTACATTTTTATGCACCTTTACAACAGACACTTTAAGGTACAGATTGAGATGCTCTTAAACAATTCAGCATGCCTGAGAGGCTTATTAACAAAATCAGGGCTGCCGTATTCTCCACTTCTTCTCCACTTAGGGCCCATCAGCATGGGCAATCAGAGCTAGGAGGTGATTCAGGATGTTTGATAAACGTGGATTGGAATCCTGGTTCCTGGTTGAGCAGAACTGTGCTCACGGAACTGAGCTCATTCACTGCCACCTTCCCACTGCAGAACGCTGTGTCTCCTGTAACTTCACTTCAAAAGGTTCTGGGGAACCTCAGGACAGTGCCGGATTTATGTATAAGCTAAACAAGCTATAGCTTAGGGCCCCACTCTCTTGGGGGCCACAAAAAAAATTAAAGAAAAAAACTGGATGTACATTTCCAAAATATAAGATAAAAAAACAAATAAAATAAAATCTACATACAGCAACAGTGTTTTGTGTTGTGTAGGCTCCTATGATGTAAGTAATGGGCCCCGCCCGCTAGCCTGCTCCAAATATCACTGATTTGCTCATTTCTGTATATAGGGTGCCTACATTCTGCTATTTATAATTATTAGTAGTTGGCATCATATATTTATTATTTATATTTATTTCATGTTACAGCAAGTTTCTATGAGTTTTGTAAATTGTGTTTCTAAAGGAACGTTTGTTATTGCCAAATGCTAATGTGTTTGCATTATTAAGTTTGCTATGAATAAAAAAAAATCATTTTAAGTTAGAGCTTAATAATCATTTCACTATTAATATGCTTCTTAATTGTATTGCAGTTCAACAATTACTTTGATAAAGTAATTGTGCAAATGGCTTTAGATACCTATTAGGTGCATAAATTACCATGTAGCATATATTCAACACAAAAACTGCGACAATTTATTGTTGACAAAGGACAGCTGGACATATAAAGGGCCTCATTACCTTCAGTAGCTTAAATCCGGCCCTGCCTCAGGAACATGGGCGCAACCAAGGGGGGGGGGGGACTAAGGGCCCGCAACATCTGCCCCCCCTCCAGTTCCACAAAAATTATTGAAAAGCACAGGAAGTACTCAATTAATTGTGCTTCTGCCCCCTCAGTAGATTCCTTCCCTTTCCCCTACTAAAGCTTGCCTGTGATTTTACCTGTGATTTCCTATAAAAAATTAAATCTCAACAATTTTGGCTGCCCCCCCCCATTAACAAAAATCCTGGCTACACCCATGCGCAGGAACAATGTGAGATGTTGCACAGGGACCTCCAGCATGAAGGGGGAATCAGCAAAAATTGCACCAGCTGAACTGCCTCCTTGTACCCCAGTCCTGAGATTCCTCATCCCTCATATAGGTGAAAATTACAAAGACTTGTGCATTTCCCCCTGCAAAATAATGTAGCCGCTGGAATGGGGTGGGGATATTGGGGAAATGATAAAATGGGGAAAGGGGGGTGTTTCTCTTCCTTGTGGCTGCTTAAAACAAAGCAAAGCAAAGCAAAGCAAAAAAAAAAATCCTAATCAATGATTCCCAAGTTATCTTTTCCTTGGCCTGCAGTCTTTTTACTCAGATAAGCTCCTAAGCGGCCTCTTCTAAGCAAGGGAGATGGATTGATTACATTGGAAATTGTTGCTGTTGTTTAGTCGTGTCCGACTCTTCGTGACCCCATGGACCAGAGCACACCAGGCACTCCTGTCTTCCACTGCCTCCCACAGTTTGGTCAAACTCATGCTGGTAGCTTCGAGAACACTGTCTAACCATCTCGTCCTCTGCCATCCCCTCCTCCTTGTGGGCTCACTCTTTCCCAACATCAGGGTCTTTTCCAGGGAGTCTTCTTTTCTCATGAGGTGGCCAAAGTATTGGAGCCTCAGCTTCAGGATCTGTCCTTCCAGTGAGCACTCAGGGCTGATTTCCTTCAGAATGGATAGGTTTGTTCTTCTTGCAGTCAGTCCATGGGACTCTCAAGAGTCTCCTCTAGCACCATAATTCAAAAACATCAATTCTTTGGTGATCAGCCTTCTTTATGGTCCAGCTCTCACTTCCATACCTAACTACTGGGAAAAACATAGCTTTAACTATACGGACCTTTGTCGGCAAGTTGATGTCTCTGCTTTTTAAGATGCTGTCTAGGTTTGTCATTGCTTTTCTCACGTTTAGTTAAAACTCTCCACTATGATCTGTCCATCTTGGGTGGCCCTGCATGGCATAGCTCATAGCTTCTCTGGGTTATTTAAGCCCCTTCGCCACAACAAGGCAGAGATTCATGAAGGAGATCTTGGAAATTATCTGGCTACAATTGTATAGTGTTTCAGTGCTGTGCTGGAAGCAATGTCAAAATCCCCATCATGTATTTATTTTTTGGCTTCCAATTAATTCTGCAATGGACATCTAGAGAAATGCTGGTTAACAAACTTTGATCCTTTTATACACTAGAGGCCATCTGTTTGGTCTGTCTCCTTTTTACAAATGAAGGGAACAGGAGGGGAAAGAACTTTATTGGAACATCTGGGGAGGAAAGCTAGGTGTTATGACTTCATCCCCTTTTTGAACTTCCAAGATCTCCTATGAACTTTTCAGAAAGTTATAAACAAAATATGATCTCACAGCTAATCAAATTTGCAAGCACATTCAGGTGCACCATTCCCTTTAGGGCAGATGTCTGCTCAGTTTCACTTGATTGGTTGATATAATTTATTTCCCAGTTTTTAGCACCATAACTAGGAGGACAATTCCTCCATATCCTTCTTTAATGAAAGAGGAAGCACCACGTTGAGATTCATTCAAGTATAAATGAAGCTCAGAATCTGACAGTGCAATCAAGTCTCCGAACTGGAACCTGGTCTTAAGAGATATGCCTAAATAATTAGACAATCTGAGCCTAAAACAGATACAAGATGTTCTCTTGCATATCAATGGCTCGTGCTAATCTACCTTTTTCTACTCACTCAAATTGTGGAAGATGGGGGCTCATCTCACACACGTATCGTGCTGCTGTGCAGTCCTCCTGAAAAATTGCTGGTCGGAAGTAGCTAAAAAAAATAAAAAAGTTACTATTCTTATTCCTTAAAATCCACAAATTCAATGATTGACTCTCTCCAAAGAGTGTTTGAGCATTGACTGAATCTTGGTGTGCTTACTTGTATCATGCATATTGTCAACTATCTGGTACTATACAAGCTCGAGAAGCCAAACATTACACACACACACATTATCCTGGAAATTGAAATCTGGTTTGTTGAAACGTTAACTTTGGCTCCTGAAGTGCACATTGCTTGTAAAACAAAGCAAAGTTTAGGTGGGAAATCTGGATACTGGGTAGAGTCTTAGACTATGCACCTATCACATCATTGTTGAAAGAATTGCACTGGCTGCCTAGTAGCTACTGAGTCATTTTACAATTTCATTTCTACTGCGTAGCTGTCCATTTTTAATATCATATTTTTGCTCTTGGTTACCAGCTTTCGGAGGCAGAGTTGTGTGTTTTTCGCTAATGCTGACAAATGTCAGGCAATCTGTAGAAAGAACATAACTGCTCAAAGAGCACAGATTTTTAAAGATGATCTCATCTGGCACCTGGGAAGCTGAAGGCAATTTTAAAAAGTGTGTTATCTGTAGAAATAGGTTTGCAATCGGAGTAGAATGCTTTTTTGGGAGGGTGGGATCCATTGTGTCTAGATAATGGCAATTAAAATAAATGTGGATCTAAGCTCTTATCTATGCCTTCTTGAAGAAGGACTCTTGTTAGTATACATCAGGGATAACCAACATGTAGCCCTCCATATATTGTTGGGCTAAAACTCACAGCAGCTCCATCCTGCATGGCCAATGGTCAGGGCTGATGGGAGTTGTAATCCAACAACATCTGGAGCCCCTTATTGGCATATATCCATTCCTTATCTTCAGTGCTGTCAGGTTTTCCCCACTTCAGTTCCTTGATGCCTTTGTCCTTTACCTCAAGCTCAGTCCACAGCTGAGGCTGGTTTATGTTAGGGACTGGCTGGATGAAAAAGAGTGGGGAGGGCTCTGAAGATGACACCTTAGAGCTCGGAGCCTGGTGGTTGGGCATTGAGGAGCAGTCAGCAGAAGGGACAAGCTGGGAGCTGATCAAAGCAGGAGACTTGAGCAATCAAGGGGAGTCAGCAGAAGGAGGGCCTTCCAGGGTAGGATTAGAAGCTGAGAGTCACAGCGTGTGTGCTGACAATCCCAATCCTACTGACTCTCCTCTCCTTCTGAGCAACACTCCAGACAAGTCCAGAGGAGGAGCTCACACACACACACCCCGATGCTGTCGGCATGCAGAGGGTTGCAAGGCCAGCTGGCTAGCCCCAGCTGGGTTGTCTCCTTCCAGCCGTCCTGCTGCGAAGACCCATCAGCCTCTGCTCCAACGTAAATCAGCGACCCGGGCTTCAAAGCCAGGGCACACTATTTCAGCAGATCAAACTGTGCACACAGAATAGGCATGAGGCTACAACTATGGATTTATTAATTATAAATCAGGACAAAGAAGCATGTCGTCTCTCTCTTTGTCTTCTCAGAGAGACAGAGAAAAAGAAAAGTTATATACACAATGGAAGTTCCCAGCAGACTGTGCTGGAATGTAAACAGACATGTGACACGCAACAGTTCCATGTCTGCTCCTTAAGGTGGAATGGAAATTCTTAACAGATGCAGCCTTCATCGGCTTAGGAGGGATCCAGAGTGAGAGGCTAGAGGGGAGAGGGATACCTAGAGCTTCATTTCAGCAACACCTTTGCTGAGTTAAGACGACCCATGGACATTGCTGTACTGTTGCTTTTCTGCAAATAAAAAGCTAATTGCCTTCCCTGCCTTCCGTGTGCATTCCTATGGATGACCTGGCTCCTTGACAGCTTCTTGACAGTCTATTAGGAGAAATAGGGCACTGTCCCATCACCCTCAGCCTGACCTCAGCTTGTACCCACCTGCCTGCCTTGTCACATCCAGACCAGGTGACGGTAGGATTGGCTGTCAACTTCCTTCTCCTTAGTCTTGGTGTTGCCATGGCACAACTCAATATGGAAGAGGATGGGCACAAAACTAGAATCAGTTGGCTCTCTCTCCACCTACTGTCATTCTCTCTGCCTTCTGCCCCACCAGTTTGAGTGAAGTCACGTTGCCCCTGGGGGGCTCTCTAAGATCTCGTCCCAGTCCTTGGCCCCTCCCACAAACCCTGCCTTCCTCCATGGTCTACCTGAAGCCCAGCACCTTTCCGTTCTGCATGGAAGCTGAAGGAAGTTGAAGAGTTCCTGAAGGTTCTATGTTGTAATACCTGATCAGCCAAAACATGGGCTTCACAACCTCTATGCAATATAGATAAAGACATACGTGTCCTAAAATGCTTACAAGATAGTGAGAACTGCGGACACACAGCCCTTCCTGAAACAGAAATTTCAGAAGCTTTATAATGAAAGAATGCCTTAATAGAAATGGCAAGACCATACTTTCGCTTAACAGTGAGCAACAGATGCATGTAAATGGATATTTCATCACTGTTGCTAATATTATCGGTCTGGATAAGTAAACACAGATTTCTTTCCTATTATTGCTGTTTTATTGCAAAGGCTGAAGCCCCTACGGCCCCTAGCAGTTGGCTCCTGTGTGTGACAAAAGGCAGATACCTTGCAAAATTCACAGTTTTGTAATACAGTTCTCCAACCACAATATGTATACCCAAAAAACCATGCATTAGGGGAAACACACACAAAAAATGTGTGTTGCAATGCACACAAAATGTGCATTGTATTGAAAAAGAAATAGAAAATGCATTGCATTAGGGGAAACGGTTTGCAAAAAAAAGCATTGAATATACAAAATTATGTACCACAAAATGTACACAAAAATTTATGAATATTCATGCAGACTTTTCTTTTTTTAAAAAAAACAACAACCACGAACACATTTGGAAATGCAGCAGACTGAACTTAATCCTGGAGAAAGAGAAACCAAGAGCAACTGAAATCGAAATATTCACACATCCCTGGTGAGAGGCAGATGCAGTAACTTTATCCTTACAGCAATGCAGTGGAGAATTGCTATTTAAAACAATTTTAAAGGAAATGGTCAGGGGAAAGGTATATATTCAAAAGTAAGGTGGGATTGAAACCTAAGAGGAATACGGATTGTGAACACCAAGTGGCAAATGTAGGACATTTACTCATCTTCAGGATGTTAGTCAGTGTTCAATTACTCCAGCTCTCTCCATTCCAGTAAGACTGTGAAGATAACAGGATTTCCAAACACGCTACAGACATAGGAGAGCAGGAAAGGCACAATGTGGAACTCTGGATTCTGTACCTTTTGGCCAAATGAGAAGTACATGAATAATTCTGTAAGTGTGAAATCAAAACAGAGCTTTGTAGCCTTTGGATACGACTAGCATTCATGTTTAAGGAACTCCACATATCCAGACATAACAGTAAGCAAGGAGAGGCCTAGCATGGCACATCACAGAGGCACAGTGAGATATTACAAATTCACAAATTCAAAGAGAACCGTTCGGATAGATAGTTAGGCATGTGTCACTGGATTATTCCAGACTTCAGTTCCTTTTGCGTGTTCAGACCTTTAAATCTCCCCCTTAAATAAATTCAGACAAGACTCAAATTTTGGTTTGGTTTTTGGCAGAATTTAGGCCACAACTTTATTGATTACAGCAAGGGAGTGGTTGCATAGGCTCTGGTTCGACTAGCTCCCTGCACCGTTGCAGGTAGCGCTGACCCAGGGCACCAGCATAGGTCAGCCTAGGGTGAACACCAGGATGGGCGGAAAGCCAGGAACATGCTATGTCCAGATGTCCCTCTGGACTCAGGCACGGGCACAACCCCCTCACAGGGTTGACCAAACCATTGAATCCCTGGATTCCTTTAATGGAATACCCTTCACATAGGGATGGCAAGAGCGTTCTCCCATCCCTATCACCTGAACCAGAGCCTATCCACAACCTTGCAAGTTGTGATGGTTTGCTACGCGGCAGGCAAAACCCAAGTCGCACCAGCCAATCAGCCATGTGGGGAAAATTCCTGCCATGCCCCTGTCCCAACAACAGACGACACATGACGGCATAGCAAGGTCAAGCACACAAGCCCTAAAAATTGGGAGAGGTGGGCGGGTGTTTCGATTCATGCACTGAAAGAGGAAGCTCTGGGTCACGTGCATAGGTATATATAGGTCTCTTGATCTGTTTAGCCTGTGTCCCATTGGCCTGATTAAACCCTGCATCAAGGGACCTACCAATCGGGTGTTGTGGCTATCCAATCTTACCAACCCACAACACAGGGTTTGGTTGCCAGGTCTCACCGCAACACGTGCCCTCTTTAAGGGAGGACCCGATTTCCCATAATTTACATAAAACCCCAGACAGATACATTATCTGGTTGAGCTGGGATGTATTTGTGTTTCATGAGATTTAGGCTGCCCAATCCTCTATTAGGAACCTTCTCTCCCTTATGCTCCAAGACTGCTTCAGCTGAATTTTGTGTTAGGAGCTGATGAGTTATTCCTTTGTAGCCTTCTGCAGCCTGAAGGAGAGAGAATGAATGAATACTATAAGTGTAATTGATCATTATTCATACCGTATCCCACCTGAGTGCTTGAAATAAGGCAGAAAACTCAAGTGGATGCATAGTGAATAATAGAAATAATTTACACCTCAGTTTAAGACTACATAACCATTTCATACGCGGTGACACAGGGCCAACAGCTGCTGTTATGGCCTGGTTCAGAGCTGTCAGTTAGGTCCACATATTGATTTGTTACTATAATGGTTCTGCCCTAGTGTCACTCACCTCTATTCCCGAATGTATTTATACAAGCCTAATTGAGAATGAGAGTTTGTTTGGGTTGGAGGGGGAGAAAGAAAGAAAGAAAGAAAGAAAGAAAGAAAGAAAGAAAGAAAGAAAGAAAGAAAGAAAGAGTGAATTAATGTGAGGAGAGAGAGGCATCTGAACTAGACAAGTGTGGGGATCTTTTTATTTTCCACCTCATAAGGCCAAGGAATTGCCTTTTCCTTCCTTCCTTCCTTCCTTCCTTCCTTCCTTCCTTCCTTCCTTCCTTCCTTCCTTCCTGTATCTGTGATCCTTGTCTTGTTGTTTTTTGAAAGCAAAAATTGGCTCTCAGTGTGATTTAGAGTGAAAATGCACACAAAAATACCATGATAAAATTAGCTACCAAGGTCTTGGTAGCAGCATAGAAAGCTCTGTACGGCTTGAGAGCAAAATAGCTAAAAGACCCTGTTGCCCCTTATATAGCCAACTGATTGCTGAGCTCTGTGGGATAGCGCCTCCTGCAGATACCATCTCACCAGGACCTCCATTCCATACAATGCAGGAAAGAGGCCTTGAGCGTTGAGCATCTGCCCTTTAGAATTCCCTACCGTATAAGATAGATGCTTCATCTATTATCTTGCACCTTCCTTTCCCAACAAGTCTCTTAAGCAGAGATTGTTATTCCGGTCTTATTTGAAATTGCTTTTATACATATTATTTTGCTGGTTCTTTCTTGTTCAATTGCTCCCAGATGTTGGGAAGAAAATCATGAGTGAAATAAATCATAGAATTGTAGAGCTGGAAGGGAATCCCAAGGATCGTCTGGTCCAGCCCCCTGCAATGCAGGAATCTCACCGACAGCATCCATGACAGATGGCCACCCAACCTCTGCTTAAAAACCTCCAAGGAAAGAGAGTCCACTATGTTCCAAGGGAGACCGTTCCTATGTCGAACACCTCTTACTAAACAAATCAAAGTTATGCATGGGAGTTATGGATAGGAAATGTCTCCTGGCAATTGATGATGCCTGAAGGAGTGTCTCCACCCCTATTGTGGAGTTTATAATAATTCGAGTTATTGTAAGTTACCATGCATATGCAGGTCATCGTTTCAATAATTCATTTGCAGTTTATGAAGCATTTCTGTATCCTTCTGCTGTGCTGACGAAGAATTCCACAAAACAGTGGGTATATCCGGAATCACTGTTCACTACGTCTGTTTGCGGACTACTTCGGCTGCGTTGGACATCATAAAACAAAGCTTTACGGCTTGTTTTCACCAGATAAGAATCTGACCCACTGCTTCTTTCAAAGACTTACATAGTCTACAAAGACTTTCAGAGACTTATAAGACTTTCATTTGGTTCTATGTTTTCAAGAGAATCCATCAAGAGTGCATATTTTATGACTTTCAGAGATTTATAAGATTTCTGTTTATTTGGTTTTGCAGAGAGTGCATTTCATATATTTCATACTGTTCAATGTTCTGTATAGATTATATACAGTTTATATTGACATTGCATTGTTGTACTTGGTCATCATGTTGCCTTGGATATTACTGATAATTGATTGCAACACAGGGGTTTAATTGTTTGGTTGCCTTTGAGAAGCGGCACTTTAATATTATTTGAGCTGCCTTCTCCTTCTTTGCATCCTGAGCATCTTCCACAGGACTGGAATATGAAACAACAAAAAGCATGCTTTTGGTTGTTTTGTTCTGCTGGTCAGCTAGCCTGAATGTGTGAACTGCCGGAGGGAAATGAAGACAAAACCAAAAGGTGCTGTGACATTGTGCTGCAGCAACAAAACAGTGAAATTGTCTGCGGCACAGGGCAGCAGGAGGAATGACAGGGTTGGCTAGTTTCATGTCAGGATGTACAGTATTTGTGTGCCTTAAATTATTCTACACTAACAAGCATCTCGATATAGCATTGCAAGCAGAATTTTTTCTATGGGAAAACGAGATGGGTGGCTTTTTAGAAATGGGGTGAGGACAACTCAAAATCAAAATAATCTACTGACCCAGCAGGTTGAATCAGCTGGAAGAGAACCAGACTTCCATCGCTGCTCATTGCAGGATCAAAAATTTAATCATCAATAACTTCTACAACAGTGTCTCGTATATCTCACTGAGTTCACGTTCATAGTTTGAGGGGGTCAAAGAGGCAAGCAGAGAAACCAGCTGTGGCAATTGAATGCGAAGTAAGGAGACCAGTAGTTTAGCTCAAGGAAGATATGGATTTGTGGCAAGGCAATGGTGAGCTGTGCGATAGCCTCAGAAATATCATTTAAAATTAATCTGATAGACAGTTTGATGGCTGTAGCAGCCGGTGCCATATTAAATAAATGAGGGGCACTATGCTGAATACTTTGGCTACCTCATGAGAAGAGAAGACTCCCTGGGAAAGACCCTGATGCTGGGAAAGATTGAGTGCTTGCTGGAAGGACAGATCGTGAAGCTGAGGCTCCAATACTATGGCCACCTCAGGAGAAGAGAAAACTCCCTGGAAAAGACCCTGATGCTGGGAAAGATTGAGGGCACAAGGAGAACAGGACGACAGAGGACGAGATGGTTGGACAGTGTTCTCAAATCTACCAGCATGAGTTTGACCAAACTGCGGGAGGCAGTGGAAGACAGGAGTGCCTGGCGTGCTCTGGCCCATGGGGTCACAAAGAGTCAGACATGACTAAATGACTAAGCAACAATGCTGAACTACCTTCCACCAGCAGGACTATTTAGGCAGAGAAGATGAGAACAGAGGCCAAGCGGAAGAAGAATGAGGAACAGAATGCAGAGGAGCAAAGGAAGATAGAGGAACGCATTGGGAGATGCAGCCAGAAGTGAGGAAGAGAATGTCAGAGAAAGGGGCAGGGAAATGAAACGAGAAATGAGTTAGTGAGAGGTTATAAAAGGAGACCAGCACATTTTGTTATGGTTTCTACAAGCAATAATAATCATAGCAGTAATGTAGTAGCATTGATCTCCTTCATGGATCACTGCCTTGCCGTGGCGAAGGGGCTTGAATAACTCAGAGAAGCTATGAGCTATGCCGTGCAGGGCCACCCAAGATGGACAGGTCATAGTGGAGAGTTTTGACCAAACGTGATCCACCTGGAGCAGGAACTGGCAAGCCACTCCAGTATCCCTGCCAAGAAAACTCCATGGACAAAGACAACAGGCATATAAAAGTTATGACGCTGGAAGATGAGCCCCTCAGGTCGGAAGGTGTCCAACATGCTACTGGGGAAGAGCGGAGGACAAGTACAAGTAGATCCAGAGCTGATGAAGCGGCTGGGCCAAAGCCGAAAGGACGCTCAGTTGCGGATATGCATGGAAGCGAAAGGAAAGTCCAATGCTGTAAAGAAAAATATTGCATAGTAACCTGGAATGTAAGAACCATGAACCTGGGTAAGTTGGATGTGGTCAAAAATGAGATGGCAAGAATAAATATTGACATCTTGGGCATCAGTGAACTAAAATGGACGGGAATGGGCGAATTCAGTTCGGATGACTATCATATCTACTACTGTGGACAAGAAACCCGTAAAAGAAATGGAGTGGCCCTCATAGTCAACAAAAGAGTGGTGAAAGCTGTACTGGGATGCAATCTCAAAAATGATAGAATGGTCTCGATACGAATCCAAGGCAGACCTTTTAACATCACAGTAATCCAAGTTTATGCACCAACTACTGGTGCTGAAGAAACTGAAATTGACCAATTCTATGAAGACTTACAAGACCTTATAGAAATGACACCAAAGAAGGATGTTCTGCTCATAATAGGGGATTGGAATGCTAAAGTAGGGAATCAAGAGATAAAAGGAACAACTGGCAAGTTTGGCCTTGGAGTTCAAAATGAAGCAGGGCAAAGGCTAATAGAGTTCTGTCAAGAGAACAAGCTGGTCATCACAAACACGCTTTTCCAACAACACAAGAGACGACTCTACACATGGACATCACCAGATGGGCAGCATCGAAATCAGATTGATTATATTCTCTGCAGCCAAAGATGGAGAAGCTCTATACAGTCAGCAAAAACAAGACCTGGAGCTGACTGTGGCTCAGATCATCAGCTTCTTATAGCAAAATTCAAGCTTAAACTGAAGAAAGTAGGAAAAACCACTGGGCCGGTAAGATACAATCTAAGTCAAATCCCTTATGAATACACAGTGGAAGTGAGGAACAGGTTTAAGGATTTAGATTTGGTGGACAGAGTGCCTAAGAACTATGGATGGAGGCTCGTAACATTATACAAGAGGTAGCAACTAAAACCATCCCAATGAAAAGGAAATGCAAGAAAGCAAAGTGGCTGTCCAACGAGGCCTTACAAATAGCGGGGGAGAGAAGGCAAGCAAAATGTGAGGGAGATAGTGAAAGATACAGGAAATTGAATGCAGATTTCCAAAGAATAGCAAGGAGAGACAAGAAGGCCTTCTTAAACGAGCAATGCAAAGAAATAGAGGAAAACAATAGAATGGGAAGAACCAGAGATCTGTTCAAGAAAATTGGAGATATGAAAGGAACATTTTGTACAAAGATTTCCATAATAAAAGACAAAAGTGGAAAGGACCTAACAGAAGCAGAAGACATCAAGAAGAGGTGGCAAGAATACACAGAGGAACTATACCAGAAAGAAATGGATGTCTCGTATACCCCAGGTAGTGTGGTTGCTGACCTTGAGCCAGACATCCTGGAAAGTGAAGTCAAATGGGCCTTAGAAAGCATCGCTAATAACAAGGCCAGTGGAAGTGATGATATTCCAGCTGAATTATTTAAAATTTTAAAAGATGATGCTGTTAAGGTGCTACACTCAATATGCCAGCAAATTTGGAAAACTCAGCAGTGGCCAGAAGATTGGAGAAGATCAGTCTACATCCCAATCCCAAAGAAGGGAAGTGCCAAAGAATGCTCCAACTACCACACAATTGCACTTATTTCACACGCTAGCAAGGTTATGCTTAAAATTCTACAAGGCAGGCTTAAGCAGTATGTGGACCGAGAACTCCCAGAAGTGCAAGCTGGATTTAGAAGAGGCAGAGGAACCAGAGACCAAATTGCAAACATGCGCTGGATTATGGAGAAAGCTAGAGAGTTCCAGAAAGACATCTACTTCTGCTTCATTGACTATGCAAAAGCCTTTGACTGTGTTGACCACAGCAAACTATGGCAAGTTCTTAAAGAAATGGGAGTGCCTGATCACCTCATCTGTCTCCTGAGAAATCTCTATGTGGGACAAGAAGCTACAGTTAGAACTGGATATGGAACAACTGATTGGTTCAAAATTGGGAAAGGAGTACGACAAGGCTGTATATTGTCCCCCTGCTTATTTAACTTATATGCAGAATTCATCATGCGAAAGGCTGGGCTGGATGAATCCCAAGCCGGAATTAAGATCGCCGGAAGAAATATCAACAACCTCAGATATGCAGATGACACAACCTTGATGGCAGAAAGTGAGGAGGAATTAAAGAACCTTTTAATGAGGGTGAAAGAGGAGAGCGCAAAATATGGTCTGAAGCTCAACATCAAAAAAACGAAGATCATGGCCACTGGTCCCATCACCTCCTGGCAAATAGAAGGGGAAGAAATGGAGGCAGTGAGAGATTTTATTTTCTTGGGCTCCATGATCACTGCAGATGGTGACAGCAGTCACGAAATTAAAAGACGCCTGCTCCTTGGGAGAAAGGCGATGGCAAATCTAGACAACATCTTAAAAAGTAGAGACATCACCTTACCAACAAAGGTCCGTATAGTTAAAGCCATGGTTTTCCCAGTAGTGATGTATGGAAGTGAGAGCTGGACCATAAAGAAGGCTGATCGCCGAAGAATTGATGCTTTTGAATTATGGTGCTGGAGGAGACTCTTGAGAGTCCCATGGACTGCAAGAAGATCAAACGCATCCATTCTTAAGGAAATCAGACCTGAGTGCTCACTGGAAGGACAGATCGTGAAGTTGAGATCGTGAAGAGAAGACTCCCTGGAAAAGACCCTGATGTTGGGAAAGATGGAGGGCACAAGGAGAAGGGGACGACAGAGGATGAGATGGTTGGATAGTGTTCTCGAAGCTACAAACATGAGCCTGACCAAACTGCGGGAGGCGGTGGAAGACAGGAGTGCCTGGCGTGCTCTGGTCCATGGGGTCACGAAGAGTCGGACACGACTAAACGACTAAACAACAACAGTAGCATTGATACGCACCCATCAACTGCAGTTGTGCAATCACTCTGGCTGAATCCTGAATCAAATCAGGCCAATTCAGTTTGACCCACGATTCAGTTGGAGTGGGTTGAGGCCCGGATCCAGGCTGGGCCTGGAATTTGATTGGGGAGGCCCATGCGAAGCCCTACTATCAACCACATTTGTTCTCATTAGTAGATCTCAAGCAGGATTCCTTTCCAAGACAACAAAAGAGCAGATAACATTGACTTGTGTGGCTGATGGGTTTTTTTGTGGGCTGTGGTTTTCTTTGGTAAGTGTATAAGGGACCCAGGTGGCACTGTGGGTTAAACCACAGAGCCTAGGACTTGCCGATCAGAAGGTCGACGGTTCGAATCCCCGCAACGGGGTGAGCTCCCGTTGCTCTGTCCCAGGTCCTGCCAACCTAGCAGTTCGAAAGCACATCAGAGTGTAAGTAGATAAATAGGTACCACTCCAGCGGGAAGGTAAATGGCATTTCCGTGTGTTGCTCTGGTTCGCCAGAAGCAGCTTAGTCATGCTGGCCACATGACCTGGAAGCTGTACGCTGGCTCCCTCGGCCAATAAAGCGAGATGAGTGCTGCAACCCCAGAGTCGGTCACAACTGGACCTAATGATCAGGAATCCCTTTACTTTAAGTGTATTCTGCCAGATGTCATTGACATAATAATGGTGGATTTATCCTGGACTGTTTATATCATTCCACTTTATTAGTTGTTTTGTGCTGCTTCCTCGTCATCGCAAGACATCCTTGCACCACGAAATCACCACCAACCCTGCTCTCCAACATTTGTGGTATGAAAAGCTGCAGGATTTCAGCAGGAAGCTAGAGGACATAAGATAACTGGATTCAAAACAGTAGGTCCATCCTGAAAACTTTGCAGATGCAAAAGAAAACAGATCACATATAACCACCCTGATACAATCATGAGCACAAATCATCATACATGCACAATTGAAAATGATGTCTGGAGGGACTCTAGATAAAGGTTTGCAGCTAATACACTACTGGCTATTACATACCAACTTAAAGTCTTATTGTCTAGATTATCTGCAAAATAAACTTTGATGGCATAATTACAGATGCGATCTGAAGGCACTTAGGAGGCAATTATTAGAAGCAAAAATAACCACCCTGAGCTAACAAGAGGCTTAATATATGAACAATGAAAAGTAGTGATGTATGATAGCTACTCAAAATTGTAAAATACTGTGCAGATGCAGTACACCATCCTTTTTTCAAGAAAAAACAGGATGGAGAAATAAAATGATTGGCTACAGGATTCCAGGTTAGAAATAGCTATTACTAGATAGTCCTTTTAAGTTACGCAAGTGGTGCTGTGGGTTAAACCACAGAGCCTAGGACTTGCCGATCAGAAGGTTGGCGTTTTGAATCCCCATGACGGGGTGAGCTCCCATTACTCGGTCCCTGCTCCTGCCAACCTAGCAGTTCGAAAGCACGTCAAAGTGCAAGTAGATAAATAGGTACCACTCTGGCGGGAAGGTAAACGGCGTTTCTGTGCGCTGCTCTGGTTAGCCAGAAGCGGCTTAGTCATGCTGGCCACATGACCCGGAAGCTGTACGCTGACTCCCTTGGCCAATAAAGTGAGATGAGCGCAGCAACCCCAGAGTTGGCCACGACTGGACCTTTACCTTTACCTTTTAAGCTGGGGTTCTGCAGATGTTACCAGACTACAGCTCTATCGTCCCTGTTCAATGGTCATGCTGGTCATATATAATGGAAATCCAATATCTGGAAGGCCAAAGGTTTACTACCACTGTTTTAAGATGATAAGGAATCAAACACTTATGAGATGGCATCTATTGATTACTAAAATTCTTGGGATGGCAAGATGTTCCTATGGTCGAGTAGTGTAAAAGGTGCCTCAGAAATCGCAAGGTGCTGCTGAGAGGAGTGCCCAGGTTAGTGTCTTTAAAAATTATTTATCTTATTTTATTTATTAAATTTCTATACCACCCTTTATCCGACGATCACAGGGTGGTTTACAATAGAAAAACACAAAAACACATAACATGGGAACAAAAGAAAACAATGACTTTTCCCCTTACCCCAGTGTAAAAGGCCATAGATTGGCTGATTAGCCAACGGGCTGGGAGAAGATGTTTTTGTCTGGTGCCTAAAGATATGTAACCAAATCACCAGGGGAACCTACCTAGGAAGAGCATTCCACAAGCTACGTGAACATGAACAGAATCACGTCCAGTTTTCCAAGGTTCATTTCCTAAGCTCAGCATACACTTCAGATGAGGACAATTCCATAGGCCTCCATAGGCTGGATACATTTTCATGTGGTTTTCAGACGTGTAGAACGCGAATATATGTTTTAATCTGTTTTTCTATTGCTGTTTTTATGTTTTGATTGATTTACAGAGTTGTTTATGGTTCTTCACTGATAATTTTATTGTTCTCTTTGTAAACTGTTTTGAGGTTGTTGGTTTTTTTAAAAAACCCCACAATCAAGTAGTGTAATTTTTTAATGAAATAAATAAAATAAATAAACAAATAACACTGTCACCCATCTTTTTTCTTTGGCCAATTTACAAAGCGAAAGAGTCACCTTTAATAGCTGTGATCAAAGGGATTAAATGTGGTTTCTGTCTGACTGAGTCTGCTGACTTCATGCTTTGTAGTACAGTATGGATAGGATCCAGAAACACGACACAACTTGGGGGTCACTTTGCCCAGTGAAAAAACAGCAGTGTAACCGCTCTGGGATAGTATTAACGGAGAGCAGATTTCCTAAACAAATTAAGTGGCCACAGGATTAAAATGAACTGATGATATTGATAAAAACCCGCATATTTTACATAGAAAGTTTCCCCGGGGGGGGGGGGAGAGCTCCCCCCTCTCCCTGCAAAAATTCGATTCTCAAGGCTCTGCGCTGTTCATAATGTTGCCTTGAGCCTGGAAAAGTGGAACAATAGGACTGAAAGAGTCATGAATTACACTCATTCATCTATAAATGTCCGTGGTACCAGAATTAAATGCTAGCATTGTTAACTACTTTGTTGCCAGTAATCACCAAGGAAGCAATTATTTGTAATTATTTATATGTTTCTTTCAAAGACTTTTTTCTTCTTCTTCCAAGGACCAACCAAAGTGTTATTTGTTTATTGCATTTCCACCCCAATCTTCTCCTGACTGCCTTGCTCTCCCCCCTCATGGGTTTTTTGTTTGTTTTGTATTCTTTGCTGATACAGTGGAACCTCAGTTTTCAAGCGTCTCGGAAGCTGAACGATTCAGAACCTGAACGTCAAAACCCCAGAATTGCTTCCATTTTCGAACACACATAGTAAGTCGAATGCCTTCTGCTGCATATTTTCCCATTTTTTCAATGGATTTTGCCGACCACCCATTGTCAAACGATCTTCTGGAACAGAATACTTTCAAAAACCGAGGTTCCACTGTGAAATTAAGAAATACCTAGGCCATTTTACCGTGGAACCTCGGTTTTTGAAAGTATTCCATTCCGGCACGGCAGCAGCGGGAGGCTCCATTAGCTAAAGTGGTACCTCAGGTTAAGAACAGTTTCAGGTTAAGAATGGATCTCCAGAACAAATTAAGTTCTTAACCTGAGGTACCACTGTATGCCAAAATCCTAAATCAGCTCTCTTCCCACATTCAAAAGTTTAAAGCTGTCCTGGGTTGTTGTTGCTTTTTGCCAATCTGAGGCTGCACAAAGCAGTCTTGAGTCCTCAACTATCTAGGACAATGGTAGCCAATATCATTCCAGATGTTGTCAGATCGCAAGTCCCCTCAGCTACAGGGATGATGGGAATTATGATCCAACATCTAGAGAGCCCCACTTTGACTACTCTGAGTAAGTAAGGCTGAAGGTACATTCCAAGCAACTTGTGATATCCATCTGCAGTATCTGCCATTAATTTCCTCTCCTGGATGGACAGCCCTCGTTGAATTAAGGGACAGCTTGGTTCAGCAATATTCAAGTATTTTAAACTTTCCCTGTTTACTAAGGTGGAAAACAATTTGGCTACTGATGTACTTGTAACTAAATTGGGTAATGAGCCTAAGTTCTTAGTTTTGTGCACTTTCTAATTAATGGAGTGTGCAAAAGTGGGAAGGTTTCTCGTTTAATTTTTTTAAAAAGCATCATGTGTTAAGGTGTGGGGGGGTAATAGAAAATCTTTTCACCCAGAACAAATCAAAGGTGCTCAAGGAGGCAAGAAAAACAAGCTGTGCATAGACTCCCAACACAAATATTTTTAGCTGAGGAAACATTAGTATTAACAGTTCACAGCAGTTTGGTAATTTACCTTCTCACTTGTTGAAGCTGTTGTCTCATTATCAAGCTTAAAAAGTAACCAATTTTAATTTGGGGTAAAATAATTTTATGGACTAAACCAGGTAATCACACGTATTAAGTGCTAACACACCTTAGAAACAACCAATTCTCACAGATTGTAGTGGGGATAATATATCCCACCCATATTAAAATAATAATAATAATTCTAACAACATCAGCGGACAATAGCAGGATTATGATTAGGAAAAGGTGACAGGTTCTCCTTCTCCTTCTTAAAGAATTCTTTCCAAAATATGATTCAAATAGCACTGGGGGACCTAAACAATCCCAGGACATATAGGACTTAAAGTAAAAGCATCATTGAACTTCATAAAGGACAACAGGAAATAAGAAATGGTGTGTGACATATATGTTTCATCTAAGAGGGCACATGTATACCTACTGGTTCAAAGCAAGTCAGTTTCCAGATAAGTACAGACCTGCCCTAAAGATATCTCTCCTGGGTGAAGTGTTTATAGCTATATGTACTAGGTGAAGTGTTTATAGCTATATGTACTAGGTGAAGTGTTTATAGCTATATGTACTACTGTACGATGGCTTCTACATATCATAGCCCCCAATGCTAGGGGCCTCTAATACCCATAGAGATTCGGAGGCTGAGGTACAGGCTGCTCCACTGAGGGGGGAACCTTCTGTACTTTCTCCCATCCCCTATGTGCCAGAGGATATGGTTCTAACCTTGGACTCATAATATGGGTCCCAAAGAGCATCTCCAACCCAATAACCTCACAGAAGCCAATGGATACAGGCAAATACAGTGGTACCTCAGGTTACAGACGCTTCAGGTTACAGACGCTTCAGGTTACAGACTCTGCTAACCCAGAAATAGTACCTCGGGTTAAAAGCTTTGATTCAGGATGAGAATAGAAATCATGCTTGCAATGATGGCAGCAAGAATATTATTGGCACAAAATTGGAAGCAAGAAGAATTACCGACGAAAGAAGAATGGAGGATGAAAAGGATGGAGTATGCAAAATTAGATAAACTTACAGGAAGAATTTGAAACCTGAGGGACCAGAGATTCTCAGAAGACTGGAGTAAATTTATGGACTATTTGAAAAGTAATTGTGATAAACAGATTACGCTAGTAGGTTTGCAAGAAGTTTTCTAAGGTGAATTATTTGAAATATTGCAAAAAAGATGAGAATTTTTAGTTAAAGATAATTAAAGGTAATATGAAATTAAGAAATGCATAATAAGTGATAAGAATGGAAAATCATCAGAGGTGTTGACGGAAGTCCAAAAATTATTGTATAAGATGAGAAGTTTTGTTGTATGAATGATAATTAGTATGTTAAAAATTAATAAAAATGTGTGTATATATATATAGAGAGAGAGAGAGAACAGAAATCGTGCTCTAACGGTGCGGTGACAGCGGGAGGCCCCCATTAGCTAAAGTGGTACCTCAGGTTAAGAACAGTTTCAGGTTAAGAACGGACCTCCAGAACGAATTAAGTTCTTAACCTGAGGTACCACTGTACCCTTTAGTAAACAAAGCCAGCACCTCCCTCAGAAAGGTGGGGCCAGTTACAGAACAGGCATCCAAAAGCCTACAAAAGATTTCAGATAGCTTCAGATGTCTGCAGAGGCAACGTTCCTCCGTTAGTTGCAATAGGACCCAGAGCTCCAGCAGGCAGGACCCACCAAGAGCTGTCCGTGGTCCTGAAATCCCTCTGCTAAATAAACCTGACATGGGAACATAGGATGCTGCTTTATATGGAGTGAATGTTGTCTACAATGACAAGCAGTGGCTCTCAAGTTTCAGACAGGGAGCATTCCAGTCCTACCTGGAGATGCCAGGGATTGAACCCAGTACCTTCTGCATGCAAAGCAGGTGCTCTACCATTTAGCTATGGCCTGACTTGGCTTGCCCAGAAGAAAGTCGGACTGACCGTATTCACCACCTCCCCGAGCCCCAAGCTTCATGAAACATGATACTATGCTTCAAGTACCTTGCTGACTGTGCAACCTCACCCATTTTTGTCTTGTTCCACTACCAACTGAATTCAACAATAAGTGGCCTTTATTTTTTTGCTCTTAACGGC
Source organism: Podarcis muralis (assembly GCF_964188315.1). Taxonomy (NCBI): domain Eukaryota; kingdom Metazoa; phylum Chordata; class Lepidosauria; order Squamata; family Lacertidae; genus Podarcis; species Podarcis muralis. The sequence continues at coordinate 19,448,099 of NC_135664.1, read as the reverse complement.
GAAGCAACACAAAAAAGCCTTTTCCGGCATGGATTTAAGGTGTAAAAGTTACACCAGTTTAATTGCTGTGTGCCTGGTTGTCCTTTAAGAGGCTGCAGAAAATAAAAAAAAACTGGAAATCTTTTGTAAAACTTTGTCCTAGTTTTGCCTAATTTTGAGTCACATTATTCTGGCTTCCTTGCTGCTGTTAAGTCATGTCCTTTTAGTTTTTTTTTAGCACACCTGGAAGTGATTGAATAACAAATCTATGAATGAAGTGCATCAGGAACATAAATAGTTCAAAAAAACCTTGCATTTTTAATCTTAAGGACCAAGGACAATGACACCACCACCCCATTCCTTGCCAGTTGAACATTAAATGCATCTCACGGAAACGATAGGTGTATTATTCACAAATTCAATTAAGTTCTCTCTCTCTCTCTCTCTCTCTCTCTCTCTCTCTCTCTCTCTCTCTCTATATATATATATATATATATATACACTTCAAGATGGCCCAAATATAAAAGGTGGAATTCAGCTAACAAGCCCCATCAGAAGTCTTGCATAATGGATCTCGCCTCCCCGCATGCCCCCCAAATTGGATTAGAGGGGCTGGAAGAACTTTCAGAATAGCACACAGAAGAGTGGAGAGGGGATCTTTCTGTCTGCCACACTATTCCTCCACAGGTGGAATGCTTGTATTCCACTCAAGTTGTATCCAGTTACTGAATGAAAAAACCCCTGACTTTTTCCACTTCTCTTCATTGTAGTAGTAAATAGATGGTGCCAGCTTAGTAGAGATTTTGCATAAGACATGAGACAGCCAGCAAAACAGTCTATCAAATTTTCTGAAATTTGACTCAATTTATGTTTTTAATGAAAACCGGGAGTGAAGGGCAGAAATTATGCACCACACATTGCAAGCCTTCAAATTTATTGTCACTAATTCTGTAGCAAATTCTTACATCTCACCCCCTACAACAGCACCATCACTTACAGCAGGAATTATACACACAGACTGAGGACATACCCTTAGTGTAAAAAACAAAAAAAACACTGTAAAAAGAAAATAATGGAATTACAGGCAATACACCCTGTTCCATGGATTGAACAGAACATAATAACTTAGTCTACATCTATGTGTTAGAAAGGAAATACCCATTGTAGAAATATCAAATCTTCTGACGGTACATTGTACATTGAAAAATTATGGGATTCATTTTAATAACGCAGGTTATTTCCTTTAGATATACAAGATTGGGAAGCCACTGTGCAGATATCTCTTGACTTCCAATTCAGTGCAATAATGTGCAACTAGAGGTATCCGAAGAAGGGCAGGCACCAAGAAGCCAGGCATACATTTGTAAATATAGTCTGCACTAGTGCTGTTTAAAAATAAAAATAAACAATTGCTACTCATATAGGAAGAGAGAATCAGCCTTCTGCTATCAAGACAAGTTATCGCCAAGAGTGCTATGCAATTATGACTCATTCAGTTTTGCAGTTAATGCAAAGAAACAAATGACGGCTTTCCTCATTGTGGAAATAATTTGGTAGAGCCGTTAAAAAGCTGCTCAGCAAAGTATGAAACTCAAGTATTTTATACTATTTTTAAAATAACCAATTAATGTCCCATAAAAGGGGCTTCAAACTATTCTTAAATACTTCAAACCATATATTTCCATAAAACTTATTTTTTTTTTGGGGGGGGGGATAGGGAAAACAATGTGCCTGGTTCAGCCTACGTTAAACAATTTCAAGTCCCGAAGGAGATTTAAGAATATGCTTCAACTTTTTCCCATTGAAATCAATGGGATTATTCGTATTTTTCGACCACTAATTGCTACAAGGGGAACCGATGGCACAACTGCAGAATCATATGCACATTTACTCACAAGCAACTTCACTGTGTTCAGTGAAGGTTCTTAGGTTAACTGTGATTAGGATTCAAGCATTATTTCTTCCTCTCCTTCATTTATTTCCCATCTTTTTACCAACATGGAACTGAAGGCAACGTAAGTATGGCTCCCACACGGCCACCCATCCAGGAACTGACTAGAATCAGACCTCCATAGCTTCACCAAGGTGATGGCTTCATGGGCCATTCCCTGGGACAACAGAAACGCCTACCATAACCTGGATCATTCTCAATGTAGTTTTTTTGTTTTAGCAGCCAAAATAATATCTAGCAGAAAATTAAATTAAATGATACATAGGAGTGGCTTCCGCCTTCCCTTCAGACACAGAGCGCTAGCACCATATATGAAATTATTTATACCTCCACATTGGCAGTACCTCTTTGTTTTTAGTGACTAAAACTTATTTCTCAAAGCAAATATGTTAATATGCAAACCAGTTTACAGTCGGCCTTACAGGACTTCCATTTGCTTCTCGTTTCTCAACATAAACTAAATCAAATTTGCAAAACCCAGGATCCCACTGAAGTTGACAGAACAACCCCGACAGATTTTTGCAAGCTGGACCTGCGTGTTGATCAAAAGGGTGAGCTAACAGTGAGTCCCAACAGAGGCAAATGTGGACATCTCACGACGTATAGTACTGAAAGGGGAGAGTTCAAGCTCTGTAGTATATTCATTGTCATTATCGTCACTTGTCACGGTGGAGGACTTCTGGATGCACTCGTCACAGCAGCAACAACAACACTCCATAAAGGCTCGGCTGAATGGTTTACAAAGACAGAAAAGGAGAACCGGAGTCACACAGGATTTGAAGAACAACAGAAACTGGCTAATAAGGTGCAGGAGGTCCATAGTCTGCTGAGACACCCCCGTGGACATGTAGGCGGTGACAATATTGCAGATGTTTTCAGGAATGATGCAGAAACCATATAAAATGGTCAGAGCCACGACTGTGCAGTTCATCTGGCTTTCCAGCTGAATTTGCCGCTTGTTTCCCCTCGTACAGGCCTTCTCCACCTTCCGGATTTTCCTTGCCGTCACCAAAGAGCAAGTAATGGTGAAGAGCGTAGGCAAGCAGAAGTAACAGCCAAAATACCACCAGAGCCTCGCGCCGTCGTACGTGAGGGCTAAAACGTAGATGGTGTCAGGCAAGTGGGGAGAGATCTTCACCACGCACCTTTCCACAGGAGGGCTCCCACTGGCTTCCGAGTTCTCCTTAGTCAATTGGCGCAGAACCACCTCAGGGAGAGCCAGCAACAGAGCCCCGACCCATATAACAGCCAGCTTGGCGGTTGTCGACGTACAGTTTTCAATCATCTCGTAATACATCTGCACGTTCGTGGCAGCACGGAAACGGTCTATGCAGAGGGCACATAACGTGAAGGTAGTTACTCCAAGGGACGCCACCTGGGTAGGGAGAAATACAAAAGTGAGTTTAAATATGAATGAGGACTTGAAATATGCACCTTAATAGAGAGCAGAGACAGCCAATATGATACGCTCCAGACTTCAACTCCCATCAGTCTCAACTCGCAGGGCCTTCTCGGTAGTGGCGCCCGCCCTGTGGAACGCCCTCCCATCAGATGTCAAGGAAATAAACAACTATCTGACTTTTAGAAGACATCTGAAGGCAGCCCTGTTTAGGGAAGTTTTTCATGTCTGATGTTTTATTGTGCTTTTAATTCTGTTGGGAGCCGCCCAGAGTGGCTGGGGAAACCCAGCCAGATGGGCAGGGTATGCATAATAAGATCATCATCATCATCATAGCATGGCCAAGAGAGTATGGTGTAATGGGAGTTGATGCTTTTGAATTATGGTGCTGGAGGAGACTCTTGAGAGTCCCATGGACTGACTGCAAGAAGATCAATCCTATCCATTCTGAAGGAAATCAGCCCTGAGTGCTCACTGGAAGGACAGATCCTGAAGCTGAGACTCCAATACTTTGGCCACCTCATGAGAAGAGAAGACTCTCTGGGAAAGACCCTGATGTTGGGAAAGATGGAGGGCACAAGGAGAAGGGGAAGACAGAGGATGAGATAGTTGGATAGTGTTCTCGAAGCTACCAGCATGAGTTTGACCAAACTGTGGGAGGCAGTGGAAGACAGGAGCGCCTGGCATGCTCTGGTCCATGGGGTCATGAAGAGTTGGACACGACTAAACGACTAAACAACAACAAAGTCCACTAACATCAGGAGGGCTCCACTTTGGCTATCCCTCACTTAAAGGCATACAATATTCAGTACTGGATTTCAAGATGGCTGCTAGCCTGACCCGCAAGCCAGTTATTTCTCTATTGTAGAAATATCTACCCTATCCTTCAGCAGGCATAATTAACATACAAACTACGACAGACTAATGCCAGAATCATCTAAGAGATCACGGCAGAGTGCATCAGCTAGGGCACTGCATGGTGGGGCACTGTGGAGCCTCTGGCCTCCCTGAAACCGCCAGCCATGGCTCGTCGCGACAATCTCTCAGCATGCAGGTGGCAGCACCGAGAGCCACAGTTCTATCCATGAGTGCGCCACTTCCTGCCCTCCGCTCTGGAGATTTCTCGGGTTGGCGCTCTTTGTATTTGTCCCTGGCAGGTAAATAGAAACACGGTGCCCGAACATCACTGCTAGCCTATGGTTACCAGATTTTTTTCACTGAATCCAGGGACACTTTATTTTTATTTTTTTGAAGCTGAGTAGCAGCAGGGAGTCAGTAGTGGGGATGGTGAGGCAAAAGACCCTGGGCCCAAGCATACATGCATATTGTATAAAGGTGCAAAGCCCTTCTTTCACAGCCTGTGAAACATAAATGCACAGAGTTTTTAAAAAACTGGGCAACAGCTGGCTGGCCACCACTCCCGAGCCTCCCCCAATCAGTCAAAACAAAGGGGGAAGGGAACAGGAGATCGTGCAAGACACATCATATGCGCACAAGACACATCATATGGGGACTTCCGGTGAGGAAAAATGGCGGGCACCACAGCAGCGAGCAGCTCCTGAAGCCAGACAGAGCCAACTGTGCTACCATGCTGGCTCCGGGCTGCTGAGGCTGCCGCTGCCACGTTTCCCGGGGACAGATTTGCAAATTTGGGTACTGTCCCCGGGAACCGGGGACGTCTGGTAACCCTATGCTAGCCTGAACTTTTAGGCTTGGGAGACGCAAGCTACCATTGCAGGCTGCCAGGTGGGCACTGTGACGTTTTGGGGGTTCTCGATACACTGCGTGACCGGAAATTCTAAAACCGCTCTCGCAATTCGGTTTCACGCAATATATCGATCCATCACCCAGGCCTAGACCTTTTGCATGTGCTCTTATTGTTTCCGGTTAACTCTATGCAAATTTCCCATCGGTTTTAATACTGAAAGGTGGCTCTTCCAAAGGTTGTTTTCTAAAAAAATAAATCTCTATCAAGATGCACTGGAGCTTTGAAGGAATACAAACAGGATCTGCTAAAGATTTTTCTTCTCCCCCTCCCCCAGGGGCTTGCCTTTATTATAAATTAGCCCAGCATCCACATAGTACATCAGTTTTTAAAAAAGAACACCCTTAAAATTCTGGGCAGCTGACTGTAATTTTTTGCTTATTTAATGTTTGCTGAGATAATTAAGATTCTATAGCAGGCACATTTCAAAAGGAAGGCAGATTCCCATCATAATTTTGAAATATTCTTGTTTATGTACATCTCATAAAAAGTTCCGCAAGGACAGAGTGTGTAATTATATGCAATTATAGAAATGTATCCCACACATTGGCCTTCAGCATTTAATGGGCATATCTGATTGCTAAAAGTCAATATCCCTGCGAAATATGAGGCACTTAGGATAAAACCTGGTAAACTCTAGCTCAACTGAGCAATTCTGATATTTCTTCTCAAGAATCATGGAGCCATGCAATGAGAGACACGCTTAATTATACCACAGCTGAAGAACGGTAAATATTATTTTTTTCTGGTAGGCAAATCTATTAATTTGGTGAGTTAAACTGTCAGGGATACAGTCAGAGGAAAAAGCTTAGCAAACACAAACCAAATGTGTAGTTTAATTGAGAAGGGGAAAGCATATGTCCTCATTCTGAGGTAGTAAAACTTAGGTCAAAAGAATGGGCCAGTGCTAAGATAGCTAACAAATAAGTTGGTTGTGGTTGTGTTTTTTTTACAACATCACGGAGCTACTAAAACAGAAAAAATTAAGTCTTGTAACCTTGGCTTCAAAACCAGTAAATTCTTAATAGCATATTCCCATACATTTAACTATTAGCTCAACTGACATCAAGGCCAAGTTTCAATCATCTCTCAGTTTCAGTCTCTGGGCTCTGAAACAGAAATTGCACAATTGCTTAAAACCTCACCGAGTAGTTCTTATGACAGAATGAGATTAATTTTTTTAACCCACTTCAAAAGACACGTTGCGAGTGATATACCAGTGAGCTGATGTAAGTGCTGAAGTACGTACCAACTATTGCTGTGCCCCTTATTAAAGTTTTGTGTGACAGTACAGAAAGTCTTAACAACTGCAGTTTTTTTTAAAAAAACCCTGTATTAATAATTGTCATCATTTCATTATATTGCATTCCTTTTTACAGTGGTTTACCTTGGGTTACATACGCTTCAGGTTACATACGCTTCAGGCTACAGACTCCGCTAACCCAGAAATAATACCTTGGGTTAAGAACTTTGCTTCAGGATGAGAACAGAAATCGTGCTCCGGCAGTGCGGCGGCAGCAGGAGGCCCCATTACCTAAAGTGGTGCTTCAGGTTAAGAACAGTTTCAGGTTAAGAACGGACCTCCGGAATGAATTAAGTACTTAACCCGAGGTACCACTGTATTGCTAAAGCAAGAGAATCCGGCACCTTTGAATGCCTTATGTGTAGTGACTCCACCCACCTGCCTCAAACAAAGCCTTGTAAATAAGTCCACAGAAATTACTAGCCTGCTGGCAGAAGAGGCAAGTGAGACGCTGCTCTCTTCTGCAGTAGCCTGCTATATTTCTAGGCTGGGAATAGAGAAGGCGCTCCCTCTCTTCTCTGCCAGCCCAACGTCCTGTATGGAATTCTTTCTTGCCTGTAACTCCTAAGATCACCCTTGAAGACAAAGCTGCCCTAATATAGTCAGGATTCTGAAATGTCTAGCACTGGATGAGAGCAAGAGAAATGTTTCCTTAGAACACCCATGACTCCCTTTGTTAGAGGGACAGAGGAATGGGGCAGAAAAGGTCTAGGACAGGGGTAGGCAACCTAAGGTCCGGGGGCCGGATGCGGCCCAATCGCCTTCTCAATCCGGCCCGCAGACGGTCCGGGAATCAGCGTGTTTTTACATGAGTAGAATGTGTCCTTTTAAATGCATCTCTGGGTTATCTGTGGGGCCTGCCTGGTGTTTTTACATAAGTAGAATGTGTGCTTTTATTTAAAATGCATCTCAGGGTTATTTGTGGGGCATAGGAATTCATTCATTTCCCCCCCAAAAAATATAGTCCGGCTCACCACATGGTCTGAGGGACGGTGGACCGGCCCACGGCTGAAAAAGGTTGCTGACCCCTGGGAAAAACAAATGCCAGCTCTCACCACATGAAACCACATGCATTTATGAATATTTGTTGGCAGTATTCAGATGAGGTGAATTAATGTTCACAACATTAATTTGACAAATGGGCTCAAAACATTAAGCCTACTTCAGCTACTGAATTGTGTGCCTAGGAATCCCCAAAGTTCCATATTTTTTTACAAAAACAAGAAAGACTGGGTTGCATCCAGTTGATAACTATGGAGCTGTTACCTTGGCAGAATATAGTACAAGATTAGCACTCATTCCCATATTATTTGCAAACATTCTTTTGTGGAAGCAACAAATGAACACTAAACTTGCCCTATCTTCCATCAGAGTCCCTACAGTTAGGGAAACACCACGAAAACGGAATAAACTGCCATGTGAATGCAGCCTGGGTTCTTCAAGAAAGTTCACATCAACCATAAAATATCAACAAAATAAAACTGTGAATGCACACACACACACACACACACACACACGAATGAGATAGATTAGCACTTGTTCCAATGGTTTATTTGGGAACTGACTATAGGCGAAGTGAAAGTAGGAGACAGTTTATGAAAAGACAGAGTGGTTCGTAATTTAAACAAACAAAATAAATTGATTTAAACCTGGTTATTTTCAACCTTTTCAGACCTAGGACAAACATGTGTTTGGGGGCCCATTTCTTAATTTTTTACCATATATTTACATGGTGACCAGCCAATGCCAACACCAGAACCCCCCTGCATGCTAAGTGAAGGTGTCTGGGAGGCAGAGAAATTCATGGAGGAAGGACAGAAAGGAAGGTCTTCCTCCTCTGAGGGAAAAGAGTCAGTGGAGGTGTTGAAGGAAACTGGCAAGTGAGGTGAAATGGCCCTTGTTATTTTTATTATTATACTACTAGCAACAACAAGAATGATAAATACATTGGGAATTGGAAGGAATGAGATAAGGGAAGAAGGGTGCTAGAGGAGGAAGAAGTGAATGTGAAAAGAACAGGGAGGAGGAATGAAAGAATCTGGCAGTTTGAGGGTGGGGATAAGGTGCAAGCTGAGTGTGAAAGGAGAACAGGAGACGAAATTACAGGTGATTGGTAAGAAGCATGTGAGGAAGGGGAAATATAAAAGAAAAAGCTCTCTCTGCTTATAGTTTATGGATCAGCAGCTTCTGACTAAAATGGAGTGTCTGAGTCACATTAGCTCCAGGGCAAATGTCTGCAGTTAAGCCTGAGGAAAGCTGCACTATGGAACACCTTGCCTGTAAGGAAAACACTGTGGCAAATTTAAAAGTAAATTTCCAAAGGTGGATTAGATATCAGTAGAAAGTGAAGTCAGTAACTGCCAACTGAATATGCCAAAATCTACCTCCTTGCCAGTATTCTGTGAGCTGTGGGTCTTTTCAGCCATCTCAACTTGGCCCTAGGGATAGAAGGGTTGAGGACCCCCGGTCTGCACTATGAATTGCCCCTTCCCAGTTCATTCGATATCGCATTTGTGTTAGACGTGGCCTCAAGAGCCAGTGTGGTGTAGTGGTTAAGAGCAGTGGACACGTAAACTGGGGAACCGGGTTCGCGTCTCCGCTCCTCCACATGCAGCTGCTGGGTGACCTTGGGCCAGTCACACTTCTTTGAAGTCTCTCAGCCCCACTCACCTCACAGAGTGTTTGTTGTGGGGGAGGGAGGGAAAGGAGAATGTTAGCCGCTTTGAGACGCCTTCGGGTAGTGATAAAACAGGATATCAAATCCAAACTCCTCTTCTTCAAGAGCGTTGGAGCTGCTTTCCCATTAACAGAGATGCGCTGCAACTTGCAGCTGTGTCTGTATGATACAACTATGTGGGGCGGGCCATCTTTTCCAGAGAATTGGCACGTAGCTTACACACAGCTGGAGTGACATCTACAGGGCACCTAAGACCAGGGATTCTGTTGGTGGACCGGCTGCACGTAGATGCTTTGACCAACTTGCCAAGTTGGCGTCAGAAGTGGTACTGAGGTCTTGCAAGCTGTTGGCATACAAGCTCCTTCAAACTAGCATCATGATGCTATTGGTACTGTTGCCTTGCTGTTTCTGTGCTACAGGAAAGGCAGTGGTACAGGATCTGCTCTGCGTGTCAGAATGTGCCAGGTTCAATTCCCAGAATCGCCAGGTAAGGCTGGGAAAAGACCACCGTCTGAAACCCTAGGGAGATAACACTGAGCTAGAAAGTTGGACTCCTATGTACAGCTTCCGATGTTCCTTCTCAAATTTAAAGAGCAATCCTGCCAACCCCTACTGTGTAAACTCAGAAGGGAGCTTAATGCCAAGGCTAGCACAGGCAGAACTAATTCTGTAGCACAGAGATAACAAATGTAGCTTTTTTACTCCCCAAAAATTGCTGACCTCTGTTTTCTGCCAAGTCTAAGACAAATCCCTTTCTGTTTTGAAATCTCAACATTCAGAGTTTAAGCCCGATACAAGTATCTGTGGATCACAAAGAGCCAGCTCCACTGTTACTTTTTCCGCACTCACATCTTTTAAGATGCAGGGAGGGAACTGGGAAGTGAACAGTGAGAGACACAAGCCTTTCTAATATCTGAATGATCAAAAACAAATCTTACCAGCTGGTCAAAAGCTTGGCTGGCAGAACACTTGGAATGCTTGCCAGGAAGCAAGGATTTAAATGGAACTTCAGGCTTTTTAAGAAAAGAAAATGTGCGACGTAGTATTAGCCAACTACATTAGCCGTGTACCTATCGATCTTATGACACACACAACTTGCCGACCTGTGCTGGAAGCCCAATCCAATTTTCTCTGCCAAATTCGCTTTGAACCACTTCAACAAATACTTTAGTATTGTGGAGCACTGAGTAACTATGCTCCAGTCCTCCCCACACTGCAAAGGTGCCATGAGTAGGAAGCCGCCCAGAGTGGCTGGGGAAACCCAGCCAGATGGGCAGGGTATAAATAATAAATTAGTAGTAGTAGTAAAAGAAGAAGACACAAAGCAATTTAAGTTAGAAGGTGGACTAAGGAAGTACACTGCTTCTGTTTGTATAACTGGTTGCAAGGAATTGTCTGGAGGCGGTTGGAGGATGGATGGCGGCTAACAGATTGAGGCTGAATCCTGACAAGACAGAAGTACTGTTTTTGGGAGACAGGAGGTGGGCGGGTGTGGAGGACTCCCTGGTCCTGAATGGGGTAACTGTGCCCCTGAAGGACCAGGTGCGCAGCCTGCAAGTCATTCTGGACTCACAGCTGTCCATGGAGGTGCAGGTCAATTCTGTGTCCAGGGCAGCTGTCTACCAGCTCCATCTGGTACACAGCCCGCAGTCTGTCTCGCCAGAGTGGTGCATGCTCTAGTTATCTCCCGCTTGGACTACTGCAATGCGCTCTATGTGGGGCTACCTTTGAAGGTGATCTGGAAACTACAACTAATCCAGAATGCGGCAGCTAGACTGCTGACTGGGAGTGGCTGCCGAGACCATGTAACACCAGTCTTGAAAGACCTACACTGGCTCACAGTACGTTTCTCAGCACAATTCAAAGTGTTCGTGCTGACCTTTAAACACCTAAACGGCCTCGGTCCAGTATACATGAAGGAGCGTCTCCACCCCCATCGTTCTGCCTGGACACTGAGGTTCAGCTCCGAGGGCCTTCTGGTGGTTCCCTCACTGCGAGAAGCCAAGTTACAAGGAACCAGGCAGAGGGCCTTCTCGGTAGTGGCACCCGCCCTGTGGAATGCCCTCCCACCAAATGTCAAAGAGAAAAACAACTACCAGACTTTTAGAAGGCATCTGAAGGCAGCCCTGTTTAAGGAAGCTTTTAATGTTTAATAAGTTATTGTATTTTAATGTTCTGTTGGAAGCCGTCCAGAGTGGCTGGGGAGGCTCAGCCAGATGGGGAAGGGGTATAAATAAATTATTATTATTATTATTATTATTATTATTATTATTATTATTATTATTATTATTACTACTACTACTACTACTACAACTACTACTACTACTACTGCTTCAGATCCAAGAATAAGCATGCCTTTATAACTATCGTTATTTACCAGTAAAACAAATGGCCATTTTGTGACAGCCCAGGTGTGTGGAGGGAAGGCCTGTTTGTTGCAGAATTCTCTCCTCAAAACCCACTTGGACAAATCCATTTGGCCCTATCCAAGCAGTTCTAGCCCTTATCTTATGGGAGCAATGGGATGTACAAGCTGATCTTGCCCCCCTCTGGAGTGTCGTAGGCTCCACCTCTCTGGAAGAGCTGGTTAGTGAACCGAAGGTGCCTTAAAGGTACCCCTGCCCGTACGGGCCAGTCTTGACAGACTCTAGGGTTGTGCGCCCATCTCACTCAAGAGGCCGGGGGCCAGCGCTGTCCGGAGACACTTCCGGGTCACGTGGCCAGCGTGACAAAGCTGCATCTGGCAAGCTAGCGCAGCACACGGAACCCCGTTTACCTTCCCGCTAGTAAGCGGTCCCTATTTATCTACTTGCACCCAGAGGTGCTTTCGAACTGCTAGGTTGGCAGGCACTGGGACCGAACAACAGGAGCGCACCCCACCGCAGGGATTCGAACCGCCGACCTTTCGATCGGCAAGCCCTACGCGCTGAGGCTTTTACCCACAGCGCCACCCACATCCCTATGTGCCTTACCTTTGCGTAAATTTCTGTGCAGCTAGGGAGACAGGGATGGAAGGGGACTCACCACTGAGCTAGAGGAAGGTGGCAGGCCTGTGTCATTTGACCAGCAGGGCTCTCAATAAGATACTGGTCTGTCTCCACATGAAAAGAAGCAGCCTGACCCTTAGCCTTCTCAGAGTCTTCCGCCATCCACTGCAAGTCCCCCAGGTCATAGTTCTCAGTATCTCTGCATATCACAGAGGGAATGACCACACCCTCCAGACACAAAAAGCATGTGAATAATCCCTCAAAATGCATCGTACACCATGTGCATTTGTTCATGTGGCATAGGGACATTGAGGAGCCCTGAAAAGATAATAAGGAATGTACAGTGATAAAGGTAAAGGGACCCCTGACCATTAGGTCCAGTCGTGACCGACTCTCGCTTTATTGGCTGAGGGAGCCGGCGTACAGCTTCCGGGTCATGTGGCCAGCATGACTAAGCCGCTTCTGGCAAACCAGAGCAGCGCACGGAAACGCCGTTTACCTTCCCGCCGGAGCGGTACCTATTTATCTACTTGCACTTTGACGTGCTTTTGAACTGCTAGTTTGGCAGGAGCAGGGACCGAGCAACGGGAGCTCACCCCGTCGCGGGGATTCGAACCGCCGACCTTCCGATCAGTAAGTCCTAGGCTTTGTGGTTTAACCCACAGTGCCACCCGCGCGTCCCTATGTACAGTGGTACCTCGGGTTAAAAACTTAATTTGTTCTGGAGGTCTGTTCTTAACCTGAAACTGTTCTTAACCCGAGATACCACTTTAGCTAATGGGGCCTGCCGCTGCACAATTTCTGTTCTCATCCTGAAGCAAAGTTCTTAATCCAAGGTACTATTTCTGGGTTAGCGGAGTCTGTAACCTGAAGCATCTGTAACCCGAGTTACCACTGTATTACAAAATCAAAGGGAAGGTGGGGAAAGAGTTTAATATAGATAGGACATTTTTGATTACTTCTTCTACTATCAATTAAAATTTCCATGTGGCCAAGCCGAGAGTGTACTTTACACAGAGGTAAAACACTTAACTCGCAAAAGCAGTCTATACTTTAAATTTAAAAATGCGGATTCAGAAAACAATACAGGCAGCGACCGTTTTAGGCGCTTCTGATATGTGCGTCCCACCAAACCTGGAAGTGACCCCAAAATGTCATAAAAGGGGCAGAAGACAGAGGGGGCAGGGTGAGGGCAGAATGGGGTGTCCGCAGGCTTTTTCAGTGGCATTTCAAATATACACACTTTCCCATAAAAATGTGGTCCCTTGCAATGTAAACCCAGGGAGTTGCCTGCAATTGCAAAGAACATTTTAACAATATATAGCGCAGAAAGATATATAAATTTTTGTACTTTTTTTGCATGTTTTCATTACTAATTTTCTGCATAATTAGTGCCTACTCAGCTGTACTGATGGGTAATTAAAACACAAATGGCTGCACTGGGGAAAACACAGTATTGTTAATTTGGATTAGTGAAGACCCCCCTAAGTAAAATACACCTGCTTATGGTGCAATTGGTTGGTTAACTTGCAGGCTCATAATCTGATCCACCTACTAGGAGATGTGTCTCTTAACAAGTACTGTTATGTATTCAGCACCAATAAAACTCTCACCAAAGGAGTCATTTATAGATCACTTAAGTTTGTGTGAGTGTGAGCCAAGGGGCCTTTATCAGTGGAAGTGGCCTGTAAATAACTACCTTACCAAACACGATCAGAATAGCATAATACCTTTAGAGTGAGAACATGTCACAACCATTTGTACCTGTTTGCAATTGTCAGGGGTTCAGGGGAAGAGGCACAGATGAGGGAGGAGACTGAGAGCGAGGGGGAAGAATCCCAGGTCGATAAGGAAGAGGATGACAATGACTTGAGGGATTCCATGAGTCTTTCAAGTGAATCGGAGGATTCCCAAAAGGGAGTGCCTGTGGTCAGGCCAAGGGGAGTCACAGTGGGGACTCGTCAGGAGCAGGGGAGAAGCAGGGGAACCCCGAGTGGGAGTTGGGAATCGGGGCCGGCTTCCCCACCGGAACGGAGTGAAGGGTGTGGGGTTTCCAGTGTGACAGGAGAAGCAGAGCAGGAAGCAGAGAGGGGAAGGAGATTGGGGGAAGACGTCCTCCCGGAAGGGGCGGAGAGTAGTACAGGGAGTAGTGTAACTGTCAAGAGGAAGGTCAGAGGTAGCGAACGCGCGCCAAGTTCAAATGTGGAGGCGCGCGGAAATACAGAGAGCCCGGAGGAGGAGCCAGGTCCCAAAGCACGAAGGAGGGGGGAAGAGTTGTCTGGGGATTCAGCGTCAGGGGAATCCAGGAAGGGCGAAACCCCAGGGGGCAGGAAGACCCTGCGGAAAAGGAAGGAACGGAAGAGGTGGAGCAGTACAAGCCTCTTAAACTGGTGTAGAGGCGGTACTGATTCAGAGGGGACTTCAGCGGTCTAAGCGTAACAGACGTGGGGCTGCGCGCCTCGGCTGTGGGATGTACAATGTACTTCAATAAAGATCTTTGCATATAAAGTGGACTTGGCGTTGGTCTCTTGTGAGCTGGGACCTGAGGCGGCCCTGACAGCAATCTATATTTTTCTCACAGGCCCATATAAGTTCAGCACAAACAGTTGGGCCTGGTGAGCATTTAAGGTCCCCAACCCTAATCTGCGGGTTGCCATCTGATTGGATTTTATTCTGATCCTGATCTGATTTGAGGTTGTATTTTAATTGATTGTCTGATTTTATGTTAATGTGTTATACATTTGAAGTTAGCCGCTCTGAGCCCGGCTTCGGCTGGGGAGAGCGGGATATAAATAAAATTTATTATTATTATTATTATTATTATTATTATTATTATTATTATTATTAGAATTCTTCCCTGGATCTACTCTACAGCAATTGACTGCAGCTTAAATGTTACATGTTGTTGTTATTTTTTGGTTCTATTTACGGCTGCAAGTTTCATTCCACAGGAATACTCCCAAAGAAATCAAGGGCACACCTCCGTAGAAAATGTATCAAGGCTGCAGCTATGAGAAGCAATTTCTTGCAGTCTCTTACTAATTTACAATATATGCAAACTGTCTGAAGAACACAAACAATACATTTTCCAAACTGCATGGTCATTTTACTTGGTATACACAATTTAAACTGTATACAATTTTCAGTTGTTTTGTTTTTAAGCAGACTTCCCATTACACCACTAACAAAAGAGATTTCAAATGAAAAATGCAAATGCAGCATATGAATAATACTGTTTCCATAGTAAATTAAAGTTTGGGAATAAATTCAGGAGAAAACACTAGAAATTAAATAGCTGCTTTCCATTGTGTGTGGTTTTTTTATTAGCTAAAGGCAAATTAACATAAAATTGGATTTTAAGTCTTTAAAGAGAATTCCTCTCACAGCAAAATGCTTTTGTTTATGGTCCAGAGACTTGACGAAACTAATTCACCAGAATAGACCACACCCAAATATCCCTAACAACTTGTCCCAGGTGGAGCTTAGAGATTCATACTGGAAACATGCCAGAAGCCCAAGGCCTTAATAAATCTTCATGATTTTGTGGCATGAAACGAACATGAAATCCATAATTTATTTGGCATGAATACTGCAGAGGTTGGGGCAAGCTTGGTTAAACTCTTCATAAATCTTTGTTTAGACCTTCAAAAACATTGCATGGCTGTATTTTAGTAGTCTACTCCTTAATAAGAACTGATTCGGGCTGACTGATATAAAGATTTGAGTGTGGTTCTCACCACAAAGCTTCTCCCCTTCAGCCAGCACCCATGACATACTGGTAATGAATGGATCTTTTTCCTTCAAGGCCACCAGTGATGCTTAGGTGGGAAGCATTCAGGTGACTGAGCCCACCTACATGATAAAAATATCCATATATTACTGATGACATGGGAACTAGCCAGAAGGGAGAAATGGGAATCATACCTCAAAGACGAAATATGGGTTGGACTTCAGAGAACAACTCTTTTAACACAGCAGGATGAGAAGTGCTTGGCTCAACAGTTAAATTGCCAGCGATAACCCAATTGCTTCACCAGCACAGGAGCATGCAGCAACAGGAGCATGGGTTGAGCAATAGTGTGCTATGTTACTGCCTTTGTACACTCTGGAGGCTATAGAACATAGGTCATTCATGGGAGTTTTCTCTGAATGAACACTGATCTCTCCCACAAAGCAGGATGGGAACCTCGCTTACTTAAGAGAGTCAAAGCTGGCAATTTGTCCAGCCTCTATTCACTTATAACATCAGACAGTCTCTTAAATCGGGTGGCTCAGAAACACTGCTCCAAGTATACCAGATTCATGGGGAAACTCCAATACAGGCTTCCTCAACCTCGCCCCTCCAGCTGTTTTGGGACTACAACTCCCATGATCCCTAGCTATCAGGACCAGTGGTCAGGGATGATGGGAATTGTAGTCTCAAAACATCTGGAGGGCCGAGGTTGAGGAAGCCGGTTATAATACCTAAATGGGGCGCAGTAAGCCCAGTTCTGCTTTAGCATGGGGTTTTCCCCCCCCAAACCAGCTTTAGAAAAACAGAGGAAAAAGAGGGATATGTTGTAATTAAGAATGATACAGAGGAAGTGAATGGGAAAAGATAGTTTACTCTCTTCTGTAATGTCGATCATCCAATAAATATTTATTGGCAGTAGGGTCAGGACAGGTAAATAAGGTACTTGTCATCCAACATACACAGTTGGCTTCATGTCCATTGGTTTCCTGGAAATAATTGGTTGGTCATGGTTGGAAACAGGATGATATGATATGAGTCCTCAGCATGATCCATTGGGACTTTTCTTAGAGATGGAAAACTTGCAACTCTCCAGACACTGCTCAGCTACAGCTCCCACCATCCTTCACCATTGGTCTTGTTGGCTGGGTTGATGGGAGCTGGAATTCAATAACATCTGAAGGGCTACAGGTTCCCCCATCCATATCTTACAATCTTAATAACCTAAACGCACCTTTAAAATATAAAAAGCAAAACACTGACCTTGTAAGGAACAGGGGAGAGTTCGCCCACATCGTTGCAGGTTTACAATTTCATGCCACTTATTTAAACAATCTCTATACTGCTTTTCAGGATCACAGATCCTCCCAGAATTGGCTTACGGTGAAGAAACCACAACAAAACCAAACGTAGCAACTACACAGTTAAAATCCAGATATGGATTTCATTGACGATTGCCTGACAATGACTAGACCTACAGTAAAGGAACACTGGCAGTTGTTATTGGGACATCTAACTTTATAAACAGCTCTGGTTCCACGGTGAAAAGGGATACGTTTATTCAATACAGCTGTGTTGTATGAGGAGCGATGCAGTTTAGGGCTATACCCTAAAGGAGAGCATTTTCACGTCACAAATCAAAGCTGTGACAGTTACAAGTTGTTGGGCAATGCGTGTTCATGCCGGTGCCCCTCCCAGTACAACAGGACTGGGAAGAAAGAGAAAAAGTTCACACCCACTCTTCCATCCCCATGCCAGTCAGATTTAAATACAATTCAATGAATAGTTTCATGCTTAACAAACAGGACCTCCTTCTTAAAATATAATGAGAAGTGTGTTTTTTTTATCTTTATTTACCCCACTGCTGTTAGTTAAATGGATATTGTCTTTCTCTCACACGCAGAGTAGTATAGCCTGCCAGAATTACTCTATAGCACTATCAGCCAGCTTTACTGTGTGTGTGGTGTGTGTGCGCACACCCCAGTAAATAAATAAAACAGACAACCTGAATGGTGGCAGGATTCTGGCCAGCTGGCTGAAGGCCTGGCAGAGTATCTGTGCTCTTGCCAAGAAGCAAGGATTTAAGTGGAACCTGAGGCATTTAAAGAAAAGAAGACAGAAGCGTGGGATTCGGAACTAACCAGTTACATTAATAATGCATCCATCAGTTTGATGGTTTTCTGACTATCAAGCCACATCCTTCAATCCATTACTTTCCAACTCGAGAATGAAAATATTTTTCATCTTCTGCAGTAAATCTGGCAAGAGCAAGAGTTATAGGCAACTTCTCTCCCCACACCACACTATACGTGGCTTCTTGAGCATCAAGTACTTTCATATATAGTTGATGCACACATGTGAATACATGCATGCATTTGAATTAGATGTACCCTGATTCTATGTTCCTTTTTATTGTGAGTGCAGGATTGGCATCCTTCAACCGTGTGGTTTGTTTTGGTAGCCCGGTCCATCAATTAAAGTAGAATATTTGGATTGGATTTAAGCCTATTAAATACCAATCTAAATGTATTTATGTGGGGAGTCAGTTCAACTTAAAGCCGTATAACATATATTTCCAAGTAAGGTTTATTCAAACCACTTTGAATCTGCTTTTGAAATCAAATTGCAGGGGGTGCACAGTCCAAAAATTGTTATCCCATCTTCCAAACACAGCTTGGCTTACTAAATGTGCTAAGCAAGCACAGGTAGCAATCCTTACATGCAGCAGAGAAGGAAGCCCCCATGCATGAGGATCAGAGCCAACTTCAATCGACTTACATTCACATCATGAGCTTACAATCAAGGTGCTGATCTCACTGAAGTCAACAGGACTACAGCAACTCAAAATATAAATACTCTCGCTGAACTAGTCAAAGGTGGGCGGAAGAATTATGAAGCCGCTAAGCACCACCTGAGTCAAATAAATAAGCAAGCGGAAATATTTCACGTCTCCAAATGAACATGACAACATCCAACCATTAGGTTATGAAGAACAACTGATGGGAGTGAACAGAATGTTCTTGGAAGAAGTCTCACCCCAGGAGAGGGATAATTCTTAACTAACTGTCAGCAAAAATGGGAGATCAAAGAGCAACAGGACAAGTGATTCCAGTCCGCGAAAGCCATTATGAGATTATAGGTTATTGCATTCATTGTGCTTACCTCGATGTATGGTACAATTTTGCAGGAGAAATCGTCCAGCAGCCACTTTTTGGTGAGCTCTTGAAAGATTACCAAAGGCAAGCAGAAAAAAATGATGAGAAAATCCCAGAAGGCTAGGTTGGCCAGCAAGGAGTTGGAGATGCTTCTCATGTAGTAGTTATGGCACACGATGCACATCACTGCCATGTTGCCCATTATCCCAATGCCAAAGATCACTATCGACAGGCACATGACTGCGTAGGCACCATATGATTCCTCAGTCAGCGGGTAGAAAGGGTTCTTGACCCGGGCTGGTCGGAATGTACCATTCCTGAAAGAGCCAGCTGTGGATCCATTCAAAGGCAACGCCTGGGGGAAATCATTTTCTGGCCCAGGAGAAGGAGTCATCTGGCTGTCCAATGAGTCACTGAAGTTCCTTACAAGACTATCCGTGAGAGCCTTGACTTCTCCTGAACTCCCTCCGTCCTGGGGCTGCCCAGCTCCCCTCTTGATTCTTGCATGCCTTTTGGAGCTATTGCTTCCTGGGTCTCTACTGCTTCCCTTCTTCTGTACCTGTGCCCCAGGGAGATCAGAGTATCTCCCAACCTCCAAGACTACAGAAAGGTCTTTATTCAGCTGGCTCTCGCCACCTCCTTCCAAAGGGCCATCGGAATGCTGTGTGGCTTTCCGCGGGTGAGTTCGTTGTTGGCCAGTTTGTGCTGCAGTCCAGCCCCTGGCACGATCATAATTCTCCAAGGGACCCCAGTCCCCCAAATCTCTAGCTGTAGCCTTGGATCTGGCTAAATGCCCTTTCTGCAGGGAAGCCCGAGCAACACTCCCTAAAGGGAAGCCCCCCATAGTCCTGGGTGCCACCACTCGCCAGGGCAGTGGAGTGGCCGCCTGGCACCACGATCCACACTCCCTGCCCTTTCTGCCAACATCAAGGCCATCTCGTTTCACTGGCACCTGGGGCGATGCTCCATGGGCAAAGGCAGACAGGGCGCCCAGAAGCCAAGCTAAGCCAAGGGGTGTCGTCTTGACAAGCTGCATGGTTTAGGGTAGGAGCTGGGTGCCCTCCAGTGCTCCTTTAGTAACACCCACTGCCCAAGCTGGTGGAGCTGCCAGTCACACCCATTTCACCCATAACCTGGACCCAGGACTCCTTTCCAGTCCCAGCAACGCTCAGATGGGCACCATTGCCACGATAAGAGAACAAGGGTCTAGAAAAACAGCACTGAGCTGACCTGGAAAAAAAATGATCCGGAGAATGATGGATAATAAACCATACGGTTCCTTCGTTTGCACAGGCTTCAAGTTCGACTCATGTCCTCAGCAAACGTATCCACGATTTGGAGACAGAGAAGAGCTCAACCTCACCCAGAAAAATAAAAGAAAGAAATCTCCTTGCCCAAGAGAGAGGGGTGGGTGGGTGTGTTTTGCAGCCTCTCGGGACAGGTCTTCAAAAGTTGCATCAACCCCGATCGCGAAAGGAGACTGCAAGCGCAGACGGTCCTGCTGGACCCGCGCACGGAAAGCCACCCGGCGCTCCGCCTTTCCCAGCGACGGTTGCCTGGGGGCGTTTTGCTCGCGCCCTCCCGAGATCGCCCTCAGCCGCTGGCCCGCCGTCGGGGCGCGATCCCCGGGGGGAAGCAGCGAGCCAAGCGCTCCATCGTCGCCGCTCCCAGCGGATGGCACACACGAGCGGGTCGCCGGCGCGCGCGCGATCAAGGCGCTCCGTGCGCCCGCGAAGGAGGAGAAGCCCAAAGGCTGCGCCGGCGAAGGAGCTGAGGCGGAGCTGCGGCGGCCACCGAACGAAGCATTTCAGAATCAGAAGAAGAACAATGAAAGGAGAGCGGCTTCCCGCCCCACCGGCGCCCGCAAAGTTGCCTCGGGTAGCGGCGCCAAGTTGGCTGGCAGCGGCGCCCACAGCAACGTGTTGCTGCTGCCTCCAGTCTAAGCGGCTGGGCGGATGGAGAGGAAGAGACCCGCCGCCGCTGCTGCTGTCCGTGCGCGGCTCTGGGAAGCCTGTGAGGGAGACGCTGCTCGGCTCGGCTTTCTTAGCTTGGGCTCTTCCCTCTCTCTCTCTCTCCCCGCCTCCGGGCGACCAGGCGCGAGCGCACGGCTTCCCCTGGCGGCTTACGCTCTCCTCCGCCGAGCGCTCACGCGAGCTCCCCTGCCTTGCGCGCTTTGTGGCAGCTTCTGTAGCGAGAATAGAGGGGGGGCGGGAAGAGAGGCGGGCGGCAGTGCGCACGCGCCGCTCCCCCAGGGGTCCGGGGCGAGCGGCGCTTATCCCTCTCGCCCCAGATCCTAAGAGGAGCGAGCCAGAGGCGCCTCGCGGGCGTTTCTCTTCATGGCGCGTATTTCTCTCCCTCCCTCTCTCTTGGGCGGATGCTCTCCTGGGAACAGGGATGAAGATGACATGTAGACATAGTAACCCCTCCCTAAAATATTTGAGGAGGCTGCCCATGGGCTTAGCCAGAGGGCAGCTGCCCCCCAAATCAAGTAAATAAATAGAAATACTTAACTAACTGACCAATTGCGTCACAGATAACTCAGTTCTACTCCCCACCCCCAACATAAGAACTGCTATCCAAAATAGGTCATACCCAGTGCTTTTTTCCCTAAAATAAATGTTTTGGGGTACTCTCATTTTCCTACTCATATTGAAATACTGCCCCGCAATGAGGCAAAACTTAGATTCATGAAATGTTTCTGGGTATGTGTACCCCTGCAATGCTCTTTTTACCTTACTACTTCCTGTTCTTTTACTATTATTAGAAAATTCTCCCTATGTTCTATCAGTTCCTCACAATCTTTGCACCAATTCTTACAGAATGCACTACTTTCCAACATAAGGTTACCAGATTTTTTCCAATGAATCCAGGGACACTTTTCAACTTCAATGGATTTTGTATCGGGTAAAGGTAAAGGGACCCCTGACCATTAGGTCCAGTTGTGGCCGACTGGGGTTGTGGCGCTCATCTCGCTTTATTGGCCAAGGGAGCTGGCGTACAGCATGTGGCCAGCATGACTAAGCCGCTTCTGGCGAACCAGAGCAGTGCACAGAAACGCCGTTTACCTTCCCTCCAGAGCAGTACCTATTTATCTACTTGCACTTTGACGTGCTTTCAAACTGCTAGGTTGGCAGGAGCAGAGACCGAGCAACGGGAGCTCACCCCGTTGCAGGGATTCAAACCGCCAACCTTCAGATCAGCAAGTCCTAGGCTCTGTGGTTTAACCCACAGCGCCACCTGCATCCCCTTTGTATGGGGACTGATTTGTAAATCCGGGGACTGTCCCTGGAAAACGGCGATGTCTGGTAACTTTATTCCAACTGCAATCCTAACTTCCACCTGTATTTATTCATAAGTAGGCTTCCTGAGTTGCATAGCGTTTATGTTTCAGTAGTTGCGATCCTGTAGTCACTTCAATGGAAATAGGGACTTGCTGCTGTGTAAACCACGGGTCGCAAACTAAGGCCAGATCAGGCCCAATTGCCTTCTAAATCCAGCCCACGGATGGTCCGGGAATCGCTGTGTGGATCACCAGCGCGTGGATCGCCAGTGTGCATGTTCTTTCCCTCTCACACGGTGGCAGCGCAGGTGGCGCCTCCTCCCTCCCTCCTCCTGGCTTCTCCGCACCCTGCCTAGAGGAGGAAGGGGGCTGGGCTTTTGTGTGCCGCTCGTTGTCCTTCTGCTGCCAACACCCCTGCCGTTCGCAAGACACATGAGCCATTGTTGGCTGAGTGCCCATCTCAAGCGGCCGCCATTTAAAGCAGCCCCTCTCCAGAGCCCTTTCGCTCATTGTCCCTCATTCATTTTTTGCCCTTCAAAATATAGTCCGGCCCCCCACAAGGTCTGAGGGACAGTGGATCAGCCCCCTGCTAAAAAAGTTTGAGGACCCCTGTTGTAAAAACTCTAAAGATTGGGCAGATACAGTAAGATTTCCACTTCAAGGACATTTCAAACCCAGCTATTACAAATATTTCCTTTTTGAGAACACATTTCCTCCATAAATCATCGCCTAGCCTTCCTATTTACCATGGCTGTATTATATTGCCCCTCTCCAGTCCCACGACTAGACATTAAATACCCCCAAAATGTATCAGTTACTCCAGTTTCCTTAACAAGGCAGTGCCAATGCTGTACACAGGATGACTCATAGACCAGAGCATCACCTCTGGTGCCACATGACCCAGAAGTGCCATTTCCAGTTCCTCTCATCACGACCATGTTTTGTCTATACAATGGGCTCAGGGCTGAGATACAGCAGAGAACGCAGCTATACGTAAGATAAATATAGAACAGCTTTGATCACTTCTCTGTCAGAAGGGGATCAGTGACGAAAACATAACATTTTGTCAAGACTTCTAGAGTTACACCAATGCTCTAATATTCTGCAGTACCGTGCTTTCTTGGAGACAGCAAAATCTATGGGATTGACTATGGAACAGGGGATACAGGGAACAAGGCAGAGGGCCTTCTTGGTAGTGGCACCCGCCCTGTGGAATGCCCTCCCACCAGATGTCAACTACCAGACTTTTAGAAGACATCTGAAGGCAGCCCTGTTTAGGGAAGCTTTTAATGTTTGATGGATTACTGTATTTTAATATTCTGTTGGAAGCTGCCCAGAGTGGCTGGGGAAACCCAGCCAGATGGGCGGGGTATAAATAATAAATTATTATTATTATTATTATTATTATTATTATTATTATTATTATGTATCTGAGAAAGGATTTTGCCCTTGAGAACTCATTCCTCAATAAGGCGCCAGTCTTATGCACTTTTACCTGGTATTGTGTTCGATGGGGCTTACTTCTGAGCAATGTGTTTTTCAGATTAAAGTTTTTTGATCGCATATCCGATGTACAACAAAACAAGATTCTAAAGAATCTCCTGGACTCCCCTCCTCCCATTTGTTAGTCATTTCCTCCTGCATCTTTTATAATTATCCAAACCTTTTACATCTCCATTGCATCCAAAATTCACCGTTAAATTACAAGTGTTATTCCATCTGAGTAATGTATTTAGGCTTGCACTATAAATGGGTTAGTCTGTGGGTGCCGTGTGACTCCTTTCTGTGCGTACAATGCACACTTTAACCCCCACCTCTGTTTGCATTAAAAAAAAGGCACAACCCAGCAAGAAGGAAGCAGACAGAAATATCCAGAGTGTGATGTGTGTTGCCTCTGATTTCTCTGTGCTCAGCTGGCATGAAAAGAGGTAATGATCATAATGAGCTTATGATGCTGCCTTTCCTCCAGGCTCCCAAAGGGGCTTTGCAAATACATATGATAAATGTGTGACTCTTTCCGAGAGGGTGCTGCCCTGATCAGCAAGACAGATTTCAGACATATACAGCCTCCCCCCTGTACTGCTAATGTGAATGTACATCTAGATGTGCACCCCTGCTTTCAATGTATTGTTCACCCAAGCCCCGCGGAGGCTGGGTGATCCTTTTGATACGAATGGATATGCAACTCTAGCACCAGCCATTGTATTGCACAAATAGTTTTCTGTGACTATAGCGGAATCATTGATATTAAGTCAGTGGGCTTCCGGTTAACGGTTGCAGGGTACAGTTTTATAAAAGGTAAAGGTACCCCTGCCCGTACGGGCCAGTCTTGACAGACTCTAGGGTTGTGCGCCCATCTCACTCTAGAGGCCGGGGGCCAGCGCTGTCCGGAGACACTTCCGGGTCACGTGGCCAGCGTGACATCGCTGCTCTGGCGAGCCAGAGCCGCACACGGAAACGCTGTTTACCTTCCCGCTAGTAAGCGGTCCCTATTTATCTACTTGCACCCGGGGGTGCTTTCGAACTGCTAGGTTGGCAGGCGCTGGGACCGAGCAGCGAGAGCGCACCCCGCCGCGGGGATTCGAACCGCCGACCTTTCGATTGGCAAGCCCTAGGCGCTGAGGCTTTTACCCACAGCGCCACCCGCGTCCCAGTTTTATAGGGTGCAGTTTTGAAGGGAGGTATGGATTCATCCATTCCCTTTTGGTAAATATAATTTCACACTTTCCTATGCACAAGTACCCCACCTGTTTTTGCAACACCTGACGCAGAACTAATGTGAGCTATGCGATCAGCGTAGGAGGGAATCACATGACAACTGGGTTTTCCTGCACTAGTGAATTATTGCACAAACACAAAACCAAGAAAGCAATGGAAGCTGCTTTCTCAAAGCACCATTGAAAGAAGCAGCAGGTACTAGTCTCTGGCTCTTATGCTTGTTTTAAGTAATCTAAAATCCCTACAGTTTTGAATCAGAGAAAGCCCATCTGCTGGGGTCAGAGGCAGTTTTCATTCTATCTGGGAGAGAGAAGAAACAGAAGCATAAATTTTAAACTTCGTTTCAAAGGAGCTGCTATCCCATCCCTTACAGAAGAGCTGGTTAACAAATTTCAAATTTAGGAAGCAAAATCTTCAAGAGGGTTGTTTAGACAGGTAGAAAATCTCGTGGTTGATCAGAATAGTACCCTTCCTTCATCCCCACCATTCGCAGCTAGGAGATAATTCCAACAGAAACAGGTGTGCCGATTGTCAATGTTTACTTTTTCATCCCAAGTCCAGAATGGAAATCAATCCCTTGACTACAACTTGTATTTGTTGTTGTTGTTGTTGTTGTTTTCACTCTGCTAATGATATGCAATTGATAACATTTCTCCCTCCCTTTTGCATTGCTTTCTTTGCATTGAAATGAATGGTGTAGAATAATGTAATCATTACATAATGCATTATGCAATTCATTATGAAAAATTCTGCCACAGGGGACAGTGAGATGATTAATGCAGCTTTTCCCAGAAGTCAAACTGCAGTGAAAAAGAAACAGCACTGCATGCAATCAGCACGAGTCAGAACAGAAATCAGCGTTAAGTATCCCTTTCCCCAGCTCAGGCTGCTGTTTGTCTTGAAGGCCAACTTGCAGGTTTATTCTAGCTGCTTGCTTAGGTTTCTTTCTCTGCGTGTTTTAGAAGGAATAACATGTTACTTATTGCCGATCACAGGAGTCGCCTTATATGATGATCAAATTCAGAATATGCTTCCATTATTCTCTGGGAGTTCCACTCATTGTGACAGATTCTCAGCCACACTTCCGGTAGTCAGACAGGGTACTGTGTTAAAATTGTTTTTACAGGCAGTTATAGAAAGAAAGAAAGAAAGAAAGAAAGAAAGAAAGAAAGAAAGAAAGAAAGAAAGAAAGAAAGAAAGAAAGAAAGAAATTATTATTATTTATTAAATTTCTATACTGCCTTTCATCTGAGGCTCACAAGGCAATTTATAATACAAAAACACAAAAATACACACCATGATAACAAACAAAAGCAATGGTTTAAAAAGCCATAGATTGTTAAATTAGCCAAAGGAGAGGAATGTTTTCCTAAAGATTTGTAACAAAGGCGTGAGGCGATCCTCCCTGGGGAGAGCATTCCACAAGCAGGGAGCCACCACAGAAAAGGCCCCTTCTCATGTTGCCACCCTCTGGACCTCTTGTGGAGGAAGCACACAAAGAAGGACCTCAGATGATGATCTCAGGGTCTGAGTCAGTTCAAATGGGGAGAGGCGGTCCTGTTTTGTTTCCATTTAAGAAGATAAAGGAAGAGAAGTAAAATTTATCTATCAAAATCATCCCTTCTGACCTTGCTAGCATTGTTTACTGGATCCCTTCTTGTTAACATTTGTGTCACCCTTTCCTGTGTTGTATAAACCACATTATATCAGAAATCACCCTGTTCTCTTTCCAGAACTGATATTTAAAACCTGCCATCCTGCAATGTAATTTCACTGATTTCCATAGGGCAGAATCAAACTAAGTTGATTGGCGCTTGCTCTTTTTGGTGTCAGTGGGTTGATCATATCATTTATCTTGATTAAACTGACTAGTTTAGCCTTAACACAGATCTGCGGGTAAAATCTCCACAAACAATGTCTTCTTAGGATCTAACTGTAGATCTCAAGATGTATTTTTTCATAGGAAAACTCTTAATATATTTCAAACTTGAGTGCTTGAGATCTGTGTGAGCGGGGAAAAAATCTCCCAAATACATACCCAAATAGGTTAATAATAAATCATACCTGAACCTAAAATTCATTTCTCTTTCTGCATGAAGTATGCTGTAATTCAGACTACATAGACTGATTCGGAAAAAGAGCATAGATTTCATAGATTTATTGAACGGATGGTTCTGCTTATTGATGCTTCAAATTCAGATTACCTTAGAAAAATCCACTAGTAGTTTTGTTCATATAAAACTGGCAATTGGTCTTTGAGACAATCAAGATTTTACTGGTTCCAACTGGAGTGAAAGTCAAATCCAGATTGTTTATATTTCCAGTTCTTACTGACCCTCCACCCAACAATTCTGTCAATGATAGGGTTTTCTCAAAAACTGTTTTGAAAACTATTGCCAAATTATCAGGGTTCCACATTCATAGTATGCACTTCTGTGATTCAGGTACAGATTGGGTTGCCATTTTCCAACTCCCAAATCCATTTAATCCATGCAAATTAAGGGCATGAATTTGGTCATTTCTCCCAATTGCTTTATATTTTACAGGAGGACAAGAGAAGAGCGTTCTTTAGAACTACTGTATTTCCTCATTTTCAAAACTAACCAGCTAATTAAAGTAATACAAATAATTACCGTAATATTTATTTCATCAATGTACTTCTCTAGGAATTGCTATGGTGTGGTGTTGCTTGTGAGATCTACTGTACTTGTTCCGAGTGGAAGAACTAATGGAATCTGGATGAGCAATTAATGTTCTCTATAGTGTTTTAGATAGATGCACATCACCAGGGGTCATTCCAGCAGACACAATTCTGCCTTCTTTGGTCATTTGTGTATGTGTGTGGACGCTTGTGTGAGCCTTCCTAGTAGCTTCTGCAGAGTGGGTATAATGCTTGATGGCAGGAACAGGTTCACTTATTTACTGAATAGTTGCTCAGAGGAATACTGCATGCATATTCCCCCCGCTCCCCGATGTCTCTGGAACTACACAGCCCAAATCTAGGAAGCCTTTTCCCAATAGTCCAGCAGATGGACATGGGTGGCATGCCTGGAATCCAGCAAAACCCCTCTGTCTAGGCAGCATGGCAAACATAGGAACATTCATTTCCATGCCTTTCCACAAGGGTTTGGAACCACAAAGCTTTTTGATCAGGCGTTGTGCAATGCTTGCACACATGTCAATTTATCTCATATCATTGAATGATGAGTCTCCTCTGGTAACAGAGTTCTCAGGTGTAGATTATTCACTGCCTGCGGTCTTCTGTTTTTTAAATCTACATGGGATATTTTGTTTTGATTCTCCCGTGTTACCAATTGATATTTTAGCATCGTTTACTTATTTCAAGACTCAGTTATACTGTTACCTTTTTAACACCACATTACTCACATTACTTCCCTCCCACCTGCTCCTTTTCTTTTCTTCCAAACCCGCTGTGGAACCACACAGCAATGCACCATAAAAATCTTTCAAAAAATGCCCATACAGCGTTCTTATTTATCAACACCTCTTGTTTATGATATCCTTATCTGCCTACATGATGGCTCTCATGTGCAATTTGTATTCATTTTGTGAAGTGCTGCATCAAATCCTATATTAAAATCACACTGTGCTTTTTCTCATTTGTTGTTTCTGGGACTTTTTTATTTTTTAAAAGGCATTTACCCTTATCTGCCACATATACTCTATCAATCCCTGCTGCCTTTACTCATTGATCCATTGTCCTCTAGATGGATCATGAAAGCAGCTTCATTCTCTTCCTGACTTCACCATTCATTCCAAGGAGGCGGAAAGTAGGGATTGGTTCTTTTAACGCATCCCTATTTTCGTAGCATTTTCTAATTGATATTTAAGTGTCTGGACCTTCCTTCTGCTGGATGTCTATTTTCAACTGTTACTATGTCTCCTTGTTTCTCCTCTTCCTAATATCCCTGATTGGTTTGTCTTTCAGGCCCTTGGCCAGGTTATGGTTGTGGTACATACAGGTGTCCTCCTATCTACTCACTCCCCTTCATGGATCACTGCCTTGCCGTGGCGGAGGGGCTTGAATAACTCAGAGAAGCTATGAACTATGCCAAGCAGGGCACCCAAGATGGACAGGTCATAGTGGAGAGTTTTGACAAACCTAGACAGCATCTTAAAAAGCAGAGACATCACCTTACCAACAAAGGTCCGTATAGTTAAAGCTATGGTTTTCCCAGTAGTGATGTAAGGAAGTGAGAGCTGGACCATAAAGAAGGCTGATCGCCGAAGAATTGATGCTTTTGAATTACGGTGCTGGAGGAGACTCTTGAGAGTCCCATGGACTGCAAGAAGAAAAAGAAGAAGAATAGTAGTAGTTTGGATTTGATATCCCGCTTTTTCACTACCCGAAGGAGTCTCAAAGTGGCTAACATTCTCCTTTCCCTTCCTCCCCCACAACAAACACTCTGTGAGGTGAGTGGGGCTGAGAGACTTCAGAGAAGTGTGGCTAGCCCAAGGTCACCCAGCAGCTGCATGTGGAGGAGCGGAGACGCGAACCCAGTTCGCCAGATTATGAATCTATGAATCTACCGCTCTTTAACCACTACACCACACTGGTCAAACCTATCCATTCTGAAGCAAATCAGCCCCGAGTGCTCACTGGAAGGACAGATCGTGAAGCTGAGGCTCCAATACTTTGGCCACCTCATGAGAAGAGAAGACTCCCTGGAAAAAACCCTGATGTTGGGAAAGATGGAGGGCACAAGGAGAAGGGGACGACAGAGGACGAGATGGTTGGATAGTGTTCTCAAAGCTACCAGCATGAGTTTGACTAAACCGCGGGAGGCAGTGGAAGACAGGAGTGCCTGGCGTGCTCTGGTCCATGGGGTCACGAAGAGTCGGACAGGACTAAACGACTAAACAACAACAACAATAACAACATAGATTGCCAGATTGCTCTGATTTAAACAGGGTGCTCCAGGTTCCTGCAATGCTTCTTAGCCTTGCTTTCTGCAGATCTACCCCATGAGTAACTTGCACAGAGATCTGTTACAGTAAGAAGCCCTCTGCCCCGACCCCGAGGGTGGGGAAAGGCCGAAGCAGGGAAGATAACTCTCTCATTACTGGTAATGAAGCAGCTACATAGGAGTCTGTGAAACCCTTCCAGCTGTCTTTAATAATCATGTTTTTTGCAAAGAGGACTGAAATACATTGCATGAGCAACATGCTCTTCTGTGGCAGAAAATGACATTAAGCAGACCATTATCTCCTGTGGGGCATCAGCCGGATTTAACAAGCAGAAGGAAAACAAACGTTAGATGTATACATTTAATTTATTGGTAAAGATGAATGTCCTGACTTTGCTAAAGGTCTATTGATTAATGACTTCCGACAGGCGGAGGCTAAATACCCAGGGCGTGTGTTGGGGAAGGTCTCCCTTATCGGAAAGGCTGTTGCAATGAACAGCTTTTTTTGGAAAACGGAAAGGCCGTAGCTGGGGTGGGGGTGGGGAATAGTGAATATAGTAAGATACCAAAATTCATATTAATATTCCCAGTTTGCATCTTTGTAGCATATCCTATGATAACGTTTAAAATAGAAATAAAAGTCATTTCTAAATTAAATGTCTGTGTTCACAAATGTTGTCAGTGCGTGGTTGCTAATGGTGATGATCTCAGTATCCCATGAGCCACCACTGCAGGAGAGCTGATTTCTTGGGGATAAGGCATTGTACGCACTGCCTAATCTGTCAGAGCAAATCCATCAAGTTTATCCCCTGAGCACTAGATATTCTACCCATATATATTGACGTAAATTACATATATGGATATCCAATGCATTCTCCTCTTTCCCACTCGGCAAATGTGCGCCATGCAGATTACATGGTACACAGAACGTTCAAGAAAAGTGTCTAGGTAAATAAAATATATTGCATACAGTGAAAGCACCCACAGATTTTCCTTTGGGCCCCTGAGGCATTCATGTGAGGTACATAGGCTACAATACCATGCACAGGTACCTGGGAGTAAGCCCCATTGAACACAGTATAACTTATTTCGGAGTATGCATGTGTGACAGAACAACTGCAACATATGAAGCCATGCCACCCACACTGGCCAACAACACCAGCAGAGTCTGTGTGTGGGGAAAACTCCCCGGCTGGC
Source organism: Podarcis muralis (assembly GCF_964188315.1). Lineage (NCBI taxonomy): Eukaryota > Metazoa > Chordata > Lepidosauria > Squamata > Lacertidae > Podarcis > Podarcis muralis. The sequence continues at coordinate 19,417,030 of NC_135664.1, read as the reverse complement.
ACAGCAAAGAAGCCAAAATTGGGCCTGTCTTCAGTAGTTTGGCCTGCTTAGGATCCAGATGTCAGGAATAAGCCAGCTCCAAGTGAAGGTTGGCAGCCAACTGCAGAAAGCAGCCAGGAACAGAGAGGCTTTGATTTTAGTCAGGCAGGGGACAGCCAGCAGCTACAGACCGGCTCTTCCTGACCTTGACGGAGAGGTTGATAAGGCAGTAGCTGAGAGCAGGCTAGAACACAGCCAAAGCTTGCCAGAAGCACAGTCAGGTGCCAACAAACTCAGAGACAGCCTCTCAGACCCGGAAGAAGTTGGAGCTGATCCAACAAGTCCGAGTAGTTTGCGAATGGGAGGGTTGCTAGATAGGAAGCAAAACAATAGACGTCAGGGTCATAAGTTCAATATCTGCTGGAGACGGCGGAAGGAGTCTTCAGAAGGGTCATCTTGCATAATGATGCCGATTGCTTTGTTAGAGCCGTCCGGAGCTATCAGTTTGTTTTTGCAACAAATCCTCCTTTTTAATTAGCTACGCTTACTGTGTTATCAAGCTGGTAACCTGGATTCCTGAGACCAGAGGACCCTTGGCTGGTCTAACTCTGCCACCTTCCTTCCTCCATTTCGGAGGTGTCTGCTGGCTACAGCTGGCAGTGTATAGAGCTGGTGGTAGCTTCTCCCCACCAGTACTTGCAGTGGGCTCCACTGGTGCTGTTCAACTGTATCTTAACCCCTCCCAGTGGAGTAGATCAGGGATTAGGATTATTAAATTGGGAGCAGGTGTGCCAACTCCATGGGGCTGAGGTGTCTTTGGCCCCCTCAATATTTGTGGGCAGGGGGCCGAGCCTTCTGAATGTTGGGGTGAAAAGGGGGTGTGCCAGGGTGAAGCGCCATGGCCCTGTGCATCCCCTTGTGATCACCAGCACTCCTTCCCAATTGTCAAAGGAATGCGCAGGGCAAAGGTTGGACTTCCCAGTGGTCCGCCTCCTCTCATCTCATGTGTGAGACATCACATCCACATGACAGGCCACCTTAATGCTGGGCGCAACTCGGCATCTCTGGATGGGAGAAGCATGGGCTAAAGCAGCACTGGGGAACGTCCTCCCTGCAGACCAAATTAAGCCCAGTGGCATCCTAACATGGACCATGTGGCTCTTTCCCTCAAACCGCACCCACCTGCCCCCCATCATCCATTTGTGACATCAGGAGCAGGGCAGGTAAACACTTGATTGAAAAGGAACAATTGATGGCTGAAAGCACATGATGCAGTAACTTTGCCAAAGACATCCTGCTCCACATCTGGTCAGTTTTTGAATGGGATTCCTGGGATCCCTATACAGGTTACAGATGCTTCAGGTTACAGACACTTCAGGTTACAGACTCCGCTAACCCAGAAATAATAATAATAATAATAATAATAATAATAATAATAATAATAATATATTATTTGTACCCCACCCATCTGGCTGGGTTTTCCCAGCCACTCTGGGCGGCTTCCACAGAGACCAAAAATACACTAAAATGTCACACATTAAAAACTTCCCTGAACAGGGCTGCCTTAAGATGTCTTCTGTATGTCAGGTAGTTGTTTATCACTTTGACATTTGATGGGAGGGCGTTCCACAGGGCGGGCGCCACTACCGAGAAGGCCCTCTGCCTGGTTCCCTGTAGCTTTGCTTCTCACAATGAGGGAACTGCCAGAAGGCCCTCGGCGCTGGACCTCAGCATCTGGGCAGAACGATGGGGGTGGAGACGCTTCTTCAGGTATACTGGGCCGAGGCCGTTTAGTACTTCGGGTTAAGAACTTTGCTTCAGGATGAGAAGAGAAATCGCACGGCGGCAGCGGGAGGCCCCATTACCTAAAGTGGTACCTCAGGTTAAGAACAGTTTCAGGTTAAGAACAGACCTTCAGAACTAATTAAGTTCTTAACCCGAGGTCCCACTGTACATACTATTGGAGTTATACCACGGAAGAAAGGTTTTCACCTTTTTGTTCTGTAAATGAAAACAAACAAGCTAATCAAGGTAGCTTAAGGATGAGGACTGTATTGAGAACAGGTATCCTAAGTTTGAATGTAACCCTCTATACTACACAAGTGGAACTGTGTCTCTGCCATTGGTTCAGGCGAAGTTTCTATCTCTCGTTCTTATCCCCTCCATCTACCATTTCAGGATAATAATACTTGCCTACCCTAGGACTGTTACAAGGAGTTCTGAGATAATACTGTTATTAGTATATGATGCATTCTCAAGGACAGATGAATCGCAAACTCCATCAGTATTCTCTGGTGTACAGAATTTCAATGAGCAGAGGGGAAATTACACGAACACGACAATGCTGTTGAAATCCTGACATCCAACTCCCGGTGTCTGGCACACTGTCTTATATTTATAGTGTTATTATATTAAAAAACCATGAGGGCTCTTTGCTGCCGTAGTAACAATTTTCTTCCATTCTTCCTTTCCCAGGCTTATCTCCCCTCCAAGTCTCTAACCATGCCAGCAGTCTTTAGATCATTTTCTTATTTTAGATCATTTTTTTTATTTATTTCAGAGGACAAATCTGCTTTCTCAATGCACTGAGTTCTTGCAGCATACATGGTCAGGGACCTCCAGCTCTCTCCCATCTATCCATAGGGCTGGTTGTGGGGTTAGTAACAACTGTGCTGCATTGCAAAGCTGGTTGCTCTATGTCAGCACTTGTCAGAACTAAGATTGAGTGAATTGCTGTTTCTCTCGCTTTCCCGTTTGTTCAGCCTCCAGTCAGAAATTTGCAGTGTCTTGAAAACATTCTCCATGAAAATTCTTCATAATTTTAGTGTGAATTTCTCCTGGTATAAACACTTTTGTACAGAATTTTACCTATTACAGTTGTACTCTGGGTTACAAACACCTCGGGTTACAAACACTTCGGGTTACAGACTCCGCTAATCCAGAAGTAGTACCTCGGGTCAAGAACTTTACCTCAGGATGAGAACAGAAATTACGCAGCGGTGGTGCAGCGGCAGCCCCATTAGCTAAAGTGGTACCTCAGGTTAAGAACAGTTTCAGGTTAAGAATGGACCTCCGGAACAAATTAAGTTCATAACCAAAGGTACCATTGTATGCACCTTTTTGTAAATCAATTTACCCATATATAATGCATTTTGTATGTTATTTTCACCAATATAAGCATTCATATGCATACCTTACATGCATTCTTGTACACCTTACATGGCTGGATAACTGCGTTGCAAAATTCAGTAAAGTGCAAATTTCAAAGACTGTGTTTTGGTTCACATTGTTGTTCCAGAAAGCTTGCATTTAAATGCAAACTGAATTGAATTTCTTCTCCATCCCTGGGCAGAACTTACCTTCTTCAGAAATGTTTCGTATTGCTTGGCTTTTAATTTGCAGTCCTCAGCCCAGTGCTTCATCATTCGTCAATTTTTTTGTACTCTGAATTCTCATTCTGAGAAGATGTGGGGTGCAACTTCCTTTCCCTGTCTTCTCCTCTCTATTACAGCCACACCATAAGACATTTTGCTTCAAGGAAGTGCCTTGGACAAACACAACTGCCCAATTCCTTCAGCAATGTCCTCTCACTGCATGCAGCAGTGACTCTTAAGGTAAAGGGACCCCTGACCATTAGGTTAAGTCGCGGACGACTCTGGGGTTGCGGTGCTCATCTCGCTTTATTGGCTTAGGGAGCTTCTGGGTCACGTGGCCAGCATGACTAAGCCGCTTCTGGCAAACCAGAGCAGTGCACAGAAACGCCGTTTACCTTCCCACCAGAGCAGTACTTATTTATCTACTTGAACTTTGACGTGCTTTCGAACTGCTAGGTTGGCAGGAGCAGGGACTGAGCAATGGGAGCTCACTCCATTGCGGGGATTCGAACCACCAACCTTCTGATCGGCAAGTCCTAGGCTCTGTGGTTTAACCCACAGTGCCACCCGCGTCCCACACATTCTCACCAAGAATCCTGAGAACTGTAGTTTGCCCCAACAGTGCTACACTTCCCAGAATCCTCGACAGAGTGCAGTTCTCAGAATCATTTTATGTGTGTAAAATGTATGGTGTGTGTACGCAGACTTAAGCATATCCTTTATCCCTGACCTAGTTTTAAAGTGATGTAGTGCTTATGTCAAAACAAAAAACACACACTCATCCTTTCCTACTCTACTTTCCACAGGGCAGCAGCCCATAATATTCCTAACCAAACCAAGAAAGCAGCCTTCCTGCAGCAGCAAGGGGAAGGGACACAGTGCAGACAATCTTTTTTGCAGGGTAACTTGCAGAAGATCAGAGAAATGTCATCTCCACTCCAGCCAATCAGGGTCCTTTTTTCTTGAGACCCACTAACTTGCTAGGATCTCATACTATCAGCCTCCCTTCCCCCCAGAAATGGCCAGAAATTCTGCCCAGAGCAAGCCAGAATTCTTGCATAGTTGCCTATGACAGAATCACAGGGAGATTATGGGTTCTTGTGCTTGAAAAATAAATATACAGTGGTACCTTGGGTTAAGAACTTTAATTTGTTCTGGAGGTCCGTTCTTAACCTGAAACTGTTCTTAACCTGAGGTACCACTTTAGCTAATGGGGCCTCCCGCTGCTGCTCCCGCCGTGCGATTTCTGTTTTCATCCTGAAACAAAGTTCTTAACCCAAGGTACTATTTCTGGGTTAGCAGAGTCTGTAACTTGAAGCATCTGTAACCCGAGGTACCACTGTAAATAGATAAGAATATTCAACCAAAATAATGTTTACATTTCAATCTAAGCAATACGTTTCAATGATGATTTCAGTTTTAGAACAGTGTCCTAAAAGAAAAGGGGGAAGAAGAACAGCAACAAAGCAGATTTTAAAATAAGATCCAAGCCGTTGACGGAATTCATTGTTGTCGTACATCTGGAGTGCTTGACAAAAATCTCCTGTTGGATTCTTATTTTTATACAGGGATTTCTGCATCTTTAGCAAGATATTCTCTGTGCTCCTGCTAAGAGCATTTGGAGCTGAAATGTGTCCATGTGAAACGGTCTTGTGGACTTACAGTTAGAAACTGTGCTCAGCAAAAAAGAGGCTGCAAATCCCACTCGCATGGACTTGACCACTTCTGTCTAAGTGGATTCCTCTAAACACCTGTGCCTCTTCAGTCTAGCTCCGTTTCAGAGCTGCAGCAAAGCATGTAATAGCCACAGCAAGAGTTCATAACTAGGCTATGAGCGGCCACAATTTTATGTGCTGTGGTTGCAAAGTCACCCATAGATAAGGTTTTATCTATTAATCAGGAATATTAACAAGGCATACTTTGGGTTCTGCATTTTAAATGCATTTTGAAGTTCTGTTAGTACATTTTGTGTGGCGTAGCAGAGCTTAGCAGCTGCAGAGGGATCTGGTTGTGTGGGAAAGATAGATCCTAAGGAATGTCCAACTGGGTTACAAAATACACGGGTCCTGGGAACACATTCTCAGATTATGGGGAACATTAGAATTGTTCAGCTCAGGACGATCTGTGGTTGGGGCTAAAAAGCCCCACCTGTCATTGAGGGGAAGAAGAAGAAGAAGAAGAAGAAGAAGAAGAAGAAGAAGAAGAAGAAGAAGAAGAAGAAGAAGAAGAAGACTCATACATGTATGAATATATTTGTTTAATCTTTTGTGCTCTATTTTAGTCTGGCATTAGCATTTGAGGGGACTGCAGAAGTAATATATGTCACTTTTAGAATCTCATGCAGTGACTAAGAGCTGTTCGAGACCATAAAGTAATAGAAAATGTGTTCTCTTATAAGTCTTTATGGATCCCTGTGTAGCCAAAACACTGTTATCCACTCACAAGAGGGAGATATCACTAGCCTTGAGGAAAACACCTTGGTTTTCAGATGGAGTCTGGGGAAAAATTCCAAGAGGAAGGGCTTCAAAACAACCTAATGAGGAGTAATCATATTCAGTGGTCACAGAGTACTCTGTGTGTGTTTGTAATATAAAATAGGGTGGGAATGGAATTGAGTATTCTGGTGAAGGACTTGAGAGGAGCCTTGAACAAGGGCACACCACACTGCAATGATGTGTTGCAGGCCCCATCTGTGTATATCTCCAAGTGCCCATTCCACTTGAAATCCTTTCACAGAATTGAGGACATTTTTCATGGCTTGCCTCTGCTTCATCTTTGCCATCCATGATTGAGCAGACTCAAGCACCTTTATCAACAAATGAAATGGTTTTTTTGTAAACTTGTTGAGGAGGCTATACAGTCGTACCTTGGAAGCTGAACAGAATCTGTTCTGGAAGTCCATTTGACTTCCAAAACGTTCGGAAACCAAGGCATGGCCTCCAATTGGCTGTAGGAAGCTCCTGCAGCCAACCAGAAGCCGCGCTGGATGTTCAGGTTCCAAAGAACATTTACAAACCGGGACACTCACTTCTGGAGCCAAAACGTTCAACTTGCAAGGCGTTCGTCAACCAAGGTACGACTGTACATAGTTCTCTTTGTGGAAATCAATGGTGAACAGCTTTCTCCCTAACTGGAAAAAGTCCAGGTAGTACTATGTGGATACTGTGGTGGCAAAGGAGAAGGACATTTCTGTCACCATCATCACCATTTCCAATGGGCTTCATAGGAATTTTGGGCACAGATCACTACCACCAGCACTCTGTCTTTCTTACTGCAATCACACTGGGTGAACTGCATCCGAAGGCAGCCTCTGACATTGTTCTCATTATTCTTAATACATCTAATGCTAGGAGGAGTCGTATCTGTGGTCAGAACACATGAACAATGAGCTTTGCCAGTTACAGTGCTACCTCGGTTTACAGACGCTTCAGGTTACAGATGCTTCAGGTTACAAACTCCACTAACCCAGAAATAGTACCTTGGGTTATGAACTTTGCTTCAGGATGAGAACATGAAATCGCGCGGCGGCGGCGCGACAGCAGTGGGAGGCCCCATTAGCTAAAGCAGTAGCTCAGTTAAGAACAGTTTCAAGTTAAAAACGGACCTCCAGAACGAATTAAGTTCTTAACCAGAGGTACCACAGTATTCATTTTTGCAAGAATATTTCTATTAATTCATTCTTCTCCTAACAAAATACATTGAATTTGAATTTTTGGGGAAAGGAAAAAAATGATCAATGTGTTCACATCACATTTCTCGGTCTCCTTATGGACACTCAAGGTCTTTCTGTTTTGGTACCTGGCTAGCAATTTGGCAGAAGCCATCTGTTTCCATGGAGACTGGGCACACACCTTGCTATTCATATCTCTATGTGTGGCTGAATAGTTCACCTTGACTATTTCATTGGAACAGCAAAAATAATAATGCACACACACACACAAACACCATTCTCTCCTGCAAAGCCTTTTCTGCAACATCTGAGGTTATGCATCCCTGCTTTCACATTTATAACCTTTATTTAGCATCAGCAAACTGCTATGTTGTACAGAATGAAGACAGGAGCCAGAGCTGGTTTGCATGAGTCTTGCTGCTTGGATATCATTCTGCTGTATATATGACTCCTATGTGTCATGATATATTTTGATGGTAAAGCATCTGGGGCTATGAGATTTTCCTTGGCCAAGGGGATAGTCTTTCCATTCAAGCCAATAGTACTTTATTACCCATTGTTTGCAAATGCAACTAATTAACATTTCAAGAAACAGTTTGACAAGTTCTTACTTGTTGCATCCTGATAACAGAGCTTTTTTGTGTCTCCCAACTAAGCTGTTAAGTTCCAGCTTGTCCATGTTAGGGATAAGTCAATTTTTTAACAGAAAACCCTCAGGAATCGTCCTCCTCATATGTACACTGAATGCATGGCTGACGGGTTGTGTAGCCAGTGTATGTGGCAGGGACGCATGACCCACCTACCCCTCATCTGAACACTCCTACAGTAAAGGTAAAGGGACCCCTGACCATTAGGTCCAGTCGCGGATGACTCTGGGGTTGTGGCACTCATCTCGCTTTACTGGCCAAGGGAGCCGGCGTACAGCTTCCGGGTCATGTGGCCAGCATGACTAAGCCGCTTCTGGTGAACCAGAGCAGCACACGGAAATGCCGTTTACCTTCCCGCCAGAGCGGTACCTATTTATCTACTTGCACTTTGATGTGCTTTCGAACTGCTAGGTTGGCAGGAGCAGGGACCAAACAACGGGAGCTCACCCTGTCGCGGGGATTCGAACTGCAGACCTTCTGATCAGCAAGCCCTAGGCTCTGTGGTTTAGACCACAGCACCACCCACGTCCCTACAGTAGACATGTATTAAACATTTATTTGCAAGCCTAAGGAGTGTATTTAATTTTCTGACTCTTACGGTCTTAGAAACTGAATCTTGAAAATGGGATTGAAGAGCAGTAGAGTTCTCTCCATAACTTATATGCAGTGCCAATAACCAGAAAAGATCATTAAGCCAGTTGTTCAAATAAAGCTTTAAAAACAAGGACAACCAGGGAACACATATTGAGTTGAAAAATCTCCATCCTTTTAAAACAGATTTAACTTATTGAGGAATCGAAAGTGGCTCTTTGCTCCTCTCTAGTGACCAGGGGTATTGATCTGCAAAAATTATGAAACTTTTGCGAATAGTTTCAAGTTACAATCCCAGGCCTCAAAATAAAAATAAACAAGAAACAAACCTTAAAAAAAGAACTTTGTGGATCTGTGATTCTATAATATATTCTAGAATATAGTCAAAAAACGGGCTAACCAAGACATTATGTCACTCATTCTTAAGAGCTGGGATTTATTCAATTTTCACCTGTTGTTGTTGTTTAGTTGTTTAGTTGTGCAGGTCAATTCTGTGTCCAGGACAGCTGTCTACCAGCTCCATCTGGTACACAGGCTGAGACCCTGCCTGCCCGCAGACTGTTTCGCCAGAGTGGTGCATGCTCTAGTTATCTCTCGTTTGGACTACTACAATGTGCTCTATGTGGGGCTACCTTTGAAGGTGACCCGGAAACTACAACTAATCCAGAATGCAGCAGCTAGGCTGGTGACTGGGAGTGGCTGCCGAGACCATATAGCACCGGTCTTAAAAGACCTACACTGGCTCCCAGTACGTTTCTGAGCACAATTCAAAGTGTTGTTGCTGACCTTTAAAGCCCTAAACAGCCTCGGCCCAGTATACCTGAAGGAGCATCTCCACCCCTATCGTTCTGCCCGGACACTGAGGTCCAGCTCCGAGGACCTTCTGGCAGTTCCCTCGCTGCGAGAAGCCAAGTTACAGGGAACCAGGCAGAAGGCCTTCTCGGTAGTGGCACCCACCCTGTGGAACGCCCTTCCAGCAGATGTCAGAGAGAAAAACAGCTACCAGACTTTTAGAAGACATCTGAAGGCAGCCCTGTTTAGGGAAGCTTTTAATGTTTAATAGACTATTGTATTTTAATATTCTGTTGGAAGCCGCACAGAGTGGCTGGGGAAACCCATCTAGATGGGCGTGGTATAAATAATAAATTATTATTATTATTATTATTATTATTATTATTATTATTATTATTATCATCATCATCATCATCATCATCATCATCATCATATTTCAACACCCAGTGCTGCCTCCAAACAGCTGTGGACTTCTATAACTGGGCTCCATTGAAAATGGTTCATCCATGAGTACCAGGAAATGGCCTCTCCAGACAATGGAACAACTCTTCTTTTATTTATCTCCACCACTGCAATCTCCTGGGTGATGTGGACGCTATTAGGCAGCAGAATGTTACTCTGTACATTTTCCTGCCACCCACCCGCTCCGCATAGCCCCTGGGCCCTGGCAACCCACGCTATGCCACTGCTCAGAGGCATACCAAGATGTTGGCCAGGTTGGCCCCCATCAAGGGTGCAGGCCCGGGGGGGGGGGTGCGAAAGTCTGAGAGACAGAGAGAGACAGTGATTGCCAAGGGTGCAAGGGACACCTCTGTTTGCACTCACTTAATGGCAGAAGATAGGCAGCTACTTCCTCTGTTGGATATATTTTAACATCTGCCTTAACATGCACATCATTCAAGAAATGTAGCCATTTTGCTTGTGGAATGTGTGGGTTGTGAGTTTGTTATCTTGCCCAAGGCTTTGGCAGATTGTTGCTAATGTCAAGTTTTCTTCGCAATACCTACAAATCCCTAATATCTAACCTATTTTCAGAAGTGAGGCAAAGATCCCATGGCATGACAGTTATGCTGAAGCTTCCTATTTCATTTGTTAAGCTGCTAGAGCAGGAGAGCTGCTTTTTCAACTGGCTGCACTGCTTTTTTTTAGGTCGGTATGAGAAGGTTACTGATAATGTTACTGAAAAGCTGTCATTCATGGGGAGGTTATCTAGATCTATATAGGTATTAAGGCATATTATTAATATGTATATTTTGTGAGACACCCTTTATTTTACAACACTTTATCTCATCAGAAAAGCCTGACTAAGCTTCTTTTCAGAAGTCTTTATGGATGAACGGTAAGTTATAAAGTCATTAGAAAGCATGTGCCACTTTTTCATTCATAGCTTATTAATGATGTCATGCACATTTCACTTCAATGTAGCTTTTTTTCCGAGTAGTTGAAAATTCAGGGTCCAACATCAGGGTCTTTTTCAGGGAGTTTTCCAGGGAGTCTTGTCTTCTCATGAGGTGGCCAAAGATCCTGAAGCTGAGGCTCCAATACTTTGGCCACCTCATGAGAAGAGAAGACTCCCTGGAAAAGACCCTGAGGTTGGGAAAGATGGAGGGCACAAGGAGAAGGGGACGACAGAGGACGAGATGGTTGGACAGTGTTCTCGAAGCAACAAACATGAGTTTGACCAAACTGCGGGAGGCAGTGGAAGACAGGAGTGCCTAGCGTGCTCTGGTCCATGGGGTCACGAAGAGTCGGACACATCTAAACGACTAAATAACAACAACATTAAAGGGCACCAACTTGAATCGAATTCCATGCAAGCCCTGCTGTCACTGGAAAACAATACCAATACAAATGTTAAGCATAAAGAATTGGTCTTCTTTCTTGTGACAGCAGCGAGACATATGGTTGCTTCCAACTGGGATGGAAAAAACCCTCTCCCACCACAGAAACTTTGACCCAGTACAATATAGCACTTACGGAATGCTTAACTCACCATTGGAGGGTGATAAGAGGAATAACAAAGAAATATGGGTTTTGGCTCTGTATGGGCTTGATTTAGATCATTTATCAGCAAGAGTACAGTAATCTCCTTTCTGTCTCAGTTGCAGCAGCCACTATGGAGAAATTATCTTAATGCTTTAGATTGAAGTATACGCTGCGGTTGTGAGCTGAATCTGTAATGTAAAAAGATTTTCCAAGTTTGCTTTGATGCCATGCAGAGGACTACATGCAAGCTTTAACATCTGTACAGGTATTTGTCTTGGAAGACAACTGTGTTTGGTAATTGTTTTTAAACATTTCAGTAAAGTTTGTAAAGAGAAAAAATAATAATAACTGACATTTGGCAGACTGCCCACCTCAAGGCTGGAATGCAAAGTAACAGGCTTCACTTTGAGATACAGTGGTGCCCCGCAAGACGATGCCTCGCAAGACGAAAAACTCGCAAGACGAAAGAGTTTTCCGTTTTTGAGTCGTTCCGCAAGACGAATTTCCCTATGGGCTTGCTTCGCAAGAAGAAAGCCCATAGGGAAATCTCCGGGGACCTCTTTTAAATGCTGGCGGTGGGGAGCAAAGCCTTTCGCCCTTCAGAAGAGGTCCAGGAAGGCCGGCGGGGGCCGAAAGGCTTTGCTCCCCACCGCCAGCATTTTAAAATCGCCCCGAGACAGCGGAGGCTTCGCTGCCGCCCGCCAGCATTTTAAAATCGCCCCGGGACAGCGTAGGCTTCGCTGCCGCCCGCCAGCATTTTAAAATCGCCCCGGGACAGCGGAGAAGTCTCCGCTGTCCCGGGGGCTTTTAAAATGCTGGTGGTCGGCAGCGAAGCCCTCCTGTCCCCAGAGCTTGCGGGGCGGGAGGTGGGGAGAAGGGCTTTTCTTCCCACCACCAGCCTTCAGAACAGCCTTCTGAAGGCTGGTGGTGGGAAGAAAAGCCCTTGTCCCCCGGGCCCCAGCCTTCAGAAGAGGTCGGGGGACAGACTGTCCCCGGACCTGGTCTGAAGGCGGTTTCCATAGGAACGCATTGATTGATTTTCAATGCATTCCTATGGGAAACCGTGCTTCGCAAGACGAAAAACTCGCAAGAAGAAAAAACTTACGGAATGAATTAATTTCGTCTTGCGAGGCACCACTGTAAACTTTTAGCCTCTCGCTGTCGCACATTTCTTGCTCAACCTCGCCAGGGCAGGTTACAGTGGTGCAAAAATGCAAAATTAAAATACTTTAGAACTATTTACAATTAAAAAACATCAAAGGTGCAACACACACACACACACATATAAAGGCCAAGGTAAACATATTCAGAGTGTGATGAAAGCTATGCAATGGTGCCAAATGTACCTCTGTGGAGAGGGAATTTCACAGCTTAGGGATTGCCACAGAGAATGCTCTATACTGAACCACCACTCCCTGAATTTCTGAGGTACCGCTAAATTAAAATGAAATATTTGTCAGGAAGCCCAAGAAGCTCCACAGGTGGGTATTGGAAAACAGGTGGGTAGGGAGATATAGGTAAGGAAAATATATACAGTGGTTCCTCAGGTTAAGAACTTAATTCGTTCCAGAGGTCCGTTCTTAACCTGAAACGGTTCTTAACCTGAGGCATGCTTTCGCTAATGGGGTCTCCTGCTGCCCCTGCGCTGCTGGCATGTGATTTCCGTTCTTATCCTGGGGCAAAGTTCCTAACCTGGAGCAACCACTTCCTGGTTAGTGGAGTTTGTAACCCAAAGCATCTGTAACCTGAGGTACCACTGTATGAGGAAAGGGAAACTTTTTTTGGGGGTGTCTTCCTTAAGACTGTGGAATTTGAGAACTCTCAGTGAGATCTTGACCTTCACCGTACTGAAATCAAATGCTCATTTCTAATAAAATGTACTTGTACAATGTTTTCAGACAAGACGCAGCAGGTAGGTTATGTAAATAGTTGAGCCCTGAAGGAAGGGAGGAGAAAGAACATAATGAGCAAACATTCAGGAATAAAATATATTTGAATTTTCTTCTCAGAAAAGAGCTGTGCTCATATGCCTGTGGCTTTCTCTTCCTGAACAGAAAGCTGGTGCGATTTGATTAATCACATTTCTATCCTGTCCTTCCAGGAGGCAATGGAAGGTGATTTGCATAGGATTGCCACAGCATTGTGAGATGGGCTAGGGTGAGCAAAAATCTGACTTGCTCAAAGGCTCTGGTGCATTTCACGGCTGATGGGAGATCTGGTTTCACATATGCAGACCAACATTCCAGGCAAAACACTACCCTGATTCTCAGTGTCAAACTAGAGTCAAATAGCGTCAAAACACCCATTAATTGATATGAGCAATTAATGTGCATTAAGAAAAAGGCATTGTGGGATGGCCAAGTAGGATTGGGACCAGAGTGGAGAGGCTTGAAAGAAGAAGAGTTTGGATTTGATATCCCGCTTTATCACTACCCAAAGGAGTCTCAAAGCGGCTAACATTCTCCTTCCCCTTCCTCCCCCACAACAAACACTCTGTGAGGTGAGTGGGGCTGAGAGACTTCAAAGAAGTGTGACTAGCCCAAGGTCACCCAGCTAGTCTAGAATGTGGAGTAGTGGAGATGTGAACCCGGCTCACCAGATTACGAGTCTACCGCTCTTAACCACTACACCACACTGGCTCTCTTCTGGACTCACATCACCTGATGAAATTCACTTGATGAAATGTCCTGAACTGGCAGGACTTTGGGGAAGAGGAAGAGGATCCCATTGAGGGGTGTAGCTGGGAGTGGGTCACACTGGAGCAAGCTGGGGATGGAGAAGGAGAGGTTGGTGTAGATAGTAAAAAGGTAAAGTAAAGGATCCCTGGATAGTTAAGTCTCGTCAAAGGCAACTATGGGGTTGTCGCACTCATCTCGCTTTCAGGCCGAGGGAGCCGGCGTTTGCCCACAGACAGCTTTCCGGGTCATGTGGCCAGCATGACTAAACCGCTTCTGGCACAACGAAACACCATGATGGAAACCAGAGCACACAGAAACGCTATTTACCTTCCCGCCACAGTGGTACCTATTTATCTACTTGCACTGGTGTGCTTTCGAACTGCTAGGTTGGCAGGAGCTGGGACAGAGCAACAGGAGCTCACTGCATCGCAGGGATTTGAACCACCGACCTTCCGATCAGCAAGCCCAAGAGGCTCAGTGGTTTAGACCACAGCGCCACCCTCATCCAGTGTAGATAGTACTCATGGGAAGAAAGAGGACGATGAGGGGCTAGGGGCTAGTGCACAAGAAGACGAGCAGCAGCACCCTTTGCCAGAACCAGAGAGGCCCCCATCCCCATGAACATGGCGGGTCCTAAGACATAGGGAACAGTGGGTGGGGCACTCCAGGAATCAGAGGCAGGCTGGGACCTGCAGCCTAGTTCTCTAGCTGGCCAGGTGGGGAAGGAGACATGTGATTCCTCAGCTGCGGCAAGCTGAGAGCAGGTGAGGGTCACCTGCCCAACCAGGCCAGATGCAGCAATCTGCAGGCACAGCATCAGAAGGCAACAGAGCTGAGATGCTGGGTCTGCTCAACTGCCCACATTGAGGGACCTCACCTGGGATTCTCCTTGGACCTTCATGGATTTCTACTTCAGGGTTGACTCTGGGTTGCTGAACTTCTATCTTGGCTTACTTGGACTGACCCCAGACTACATTTCCTGATCTTTGGACTTTGCTTGTATGGATTGGCCTCTGGACTTGGAATTTCGTCTTGGCACACTGTCTATCTGCCAGGTAGTCCAGGGGATCAGGACATGAAATTCACCCCCAAATTTACCTCCAGGGTGGAAGCTCTCACTAGACCCATTGAAAGCCTTTCTCCCAGGTCTAAGAACAGCTTTGTGGTGTCAGGAGGTTTTCATCAGCACCATAAAAGGGTTAACTTCCCTCCCCCTATACTCCTGGTCTTGCTTGGAGCCCCGCCTGCCCCTCCATGGCAGCTATTTAACCTTCAAAAATGTGCATGTTAATTGCTTGCACACAATTAACATCACTTCTAGTATAGTTCTCAGTTGGAGTGTCATAACACATATTGTTATTGAGAGATAATGTCTTCTTGCTCCACTCAGTGCTGTAATACTACGCATCTTCTCACTAAACATGGTTGTTGATCAGGCGTGTTCACAG
Organism: Podarcis muralis; assembly: GCF_964188315.1. Taxonomy (NCBI): domain Eukaryota; kingdom Metazoa; phylum Chordata; class Lepidosauria; order Squamata; family Lacertidae; genus Podarcis; species Podarcis muralis. The sequence goes on along the minus strand of NC_135664.1, from coordinate 19,401,865 downwards.
AGAGAGGCCCTTTCAGAAGTGCCTTGGGAGAGCATGAAAGCTGTTGTACAACCACAGAATTTCTACTACATTATTTCCCAGGAATTAACTGCCTCGGAGGAACAACTCGCCCATTACTCAATTGTCATAGGATTTTTGATTTAGGAGATGACATTTTCCACCTCTTCCCCACAATTACAGCTGCTCTGCTGGCTGGTTGGGCAGCAAGCGTGATAACAGCTATGAGGGGGAAATATAAAGAACGACTGAGCAACACAATAAATTCTGAAGCACAGACATAGGGTTGCTTGGTCCTTGCAAGCCCACAGGCTCTGCCTGTCACTAAGGGATCGGAGGCAATGTTTGAATGTGTGGCCTGTTTCTTTGATTGCTACTGTGGCACAGAAACAGAATTTCCCCAGTTCCCCAAATCACAGCGGCTTAAGCAATGGGAAAAACTACCCCTGGCAGAAATTTTCATTTGATGGGACTCGATAACCCTACCTGCTACCTGCCAGAGGATGTTGGCAGGATAGGCCATAATTACTAACAATGGAAAGGGGGGAGGGAAAGTAGCTCAGTGGCCAGCAAGCACCGGCTATGCCTGCCAAGCTTCTAGTAGGGTCATCGTTAGAGTTAGGCCTGGGGGAATCCAAGCCCTGAATCTTGGGTCCTGATGCCTTTATCTCCTGCAGATCAGCCATGTGGTCTGTGCAAGTGTTTCTCAAGCAGCTGAACTATTGTGCAATGGAGAGCACAGCCTTGTAAGTCTCAAAGAAGACCTTAACATGAAAGGAGAGGTCCAAAAAGGTGTGGGATGTAATATGAGCAGTCAAATACAACATTTCCTGTTTGCCTAGAGTGGACATGCAGGGGAATGTTGGTCCAGCCAGTTGAACTTCCTGTTACACCTGCTCTGAAGCATCCTTCCTTTGCATGTGACCAGGCAGGTGGGCGTGGCCCTTCCAGACCTAACAAAAGGGCCAGTCACACAGTCATCATCCTCTCTCTTGACTCTTCTTCCTCGTGATGCCATGCTTTCTTGATACTGATGTATTTTGCTGTCTGCTGGCTCTCAGCCACCAGGACATGGGCTCATTCCCATATGGGAACCCTCTTCTGTAACTCTAAACTGAAGAATGCCTTCAAGGACCCAACTGTGAACTGAATGTGAGTAAACTTCTTATTACTTTTAAAATAAGCTTCTTGTGTCTTTATTCTCTTTAGGAGGGATAAAAGGGGACTTACCAGGAACCAAACCCAATCTGAACAAAGCCAGATTGGATTGCTTAAGTAAAGAGATTCTAACGAATCTGCAACTAGCTTCCTGCAGTGTAAAAGGGGGGAATGTACTCTGCTGTATGAATACACTCACTATCGTAAGTTAGGAAGGATAATATTTAATCAATGTATCATCTCCTGCTACCCACAACATTCCCCCAAAGGTACCACGTGACAGCTGTAACACCGTCTTAAGGAGATGAGAGAGATGGTCAGGCCAGGCTGGGCCATGAATAACCACCATGGGACCACTGTTCCCTTGCTCAATTCCTGTTCCCCCTCTCTCTCTCTTAGCTGAAACTTCCTCATGCTCAAAACAAAAGGCTGAGGCTCCTTTTTGGGAATTGTAGAGAGCAGAAGGGAGACAGCTTTCCATAAGCAGCTGCTCTTGATTAAACTGCAAGAAGTGGATTTTAACAGCACTTTTGTCAAAACACTGCCCATGCCACCCTATGCCTGCTTACTCAGAAATAAGTCTCGTTACATTCAGTGGGGCTGACTCCCATGTAAATGTGCATCAGACGTCTTATAGCAACATTAGCCACACAGGACAACCTTCCCCTGCCCCTTATTTTTAAGATGTGAAAAGGGAATCTGTACCTCATGCTTGGTTTCCTTTGAGTACGGTGCATAGGATTGCATTCCTAACTACATTTCTATGGGTCTGTGTTTCAATTCCTGCTAGATCTGGTTGCTGACGGACAGATAATGAATATCCAGTATTTCCTGTAGAGAAATCTGTGCGCATTTCTGTTGGTCTATTTTGGGTCTGCATGTGTGATGGACAAAAACAAACAAATAAACAAACCACTCTTCTTTGCTGTGAATCCAAACAGGTGGCTAACCGTTTGCTGAAGAAGGTGTGTGAATATTTAATATTTCATTAATCTCTTGTTGTTGAATGCATACTAGTCTTGTGTGTTGCAGTGTGTACCTTCTGCTAGTGTTTTTTGTCCACTCACTACTAATCTGAGCTGGAAATAATCTATATTTTCTGATTTCCCCTTTCTGTTACTCTGAATCCTTTCTCTTCATCTGTCAGTATATACAGTCATTCTCTTTAACCTATCGCATACATACACACACACTTGTTACATGCTTATCCGCCTTTTGTAGCCAAAGGCCTTCCAACTTCAGCTAATGCCCCATCTTAAATACCTACCCCTCTGCCTCAGCTCTTGTCTCTCTATCCACATCTTCAATCTCCAAATCCACCCTCCACAATCTTCCATCGTTTCTCAATCATGCATGTTTAAATCTGCTCTAGCATCTTATCAGCGTGTGCAGCATCATGTCTTATTGTTACAAAAGGAAGCACACACTTCTCTTGCAGCAAAATGTCATCCTGCCTTATTTGTAGGGGTAAGAGCCCCAAGTACTGTACCTAATAACATTGCTGATTTCCAGGTTCAGTTCTGGCACCCCCTTTTTTTATTCCCCCTGTCCCTCCCTCTCCCCCCCCCCACCAAAGACTTCCCTCAGCTCCCCTCTCTGATTTATTTGCACATACTATTCTCTGCACGTTAAAAATTGTACACATCATTACCTTATCTGTCATGTATTCTATTAATGAATTTGTGGGTGTTTATTCAAAACCTGCCAAGGAGTCCAAGTCATTTTGTTGTTTTTTTAAGTAGTTTGTAAAAAGTTCCTAGTCTTCCTTGAAGTCACGATTGTCCTTCTCATGTAGTTTATGTGTCAACTTTGCCAACTCTGCATAACTCATCAGTTTTTCTTGGCATTGTTCTTTCGTTGGGATTTCCTCCTTCTTCCATCCTTGTGCTAACAAGACTCTTGCCGCTGTTGTGTTGTTGTTGTTGCTTAGTTGTTTAGTCATGTCCGACTTTTCGTGACCCCATGGACCAGAGCACGCCAGGCACTCCTGTCTTCCACTGCCTCCCGCAGTTTGGTCAGGCTCATGTTTGTAGCTTCGAGAACACTTTCCAACCATCTCGTCCTCTGTCGTCCCCTTCTCCTTGTGCCCTCCATCTTTCCCAACATCAGGGTCTTCTCCAGGGAGTCTTCTCTTCTCCTGAGGTGGCCATAGTATTGGAGCCTCAGCTTCACGATCTGTCCTCCCAGTGAGCACTCAGGGCTGATTTCCTTAAGAATGGAGAGGTTTGATCTTCTTGCAGTCCGTGGGGCTCTCAAGAGTCTCCTCCAGCACCATAATTCAAAAGCATCCATTCTTCGGCGATCAGCCTTCTTTATGGTACAGCTCTCACTTCCACACATCACTACTGGGAAAACCAGTAGCTTTAACTACTATATATGGACTTTTGTTGGCAAGGTGATGTCTCTGCTTTTTAAGATGCTGTCTAGGTTGCCGCTGTTGTAGCATACATAAAGAGATTCTTTATTTTTCTTGGTGGGTCTCGTCCTAAAATCCCTAACAAAAATGCTTCTGTTTTCTTTACAAATGTCATTTGAAACATTTTTTTCAATTCCTTGTATATCATTTCCCAAAATTTTTTAACTTCTCTACCTTCCCACCACATATGATACATAGTACCTTCTTTTTCTTTACGTTTCCAACATATATTGGACCCAGTCTCCACACTGTGTTCTTAGCCAGTGTGCCATAGCCTAGCTCTCTAGTCTTTAATTTTTCTGCTACTTCTTCCTCATCCTTGCTTCCTCCCTGCTTAGAGCCCTCTCTAGTGCCACACCCTTTATCCTCCAAACAGCTAAGTTGCTGTGATGGCCTGGGAATCTGCTTCAGAGGCTGAACCTGAAGAATCCCAGCCTTCACAGGAGTCCCCGACTCCAGGGCCAGCTGAGCCAGGGCCAGGGGCTTGAACCTGAAGGGCCCTCACCTGCGCCGGATCCTCAGGAGCAGACACCAGCTGAATCCGCTCTGGCTCCGGAGGTGATGGAGGACCCATTGCCTGCAGGTGCTCCACTCTCAGCCCTGTCTGGGGAAGGTGAGGTTGCCTCTGGGTCCGGTAACCCTCCAGCCTCTCCTGAGCTGCAGAGGCTCAGGGCAGAGAGGTGGAGGGAACGAAGTTCCCGCAGGTAGAGTGCTCGCCTCCAGGCCAGGAGAGGCGAGTCACCTGTGGACCGGGGCCGCCCTATGCCTCAGAGGAGATAAAGGCCAGCCCGCCCAGTCCCAGGTTGCGGGAGCAACATTGTTGGTTACCTGTTCCTGCTGGCACCCTGTCCTGCTTTCTGCCAGAGTTCCTGACCACGCCCGACTCCCTGCCTTGGACCCCGCATCAGCCTCAGACATGGACCACGCCGCACGGTAACCTCCCCCGGGACCAGCACAGTTGCTTTCCTTCTCCAGTGGGGCTGCCCTGCCCACCTCTTGTTTTTTTGACTGACCTCTGCAGCTGAGAGTGTAAGTGGAAATGCAGCTCCAGTTCCTCCTGCAAAGGTAGATTCTTATGTTCGCTCAACCTTTCTGGAGAGTGTCTTTTCAATCATTCCTCCGTGTATTCTGGGCTTGCTGCTGCAAACGAACCATCAATATTCACCCAGCCTCAGCCAGATAAATATTCGTTTAGTGCAGACTCTTAATAGAGAAGGAAAAAGGAAAAAGGAAGGTTTGTAGTGGAAGACAGCACCTGCTTTATGCCACTGTAATCCCAGCTGGCTCCAGTTATTTTATGTCTGGTTTTAAAGTGGAACGGTGTAGAGAGGGAGGTTTGAAAGTAAATCAGATTTATATAGTTTGAGACAATGGAAACACATGGACAATTCGCACCGCCACTTCTGATGGAATAAATTCCTCACAGGAAAACTTTTAACTTCGTTTTCATTTCGGGGAAGAGAAGCGGAACAAATTGAGTGGGATCTCACCTAAAAATTGTCAAGACAAAATGTTAGCTTGGATAGGCTTTCTCCTCTATTGTAGCTTTAGCAATTTCTTACCTCTTTGGGGGGGGGCAGTGGTGGATTTCATTCAAATGCTTAGCCCTGGGGAACGGAGGCAGTAAGTCAATGTGTGCAGATCTCCGCCTTTCAACAGAAAACACAAATATGCTCTCAGAATTCCTGTTTAGGCATTCTAATAGGCACCTAGCTGTAGACTGAGCTGATAAGGCTCGACATTTTACTGTCGTAAACATTGAGGCTGCAATTGTGTGCACATTTCCAGCACAATCCTACAGTCCCTCAGGGAACATAATGTCCCCAGAGACTTCCCTGGTTTCAGAAGCCTTCTGGCTACTGTGGGAAGGCCCACTGTTGTGGGTGGGGCATTCCTGGGCTGGATCAGGGGAGGTTTCCAAACCCATCCTACTCCCAACCCCCCCCCCCCCCATGAAAACCCCAAAAGCTCCCCACCCCATTCTCCATGAACAAGAGAAAATACACCTTAAAGCTCTAACATTTCATGTGAACAGGACAGACCCTCCCAGTGCCCCTACTTTCCAGGGTCAGTCCTGGATTTACAGAAGCTGTCCTGGTTTCTGATTTGATCCTGGAAGTTCCCACTTTTCCTTAAAAGGTAAAGGGACCCCTGACCATTAGGTCCAGTCATGACCGACTCTTGGGTTGCAGTGCTCATCTCGCTTTATTGGCCGAGAGAGCTGGCGTACAGCTTCTGGGTCATGTGGCCAGCATGACTAAGCCACTTCTGGCGAACCAGAGCAGCGCACAGAAATGCCATTTACCTTCCCACTGGAGTGGTACCTATTTATCTACTTGCACTTTGAGATGCTTTCGAACTGCTAGGTTGGCAGGAGCAAGGACCGAGCAATGGGAGCTCACCCTGTCACGGGGATTCAAACTGCCGACCTTCTGATTGGCAAGTCCTAGGCTCTGTGGTTTAACCCACAGCGCCACCCATGCCCCTTAGGATGTTCCTATTTTCATCTGAGAAATGTTGGAGTGCATGGAGTTATGCGACCTGTGAACCAAGGAGATACGTAACTACACAACCTTTAGAAGACATCTGAAGGCAGCCCTGTGTAGGGAAGCTTTTTTAAAAAAACATTTTTATTTGATTTTACAAATATAAATTTATAAGCATACCGAATACACATGCATATAAAGAGATTACTCTGAATCTCGAGACTTCCTCCCACCCCCTTCCATGGCTCTTATTGTCAACATTTCCAACTGCATATTATTTCGTAATCTATATTTTATATCTCTCCATATTGTCCTTAGTATTTGTTACATTTACAAGTGAGATTAAAACCCTGCTAATATCTTCAACTGCTGACAGTGGTTTCCTTCATAAATTATAAACTTTCCCGATACTTTCTAGAATTTCTTGTCTTCTTGCTCCCTGAGCTTTCCGGTCAGTTTTGCCATTTCGGCATAGGCCAACAGCTTGGTTTGCCATTCCTCTATGCTAGGAAGCTTTTTAATGTTTAGTGCTTAATTATGTTTTTCTATATGTTGGAAGCCATCCAGACTGGCTGGGGCAACCTGGTCAGATGGGTGGGATATAATAATAATAATAATAATAATAATAATAATAATAATAATAATAATGGAAAAGGACACCCCTATTTTCAACAGAGAAATGACAGGGTGGAAATGACAGGGTGGGCCTGAGATGGGTGTACTTATTTTTCCTCTTCATTGATAGTGTTGGGTGTAGGGATAGATACAGCCTATACTGTGCTATACTAAAGTAAAGTTAAAGGACCCCTGGATGGTTAAGTCCAGTCAAAGGCCACTATGGGGTTGCAGCGCTCATCTCGCTTTCAGGCCAAGGGAGTTGGTGTTTGTCCACAGACAGCTTTCCGGGTCATGTGGCCAGCGTGACTAAAGCGCTTCTGGCGCAATGGGACACTGTGACAGAAATCAGAGCACACAGAAACACTGTTTATCTTCCTGCCACAGCAGTACCTATTTATCTACTTGCACTGGCGTGCTTTCGAATTGCTAGGTTGGCAGCAGCTGGGACAGAGGAACGGGAGCTCACCCCATTGCAGGGATTCAAACCGCCAACCTTCCGATCAGCAACCCCAAGAGGCTCACTGTGGTTTAGACCACAGCATCACCCGCGTCCCTGTGCTATTCTATGTTGGTACCAGCAGAGCTGGGGAGCAGCCAAGTACACTTGCCATGGGCTTTGGAGGGCTGAGCCGGTCAGGCATGGGTCCCCAGGGACTGGCTGCTTTTCGGATTGAGTTTATAATTTTATTCCAACAAGACTCTCGCCCCAGGCCTCAGACAAGCTCTGCATGGGCCGGCCTATGAGCCCAAGCCCTACAGGGCTTTGGATTGGGCAATTTGCCCATCACAACTGCTCCCTACTCCAGCCTTGTAGGATTACTCTGTTACACCATGGAAGTAAGCTCTGCTGAACTCAGCACATCCGTGAGATTGTGTTGTCTGTCTACCACCTCATGCAGTCCAATTTGCTCCAAAACCTAAGTGATCATTTCCCATCGTGGTCCCATTCATCATCTTACCATCACAGGGCTGACAGACAATTTGATGTGGTAAAATTACTATGAAGCAGGCCATTTTGTCCTCTCTTTTCTGTAACAGAACTGTCTCGGAAACAAACATGTTTATTATCATGAGTGGACTGACATAGAGAGCAAAAGTCAGTACGATTAGCAAGGAAGATTTCTCTCCCCCTTCTCTAGTACCAGCCTCACTGATTTTACCACAACAGGGGGAAATATTTGGGCTCGGTCCGCAGAATGGCATTTTTCTTTTTTAACCAAAATGCAAAAGGAAGTAAATAAATATATAAACAAAATCAAAACATTGCTATAGTGCATTTCTCATAAAACTCAGTGACTTACGGCAGCTCTCACAGAAAAACAACGCCATGTCAGGCACTGTACATAAATATAATTTTACAACAGCAAAAACTGAGCATGAATCTGTTCCACAAGGCCATAACACTTTTTTCCTCAGCCGGTAAAGGCTTTAAATTGTAGAATGATATCGGAGTTATTTGTATGTAGATAATAAATAGCATTTGCTTCCATATAACATTTGGTGCTCAGGGAAAAGCAGAGAGCGAGCGAGCGAGTGAGAGAGACATATTTCTAGCTTAAAAACACTTTTAGCACTAACACATTTCTGATGTTTTCCCACAACATTCAATATGCTCAATAGAGAAGCCAATTGAGCTTTAAAGAGGGTTTTGAAGACAATTTAGACTGGCGCTCAGATGTAGCAGGAAAATGAAATTGCCCTGAAATAAAAAACCTATTTACATTGGCTTCAACAATGGGGCCGGCGAAGAAAAAGCATTTTATATATATTAAGAAGTCACCTATCAACGTGATTGTCTTCATCTTCATTTCTGTTGCCCCTAACAACCACCAGACAACATGAACATGACCTATATTTTCTTATCGAAATTGCTTCCCTCTGTTTGTTGCTCCCAGATTGTCCATGTGTGCTGGGTTGTGGCCGCTGATTTCTGAAGTGGAACGGCTTGCCAACAACCACAAAAAGGAAAGTAGACCATTTGCAGAGGGGGGTGGGCAGGGAAAGGTAGATATGATAGTAGCATAGAATCATAAAATCACAGGATTGTAGAGTTGGGAGGCACCAATGCAGGAATCTCAACAAGATTATACACAACAGATGGCCAGCCAACCTCTACTTACCCGTATTTTTCGCTCTATAAGACGCACCAGACCACAAGACGCACCTAGTTTTTGGAGGAGGAAAATGAGAAAAAAAATAGTCTGAATCTCAGAAGCCAGAACAAGAAGAGGGATCGCTGTGCAGCGAAAGCAGCGATCCCTCTTGCTGTTCTGCCTTCTGGGATAGCTGTGCAGCCTGCATTCGCTCCATAAGACGCATACACATTTCCCCTTACTTTTTAGGAGAGAAAAAGTGAGTCTTATAGAGCAAAAAATACGGTAAAAACCTCTAAGGAAGAAGAGTCCATCACCTCTTTGCTGTTCCAATGTTGAACAGTTCTTACTGTCAGCAGGTTATTCCTGATGTTTAGTCAGAACCTCCTTTTTCGTAACTTAGAATCATAGAATCATAGAGTTGGAATAGACCACAAGGGCCATCGAGTCCAACCCCCTGCCAAGCAGGAAACACCATCAGAGCACTCCTGACATATGGTTGTCAAGCCTCTGCTTAAAGACCTCCAAAGAAGGAGACTCCACCACACTCCTTGGCAGCAAATTCCACTGTCAAACAGCTCTTACTGTCAGGAAGTTCTTCCTAACGTTTAGGTGGAATCTTCTTTCTTGTAGTTTGGATCCATTGCTCCGTGTCCGCTTCTCTGGAGCAGCAGAAAACAACCTTTCTCCCTCCTCTGTATGACATCCTTTTATATATTTGAACATGGCTATCATATCACCCCTTAACCTCCCCTTCTCCAGGCTAAACATGCCCAGCTCCCTTAGCTTGAATCATTTGGTTTGAGTCCTAGCCTCTAGTACAGGAGAAAACAAGCTTGCTCCATCTTCCATGTGACAACCCTCCAGATATTTGAAGATGGCTATCATATCTCCTCTTTACCCGGCTAAACATACCCAAGTCCTTCAACCATTCCTCATAAGGCTTGGTTTCCAGACCCTCGATCACCATGGTCGCCCTCTTCTGCACAAAGATTATAGACAGAGGTTCTGAGATTACACCCACAAGCTCCTTTAGTCCCAATTGTCACTTGTTGGACAACACAAAAAGGAGTCTCTTTAATTTTGCTATTGAACATCAAAGCTTTAAATTAGGCTAACATTCTGTTGGTGGTCATCTGTGGAATGTGAAAGCTTACTTGCATTTTGATTTGAAGGAATTATCCCACAACTTGGCTCCTACACTTGCTAAAAGGGTTTTTATGTACTTCTAATTAAATACTTCAGTATTTTGAAAGATGGAGGGAACTTTATTTGACAAGTGGATAATTAACACAAGTAAAAGAAGGGACACGGGTGGCGCTGTGGGTTAAACCTCAGCGCCTAGGACTTGCCGATCGCATGGTCGGCGGTTCGAATCCCCGCAGTGGGGTGCACTCCCGTTGCTCGGTCCCAGCGCCTGCCAACCTAGCAGTTCGAAAGCACCCCCGGGTGCAAGTAGATAAATAGGGACCGCTTACTAGCGGGAAGGTAAACGGCAGTTCCGTGTGCGGCTCTGGCTCGCCAGAGTAGCTTTGTCACGCTGGCCACGTGACCCGGAAGTGTCTGCGGACAGCGCTGGCTCCCAGCCTATAGAGTGAGATGAGCGCACAACCCTAGAGTCTGGCAAGACTGGCCCGTACGGGCAGGGGTACCTTTACTTTTACCTTTAAAAGAAGTAAATTATTTGTTTGACAGTAGTTTCTGCTAGTTTGAAGGGCTGCACCAGATCTATTTTAATAACAATAATTTTAATAATAATGTTATTATTTATATGCCGCCCATCTTTCTGAGTTTGGGTGCAGCTCATCAGGCCCTGGAGATTTGAATTCATTTAAAGTAGGTATGTGTCCCCTTACTATCCCTTTTCTAGCTTTGGTTTAGCACCCTCCTTGCATCATTCATTTCTGTTATCAACAGGTTGAGCACTGCTTTCCTTTGGGGTGAAGACAGAGGCAAAGTAGGCGTTGAACAGTTCTGCCTTTTCTCTGTCACCCAATAGCATTTCTCCATCTTCTCCATGCAAGGGATCTACTACTTGCTCGATCTTCCTCTTGCTTTCAACATAGCCGAATAAACTTTTCTTATTATTTTCAAACTCTCTTGCAAGATTTGAAAAAGTGCATGTCCGACTACACTCAGCTATCCCTTAACTCTGTATAATGAAACCCAAGAGGACATGAACACTTCCTCCAAAGGTTCCTTGTATAGTGGTACCTTGGTTTACGAACTTAATCCATTCCAGAAGTCTGTTCTTAAACTAAAGCATCCTTAAACCAAGGCGTGCTTACTAATAGCAGTGGGGGACTCAATTTACAAATGGAACACACTCAACAGGAAGCGGAACATGTTCTTATTCCAAAGCAAAGGTCACAAACCAAAACACCTACTTCTGGGTTTGCAGCATTCTTAATCCAAGTTGTTCATAAACTAAGCTGTTCTTAGACCAAGGTACCACTGTACTTTCATTTCATCAATAAGCTCCTCCCTGTTGGTGAGGCCCAGGTCTAAGAGAGATGACCTCCCTTGTTGTTTCTTCCACTGCCTTGGAAATGAATTTTTCAGCGAGGCAACTGAGGAATTTGATGGACTTTTAACATTCTCAGCAGAGTTTAAGTGCCAACATATATTGGGGTAGCATATGAAAAGAATGATTCGTTTTCAAGCAGCCATTTTTTGATAGAAGTGCTTACCTTTCATTTACATTTCAGATGATTGCTTATGTAAATATTATGCCATCCCTCAATTTTCAGTTACTTGTGTGTGTGTCGATACTCAAGGTGAAGTGACTGTTCACTTCCAAGGCTGCCTAATTGATTGCATCTTATAAAGCACAGGAAATCTCTGATTAGAAGTTTTTTTTCGCATTTCTCTGAGGATTTGAATGAGAACTTTCAGTCCAGATTCACTGGAGTCAGTTGCCAGGATCCAAAAACCATGAAACTAGTTATGCGAGCCCAAAGGGAGCTTTGCATCTTGCTTTTCCTGAACAGTATCCTTGGCAAGCTGCTTTTGAAACTGAGAATATCAAAAACAAGTTTGGAGTGTGGCACAGTGGTAGGCTATTAAAACAATTCTACAGGGCTGGAGGACCCTCGTGTGAATCTAGAGTAGCTCTTTGGATCCCAGCCAACATGAAATATGATTAATGTGCTCCTTCATAGTCCAACACGGCTGTGTGGGTTTGGAAGCTTATATGCAGAGATTACTTTTACACCAATCAGTTCCAGGCCAAAAGAGCTTTGGGGCTACTTTTGGATGTGAAGTTATTATAGTTATGTTTACCTGACCTACTGGTGAGCTTTGAGCTCACTTAAATGTTGATGTCCAGTAGTGATGTATGGAAGTGAGAGCTGGACCATGAAGAAGGCTGATCGCCGAAGAATTGATGCTTTTGAATTATGGTGCTGGAGGAGACTCTTGAGAGTCCCATGGACTGCAAGAAGATCAAACCTTTCCATTCTGAAGGAAATCAGCCCTGAGTGCTCACTGGAAGGACAGATCCTGAAGCTGAGACTCCAATACTTTGGCCACCTCATGAGAAGAGAAGACTCCCTGGAAAAGCCCCTGATGTTGGGAAAGATGGAGGGCACAAGGAGAAGGGGACGACAGAGGACGAGATGGTTGGACAGTGTTCTCAAAGCTACCAGCATGAGTTTGACTAAACTGCGGGAGGCAGTGGAAGACAGAAGTGCCTGGCGTGCTCTGGTCCATGGGGTCACGAAGAGTCGGACACGACTAAACGACTAAACAACCACAATGTTGATGTATGCAGAATGAACTGTTGTCTTTATTGTTTTGTTGCAGTGACATGATACTTTCTATTACATATTGTTATGGGACACATCTAGAAATGTCACAAGGAGCCATTGTAGTGTACTTCCCAAGGAAGCTACTAAGGCCGCAATGAGCGATCACTGTGGTCCTGCAAGGAATCCATTTGTTAAGTCACTGAGCTATGAACATCCTCACCAAAATTGCCCTCCCTGCTGCGTCTGCCATTTGAATTAGAATAAGTTTGCCATTAGAGCTGATGGCAATTCCCCCCCTCATTTGGAAATTGCAGTCTGGATCGCAACTACAGGAAAGGCAAAGAGTTAAAGCCCGCCCCCATCCTATGCCAGGGTCCCAATTCACATTTCGGTTTCCTTTCCTTCTCCCCACCACAGCCCGCACTGGCAATTTGCTGAAGGAAAAGTTTGCACCCAGGAGCAAACTATGACTGTGTACACGTAAAAGCAACAACTTGTTGGACTGTTGTTGTTGTTAATACCCCGTCCATCTGGCTGGGTTTCCCCAGCCACTCTGGGCGGCTTCCAACAAAAGATTAAAAAGACATTAAAACATCAGTCATTAAAAACTTCCCTAAACAGGGCTCCTTCCAGATGTCGTCTAAATGTCAAGATAGTTGTTTATTTCTTTGACATCTGATGGGAGGGTGTTCCACAGGTCGGGTGCCACTACTGAGAAGGCCCTCTGCCTGGTTCCCTGTAGCTTCACTTCTCAAAGTGAGGGAACTGCCAGAAGGCCCTCGGAGCTGGACCTCAGTGTCCGGGCTGAACGATGGGGGTGGAGATGCTCCTTCAGGTATACTGGGCAGAGGCCATTTAGGGCTTTAAAGGTCAGCACCAACACTTGTGCTTGGAAACATACTGGGAGCCAAGGTAGGTCTTTCAAGACCGGTGTTACGTGGTCTCGGCGGCTGCTCCCAATACATTTATATTTACAGCACCTTTAAGCACCCCCTGAACCCTGGGAACTGTCAATTTCTTCTCACAGAGCTGTAATTCCCAGCACCCTTAACAAACGACCATTCCTGGGATTCTGTAGAAGGGGGAATTACTGTTTTGGCTGTATGCTAGATGTGCTGGCTATGTGGGGAACGCCACATACAGCTTTTCAGAGGTTTTGGTATCTAGCACAAACCTGGAAGTTATATACATATTTTCCTTTAGAGCAATTTCCCCTGCTGCTTCGGAGTTACAGGTGTGAAGGTGTCAAGACCAGAAGCTCTGTAAACAGAGAACTGAGAGGATCTTTTTGAAAGGCATTCCCTGTGGCAAGACGTGACTGGACTTACAGAATGATCACGCATGCTCGACAGTTCTGCCACTGTGTCTTCGCAAGTAAATAAAGAAATATCTCTCGCAATGGATCGGTATTTTACAATTTCCACGCAAGGCAAACACCTAGAGAAATGATGCTAAGGCAGCTACTGCTTCCATCTTGCAAGCATCACTTGGCAATGAATAGCAACAGGTTTTTTCTCATTTCTGGAACTGTGATTTGGCATTCAGATTCTTTTTTTATGTTCCATTCTGTACGTCAGGTGGATTATTTGTGGAGTTTAGGCCTGGATGCTAAATTCTCCTCCTGATGAAAATGTCTAAATCCCATTAAAGCCAGCTGCCCACTAGGTGAAATTATGTGCAGGTATTAAAAGGACAAATATGCTCTTTAAGCTTTCGGTAATGTGTTGGTGCCCGAAAGCCCATCAAAAGGAAAATGCTCTGCATTTAGGCTGGCTGCCGTTCATAATATTTGTAGTCGTAATCAAATGTCCTTTACTGTGTGGTTATTTAAACATGGCACTGACGTTGTACACAGAAGCAGATACAAGTGTGCATTCAGAGAACCATTCTGGCTTCATTTGAGCATTTTTCTTCCTTTACACTACTGCTCAGTGTTGCATTTTGAATTACCCAATTCATCATTAGCTATATTAGCTGTTCAGACGTCTTGAAATTTGCTGATAAGGTATACTTTTGATAAGTGCTTTTTTTCCCTAAAATATGTTTAGGGATACTATCATTTTGACTCAAGAAAAATCACCATTTTATAATTCAAATCGGGGAAAATAAATACAGTAAATGGACAAAAGTACAAAGATTCATAAAATGTTGAGGGATATGTATACCTCTGCATCCTCCCAGAAAAAAGCACTGCTTTTGCTTTTGACTTTGGGGTCCAAGTGTCAGAAAGTTTGCTATTAACTGGCAATACCAAACACACATAGTTACTATTCACGTGAAAATTTCAGGTGTGGTAAGGATGCTTATCATATCACAAGGGATTCTTAGCCGAAGCTGCCCAGTTTCTCAGCATCCCAAAGCCAAAGACTCATGGTACAGGGGCACAGTGTTATTTTGGTGCAAGGCATGATGCCATTAAGAGATGTCAAAAGCAAATGTCCCCAGGGATGTGGTTGAGTGGTAAAGGGGTGGAACTTGTGCAAAAGTCCAGGAAATTTGAAATTTTGCCTTTGGATGGTAACCTCTCCCCCTTTTCTCCAGTAGAAAAATGGGAAATTTCCAACTTTTTAAAATCATACAATAATGTTTTAGGACTGTGTAACTTTTTATAAAATGAGAATTACTAGAGTCTACTGACGCGGGTGGCGCTGTGGGTTAAACCACAGAGCCTAGGACTCGCCAAACAGAAGGTTGGCAGTTCGAATCCCCGCGATGGGGTGAGCTCCCGTTGCTCGGTCCCTGCTCCTGCCAACCTAGCAGTTCGAAAGCACGTCAAAGTGCAAGTAGATAAATAGGTACCACTCCGGCGGGAAGGTAAACAGCGTTTCCGTGCGCTGCTCTGGTTTGCCAGAAGCGGCTTAGTCATGCTGGCCACATGACCCGGAAGCTGTACGCCGGCTCCCTCGTCTAATAAAGCGAGATGAGTGCCGCAACCCCAGAGTCAGTCACGACTGGACCTAATGGACAGGGGACCCTTTACCTTTACCGAACATTATTTTCATTGCTCTTCAAAGGATGTGCCTATTGATGGTTGATGGTGTCACCATAACACATTAGAATTTTTTTAGATTGTTTCCAGCCTGCTTGACTTAGGGTCCTGCAACCCTGTTGTAGTCAGTAAATCCAACTATATCCTGCAGGGTTTACATCAGGGATGGGGAAACTGTGGCCTGCCAGGTATTGATGAACTACAACTTCCATAGTCCCTGACCACTGACCATGTTGGCTGGGGCTTATGCGAACTGGGATCCAATGCATGGAGGTCCACAGCTTCCCTATCTCTGCTTTACAGTACAGAACTGCCATGCCACTTTTACTTATCAGGTCTCCAAATAAACAGTGTCTTTCCACTCTGAATTTCCCCCCTCCCCGGCCTTTGCACGCTCCTCCCAAAGTGGCTGTTACTAAGGTACAACACTGGCTACGTGCAGATTTTTTCCTGCAGCCAGGAAAGTGAGGTGGCGGCTGTTTTCCTTCTTTTACTGTGTTCTTCCTTCTCTCCCTTCCATCCTGTCCCATAATGCCTTACTGGCTCCAATTTTGCTGTGGTTTTTGCTAAACTAATCCATTTCAGAATACATTACTACACTGCACTCATTGATTCAGGATTGTCTTAAAGTGAGATGACATGTAAACACACAATCTTCCCCTTTACATGCAAATAGATGTTCAAATGACATTGATTCAAATAGAGTTTGCAGAGAATTGGCAAAGAGGGAAAGCTTCATTTTTCTTTTTTTAAAAAGCTGAACACTGTCATGATGGAAGGAAAATATTGCATGAAGCTCCCACAGCCCAAGGCAAATCAGCCTATCTAAGGTGTTTTTTGAAAAACGTTGGCATGCATTTGGTTAGAGGCAAGTTTCTTTGAATGCCGCAAAACAACAGGCTCCACAAGGAATATAGTCAGTAATGCCCTCTGTGTGAACGCGTCGATTAGAAGTGTAGGACACTGTGAAATACTAATACTAATAATGACCTTTCAGGCAGTATGTCTACATCAGCAACACAAAAATATTCAGCACAGATTTTAAAAAACAAACAGTTAAAATCACAATCAACAGTATTCAATATAGGGACAAAAGCAAAGTGCTTGTGCAGAGGAGACAGAGCTCAGCAAAAGGTCTGGGTGAAAATATATGTTTTTTAATCTGTGCTGAAAATGAGGGTCAACAATGATCACATTTGAAGGGGGAAGGAGCTCCACAAATGGGGGGAAAGGCATTCCACCCATTAAGTGGGTCATAAGCCACATAAGGCTTTGTATGTAACGTTGAATTTGGCCCAACAGCATATACTACACAGCAGAAGTGGTTTTTTTGTCTTTACACTTGAGAAACCCATATGCCAGAATATAACCCATAAGCCAGTTTTCTTCACAAGTGTGAAGCTGGTTTATGTCCTACTTCCCCCAGTTATTAATACATGTGTTGATAACAGCATGATTTTAGCGGGTGAACAGGGATTTGAGTGCCTATTTTAGTCTGGGCCCATGTAGTGATCTGGGTTTTCACTTCCCAGTGCATGCATTCAGAAGGAAAAACAGGCATTTGCAGATTGACAGAAGGATTGATGAACAAAGTTAGTTCTCAAATAGCCCCTCTATCTGGCATATAAGAATATGAAATATTATTAGTCCACCCGTCTACACATTTCTACATCAATAGCCTAGAGGAAAAAGAACCAACTTTCTTCCATTTACATAAACTTCCCCTTTTGGAGACCATTTTCATTTGCCAAGAGCAACTAGATTACAAATCTAAGGTGAACATTAAAAAGGACATTATTATTTTTTTTAATGAAAAGTGTTTATTAAACACGTGCGTATTTACAATATTGAACATCCTGACATACCCAAATCTTATATTACACAAACATAAATCTGAAAAGGTTTAACAAAGTCAACACAAAACACACTGAATTGTATGCCAAATAATGTTTTTAAATAATCCATATAATAAAACACAAGAGGAAATAATGTTGCACGCACACAAAACGTTTGCAACAGAAGGTAGCTTGCCTTGACAAGCTACGGTTGCTGTACTGAAATCCACTTAAGCTATTAAGCACAAGTACAAAGGAATAAATATTTGGAAATGAGCTTTTTGGACCTGATTCCACAGACATAAATTGTGCACAATTGATTTTTACTCCACTGATTCCACTGCAGCTCTGACATACATTGGAGCTCTATGCAGACAGGGTCTCTCCCATTTTCTTCCAACTTTCAGGAATGTTAGATTTAGTCAGGTGCACAGATAATCTATAATAAATAGGACAGTCTGCTTGCATGGAGTTTGGGATTGTGGCCCTTGACTAATCCGAGCATTAAATCCCATTGAAATCAATGGGATTAAAGTGCTTGCAACAGGGCTAGATTTTAAGACCCCTCCGTTGCAAGAATTAATTCCCACTGATTAATTTTTCCTATTTCTCATTGCTTTACAGTGCTGAGTAACAGATGCCTTGAGAAATATTGCCAGTCATACATTCCTAGGCAAATAACTAAGCTCAAAGCCCTTATATTCAGTAGATTTGCAGTTAAGTGCTTTGGGGGATCAGAAATAATGTCCATTATAGAAAAAGTCCACAAACAACTGCAAGAACCATCTATTCTTAATTACCTAATAATAATAATAATAATAATAATAAAATAAGCCACATGATATGCATCAAGACAATTTTACAATGAAGACTATATTAAATATTTTACATGGCTTGGAATACAGTGTTGTAGCTGCCAGCGTGTAATACATTTTAATAAGATACAATTCTTGCCCAGTGGATGAAAACTTTGTGTGGTAAAGTCTTGCATGAGCATATGTATACCGAAGGTATACTTCAGATAAAGAAACCCAGAGCAATTTGTTTCACTCTAAGAGCCAATTAGTACAGTGACTTACTAGCCTGAAACTCCATGGCTCTAAAACTGGTTCCCAAATCAGATTATGCAAAGGAGAAAAGAAGATCAGCTGGAGTGTGTAGCCAACACCAAATTTAGCTGCCTGGGTCACGTGCAACATGATCTGAGAGGCAAACACAATTGAAAGTGCCATCACAAACAGCACTTAGCTGCTAGGTATTTTGTGCTCATTTTGTATGTACAGAATAGTCCAGATTCAAATACTATTACTGTACTGTATGCATGCATGTGCCTGATATTTTTGATATTTTCTTATCTGTCTGAATGTGATGGCATTGTATTGTATGTTTCAACAGTGATAAGAAGCTAATCAAATCCTATCTGTATTGTGGCATAACCCAAAGCTTTTTGCACATGGACTATTGCACTGCAACAGTATTTTCTAATCAGCCTGCTCCATTTTAGAGAATGGCCCCACACTGTGGCTTTTAGGATTGGCTCCAGAGTTTCTTTAAGGACTTTTCAGTTTCTTTAAGGACTTTTGTTTGACTCTGAAAGTCATGCTAGACTAGAGGATAACAAACTAATAAGCTTTTTTTGAGGGGTCGGGAATTGTGAATTATGACTCTTGTGTGTTACCTGGAGAACTGCAAAGAACGTATGTGAATTTTCCATGACAAACAACAGTATATATATAAAAAATCATTTTAAGTTATATGTTGATTCAGAACAAAGTACTTCTTTAAACATTTAATAAAAAAGCAAACACCTTACAACATCCCCTGGATCGTTTATATATTCAAATGAAATCGACAAACATTACAAACCCTTAAATATTCCAAGTAGCTGGATATCAGACATCTTCAGCAATCGTAGTGTCAAAAACCCGATAGCAAATTTGCTGCTCTCTTCCATCCGTGACATAGTAGGATTTGATAAAACAGTCCAGCCATGGCAGGTCGTCTACAATCAAAAGCAAATGACTGGTTTTAATGGGCATTTTCTGTATTCAAGAATTGTGACCAAAAAAACAAAAGTTGTATAGACCTCGAAACATTAAGCATAAATCAGAATCACAGCAGTGGGACAGAAACAGTGGCACATACAATGTGGCTATAATCACAAGGGTATTCATGTAGCGTAGAAGGGAACAGCACCACAGACTGCAATGTCTTAACCAAGACACTACAGTCCACCTTGGAAGTTGCACGGAATCCATTCCGGAAGTTCATTTGACTTCCAAAACGCTTGGAAACCAATGTGTGGCTTCTGATTGGCTGCAGGAAGCTCCTGCAGCCAATCAGAAGCCATGTCGGACGTTCGGGTTCCAAAGAACGTTCGCAAGCTGGAACACTCACTTCCGGGTTTGCAGCGTTCAGGAGCCAAAATGTTGAACTCACAAGGCGTTCGGGATCCAAGGTATGACTGTATACATATTTAAGATGCCAAAGAAAGCACTTATCCTACTTCATGTGAAGAAAAAAACTTGGTTAGGTGAGTCATGAAAAATTCAGCTGGGCTTCTGTTTGAAGCACTCTGCATCGAAAAAATGTCCCTTATACATGAACTGCTGCCAAGTGAAATCAATGTTCCTGTGTTTGCTAGCATGGCAGATATTACTTTTCTCATTTCTCCCCCCCCCCCCCAAATTTGGCATAAAATCAATAAAGTGTCATGGTTGTTGCTGAGTCTATCAGATATTTGCACTATGCGCAGTTAAATTCTGAAGGCCAGAATGTATTTCTCAAGTTCTATTAGGGAGGAAAAAAATCTCAAAACAATCCACAATATTCGCATACAATGAAACTGGGTTCAGTAATACACAGGCACAAGAAGCTAGCATTTGTCATCAACAAACACAAACAGTTTTAATTCAGAAGTATATACAGGCAGTCACATTCTCGTACGGGAAAAGGCAACTTTAAATTACTCTGGCAACCAATTGGACTAAATGTGGCTGGCAAATGTACAGAGGTCCTTAAGGCTTTATAGATAGTTTCATGAGGTTTCAGCATATATAAGAGAACAGAAGGGCCACTGAAGTATACCATCTGTGACTTCATTTGAAGACACCTTTCAGTGCTGCTAAAATGCCAGGTTGCTTTTTAAGGATACAGTTCAAACGTACCATGCTGCACAGAATAGTTATCCTTTGTACCAAATTCTCTTTTTGGACTATTGCAGCCAATGGAGAAATTATACATCTATATCTTTAAAAAGAACAGAGCTACAAACCAGTGTAGTTTTGTGGTACAGCAGGAAAAGATGTAATTTAATTCTCTTTCCTACAGAGTGTAAAAATTAAAAAGATAAACTTATGTAGATTTTAATCATGCTTCCAAATTTATGATAAGTATCTCACCTAGATTTGTGCCTGAAGGGCAAAGTTTTTTCATGATCCTTTCTATGTTCTCTTGAAAAATATTATTGGTCAGGACTTCAGAAGCTGGAATTTGGAAGAAATCTTTCTGGAGAACAGGAAAAATGATGCAGATATAATTAAATTAGTCAATAGATATTTGGCAAAGAAATGAAAATTACATGTAACAAAAACATGTTTCACACTTCATGTTTTTAACACAATGCAAATAAAGAAAAACAGAAGGGAGTAGCATTGTTTATTCACAGAAGCAGTCTAATATCTAAATCTGTTTTTAACGTTCTGGTATAACAAGAAGGAGCACATTTTAAAAAACATCTTCACTTTATTCCAATTCATAAGTGAATCTAAATTCACCCTCTCAAAGGAATTCATGCCAGCCTTAGCTTTATTAAAATTCATAGCTAAAATAGAAATAATCTACCACATTTGTACAGGCTAGATCTTAATAAAACATGAATGTATGTCTCAAGTGTATGTTGAGCAATTTCTACCACCAATATGCCGTTAACTCACAGAATACTCTGTAGTCTCATCTACTACACTATAAACCCGCGTATCAACACTTAGTTAAAAATAACAGAAATTACAGGTGCCAATTAGTAATATTTGGTATGAGTAGATGTAATCACATCATCTCTGCTTTATAGCTTCTATGTAATTGAAGAGTTCAGATTCTACATATTTTCAGAAGTTATACTGCTGTACCTTGCTGCAACACTTCAGCATATAAAGAACTGGTAAGTTAAAGAGAAATGAAAACATTTCCCCCTATAATTTTCATGTCCATCTATATGTAATAACCTTACTTTTGCATTTTTGTTCAAGCATGTCAGACTGACAAGTTTTTACATGCTTCCCACATTCCTCTTTGAGGGGGTTGACTGCCATTCTATCATTTTTTTATAGAACAAGAACATTTTTTCATCTTGTTTCTGATTTGGCTTTGCTTAAATTCTAACTAGGTAAAGGTTAAGGGACCCCTGACCATTAGGTCCAGTTGCGAACGACTCTGGGGTTGTGGCGCTCATCTCGCTTTATTGGCCGAGGGAGCCGGCATACAGCTTCCGGGTCATGTAGCCAGCATGACTAAGCCGCTTCTGGCAAACCAGAGCAGCACATGGAAACGCCATTTACCTTCCCGCTGGAGTGGTACCTATTTCTCTACTTGAACTTTGACGTGCTTTCGAACAGCTAGGTTGGAAGGAGCAGGGACTGAGCAACAGGAGCTCACCTCGTCATGGGGATTCAAACCACCGACCTTCTGATCAGCAAGTCCTAGGCTCTAACTAGTGATGGGCAAACTTTCCCAAGTAGAAAGGGGCCACAAATTAGTATTTCTCCCCCACCCCCAAGAATTATAAATCTAGCCCAACACCCTGTTTTCTCATAGTAGCCAACCAAATGCTTGTAGGTTTACTGAGCATTTACTGAGGACACTCTCTCCTCTCCTGTGGCTTCTAGCAGCTGATATTCAGAACGATATACTGCCTATGACCACGGAGGCAGAACACAGAAACCATGGCTAGTAGCCATCAATAGCCCTTTCCCCCATGAATTTGTCTAATTTCTCTTTTAAAGCCATCCAAGTCTTTTAAAGGCCACCACTGCATCCCATGGCAGCTTCCCCAAGTACTTTTTTAAAGTTACTCTTTCTAGCCCTTTCCTTCAGCTGGAAAGGAAGGGAGGAGAGAGAAACTAAGACAGAGAAAGAGAAAGGGAAGAAGAGTTTGGACTTGATATCCCGCCTTTCACTCCCTTTTAAGGAGTCTTAAAGCGGCTAACATTCTCCTTTCCCTTCCTCCCCCACAACAAACACTCTGTGAGGTGAGTGGGGCTGAGAGACTTCAGAGAAGTGTGACTGGCCCAAGGTCACCCAGCAGCTGCATGTGGAGGAGCGGAGACGCGAACCCGGTTCCCCAGATTACGAGTCTACCGCTCTTAACCACTACACCACACTGGCGTAGGGGAATGAGACCAGGATACAAAAGGAATCAAGTACAGTGTGTGTCGCACTGTAGTTCCAGAATGGTGGCATATCATAGCACCAGAGAGAGACACTGGGGGGAACTAAAATGGCATATGCTCCAAAATGTTTCAAATCGTGGGAAAGAAAAGTTAGCAGTCTTCCAGTGTCAAGAAGAACAATTGCTCAATTGCTTGTGTCCAGTATTTAGCGTTGGGGTCAGGCCCTCTCAATGTTGGGCCTGATACGTCTGTTGCTGCTGCTGTATTTAATCTAAAAATCAAGGTTTGAAAGTGGCTATTTTCATCCAATTTCACATGAGCTTAACTAAAGCATTTTAAAACTAGATCATAGTTCTTACTGCTTCTACTGCAACTCTGCCCTCTCTCCATGTCGCTTGAGAGAACAGCCATATGCAAGCACACACTTATATTCAAACTGAACATTTTCAGAGTACAATGCTTTGGTCTCTTACGCAATCCATGAGATACACATTCAGGGTTCCTGTTCCATCGTCCAGCTTAAACTTCATCACAAAGACATATTCAAGGGGCACAAGTCCTAAAGCTAAGCAGGAGGAAAATAAGAAGTTGTGTTTAGAGATTACTCAACACAAGAGAGGAATAAAAAGCTAAAAATATATTATCGGTGAGATACAGACAACATCAACACCACTGTCATCCACTGATTTATTACTGCTGTAGAGGATTTCAGTGTGAATGAACGGCTCCCAACTAAACTGCTCCCTCTATTGAAGTGAATTGCGCAGTCATGTGCACACAAGCTATCTATACTGCACCTTCGTAACATAGTAACACGGCTGTGGAAGATGCTCAATAGCATTTACATACACAATTGCATCCAGTGAAAATTTTAATTCCATGTAGGCTTTATAAGCTATTTCCCAATAGCCAGTAGACATCTTGGCAGTGTCATTGTGGATTCATTTTGTTCTGCCCAGTTCCATTCCTAAGGAAATCTGAAAGGGAAAGCGCTACTGATTCTTTGGTAGAAGAATGGTCCCCTGCAGAGAACTGCTCTGCTACGTATCCCATTAAAATAACCCACCAATTTATTTTGTATAGCTTAAATACAGAGTCCAATGAAGATATGAACAGCCACTGAATTAAGTTTTCTGGTTCCATGTTAGTGTTTTAACACACAATTCTGGTTTCATTTTTGTCGCTGTTGTTGCTTAGGTAGATTACAGTGGGGTGGGAGAACAGAAAGCTGCTGGTTGTGTTTCGCCATTATGTCTTCTGCTAGGACAAGATTCATACAAGTGAATATAGTGCAGGCATGGGGCAAGACAGAGCAATTGAGCTCCTCTTGCCTGCTCAAATGCAGATCTTTTGAAAGGTGACTGCTATGCAACAGAGAAACCAGGATTTGTTCTTATTTACATAAATCAGCATCAAGGTCATTTCTCGAGAACAAAAGCCACCCTAAATGGAACTTGTGATAATTTGTGAATAATTACATAAATCAACTATCAAAATCAGCTTCCCCTGCATTTATTCCTTGTGATGAAGCTAATCATGCTTTATTTTACTTCCAGAAATTTGCAAATTCACATAACACACTTTCATGGGGGCGGAGCTCTATGCACAGAGACCGCAGCACGAAATGCTGTGTTTGGAACCTAACCATTCCTGGAAGTCCCTTACAAAATAATAATAATAATGCTTACACACCATTGCACTCTGCTATGGGGCTAACAGAAAAGCCCTATTACTTAATTCAGATCAAATGATTCTGCAGGATCTTTCTTGGAAGAGTGCGTATAATAATAGCACTGGACTCTGTAGAACTTAAAAGCTACCTATTTTATTTCCTATGCATCAGGTGTCAGACTAATACGTATCAGATTGAGATTCAGCTAGGGACGTTCCTGCTCTTTTCCAGGAAAGCTCCGTATGCTAAACTCAAATTGCCTCTTGCAGGCATAGAATTGTAGAGTTGGAAGGGACCATGAGGATCATCTCTTCTGTTCCAACCCTCTGAAAGGCAGGAATCTCTTGCCCAATGTAGGGCTCAAACATAGGACCCTAACATTAAGAGTCTCATGCTCTACCAACTCAGCCATTTATTACATCTCAATGATGCCCTTATTTAAACAACAAGAAGAGGCCTGTTCACAAAGGGGGGCGGGCTTTGAGCACTGCCTAATGTGCTGCTTTGAGTACCCTGAGTCAATCTAATTTGAGATTAATGTCAGAGACACTTTATTCAACTTAATATAGCTTTGCTCTCCTATGTGAACAAGGCACAAATGATGAGAGAAGCATCTTCAAAACAACAATTATTTTGGAATGAACAGCAAGTCTTCCTCTTTCTCCCGGACTCAATAACTTTTTAAATCTTCAGATTTATGCAGCTTTCTCCTTACTCGGACATTACTGGGTGGTTTTATTTACACTCAGGACTTCTGAATAAAAATACTTCTGAATAAAAAATATGGATAATAGCATAATCTAACCTTGTGCTATGGTAGTGGGCTCCCACAATGGATCTTTCTGTGCAGCAAGGGGACTCAAGCTTGCTATCGCCTTCGGATTTGAACAGTGTTTGCACCTAATGTTTGAAACAAAACAATAGCATTAACTGTTCTGTATATTTAGCTTTTCTCAAAACTTGTCAGAAGAACATTTTCCTGCTGTTTTATAGACAGATATTTTATATGGCCTAGAAAAGCAGTAAACTTTAATGCCTTTTATAAGATACTGTCAACAAAAATAAATTACTTGGTCAGTTGAACTGAAGAATGTCAGGCAAATTGATACATTGCTAAGCATATATTTTCTAAACACTGCTCTTTGTTGTTTAATGACACAAAACTGCTTCACATGATATAAGTAATAAATCTGGTATGGTACAATATGCTAAAACACGACTGAATTAATAATTTAACCACGCCCTAACAAGTAAATAATTTTATTCTTTAGTACGTTGGCAATGTTAAAAAAAGAACTTAGAACATGTTTATAGCCATAAAAATCATCAACATAAAAATGATGTTTGTATGTCTTTAAAAAGAGAGCTGCAACCAAACTATTTTTCCAGGTAAGAAAAGTATGCAAATACTTGTATAGCATGCTTAAAAAGACATCCTTTAACTTTTGATGACTGCAGAAAATAAACCAAGTGTTGTTAGTGTAGAGAAAGTGAATGTTATTGTCCAATATAATTGGGTCTAAGTCAAGACGAATTAAGACCGTGATTTCAGTTTCATTAGTTCCACTGACTTCTTCCCTTGTAGCAAGGAAGAATTTCTTCCCTCAAGAAATTGGCTCCATTGTTACCGTTTCTAATGTCTGACCAAATTCTACCCTCCTGTAACTGAAACCCATTACGTAGATCTAACCCTCTGAGGTAGCAGCAGCAAGCAAGACATGGCGCCATATATTTCAAGTATTTCAAGTCTTTCCATATATTTCAAGTATTTGAACAGTGCTATATGTCCATCCATTGTCTTCTCTTCTGGAAGTTAAATATATCCAGTTCCCACAACCTTTTCCTCATAGGACTTGCTTTCCATATGGATTTCACTGTCATCCTGAACTTCTTCTTCAAATGGTTTTGCCCAGAGGTGGACACAATATTACAGATAAGGCACAACTAATGCAATATTACCTTTTGTGGCTTAGAAATGCCTCCATAAAAAGGCCTTTACCATCTTTGCAGGTTTTGTTGCCACGGATTAAATCCTGCCCCAGTGATCTAGTGGCACGTGGGACATCTGAGAGTATTGGTAACGCATGCACAACTCTAGTGTATGAAACAACTTCCCGATCTAATTCAAAGGAGGCAGAAGTTGTGCACTTTGCACAGTTAAGATTGCTACCCTGCCCATAGCACAGATGTAAAAATAATACCAGTGTGTAAATTTGGACCCAGCTAGGAACTTAGCATCCTGTCTTCTTCAATTTTATTATCTGCTATAAGGACAGATAAAGTAACTAATTCTCCAAAGGTCTAACAACCGATCAAAGATTTTGGCATCAGAACTGGAGTTAAGAAGCTAGATTTAATATTGGTGTGTGTGTGTGTGTGTGTGTGTGTGTGTGTGTGTGTGTGTTTTAGATTTACCCATAGTGTGGAATATTCCCTTGCCAAAGAAATGGAGCTGAAAGATCCAGCAACTCAAGATCGTCTTCCATGGCTCTTACGGGTATAATTCCTTTAAATTTTTTTGAGAGCTTCAAGATTTCCTTCAGTGTGCCTCCTATAAATAAACAGAAATAACTATATTTAGGTTACTTTAATATTCTGATAACACATTAAATAACAGCAGTGAGCCAAGTTATCAAATTTATCCCTGACCATCCTTGTGTATATAATGTGTGTACATATATATTTGGATCCCAAGAGAGACAGACAATCATACAATTCTAGAATCGGAAGGGACCTTAAGGATCATCTAGTCTAATCTGCTGCAATGCAGGAATATGCACCGTACGGGGATTGAACCTGTAACCTTGGCTTTATCAGCACCATGCTCTAACCAACTGAGCTATCCAGCTAATAAGCAGGCAGGTGGGCAAAGTCCACCTGAAAGTCTGTTCCAGCTGGACAAAGGATTCCAGGAGCCAGAAGGAGCCAGGTTAAGATGACCCCAGGACCTGCTCCTGCTGGTCTGTACCCCACTACCAGCACCAGGGCTCCTACCACCAACTACTCTGTAGAAAGGATCCTGAAAAAAAAATCAAAATCGTCTTCTTAAACTACAATTCTATTGCCTCGGCCCAGTATACCTGAAAGAGCGTCTCCACCCCCATTGTTCTGCCCGGACGCTGAGGTCCAGCGCCGAGGACCTTCTGGCGGTTCCCTCACTGTGAGAAGCCATGTTACAGGGAACCAGGCAGAGGGCCTTCTCGGTAGTGGCACCCGCCCTGTGGAACGCCCTCCCACCAGATGTCAAAGAGATAAACAACTACCTGACATTCAGAAGACATCTGAAGGCAGCCCTGTTCAGGGAGGTTTTTAATGTGTGACATCTTAGTGTATTTTTTGTCTTTGCGGAAGCCGCCCAGAGTGGCTGGGGAAACCCAGCCAGATGGGCGGGGTACAAATAATATATTATTATTATCATTATTATTATTAGAATAACCAGGAATCTGTTCTCACAGTGGGTGGCAAAATGCCTATGGGAAGTCCGCAAATAGGACCCGAGTGCAACAGCGGTTTCCAGCAACTGGTGTTCAGACAGCGGAAGTAGAACACAGTCGTATTACTTGTAAGCCACCTTAGGACGATTGGTATCCTGAAGGCGGTATAGAAATAACTGAAATAAATGTGCTCTACACCATGCATGAAATGCAAGCTTAAAAATATAAGATACACAAACGTCCGATACGGTTCATTAGGATTTCATAAAGTGGCAAACGTGATGAAATGTATTTCATGGAAGATACCAGTGGACGGTATGTTGCAAATTCAAGACTCGGCAGCCGAGGACCAATTAATTAATCCAGCTGAACCAAGAGAGACATACCGTATTTTTCCGTGTATAAGACTAGGTTTTCCCCCTAATGTCGAAAATTAGGGGGCGCCTTATACATGGATACATCCCCCCCTTTTTTAAAAATCTGAGTCCCCCCCCAAATAGGGGACGGGCGTCTTATACATGGGGGCATCTTATAGACAGAAAAATATGGTACTTCTTATGTCTATCTTCCAGCATAGGTCAATTTGCTTAGTCCAGTTGTGAGGAAAGCCGATAAGAGTTGTTGATTTCACGTGTTTTGTTTTATATTGTATTTTGAATACCACCTTAGAAGGCGATTCATAAATTATTATACAAATTAATATCAAATCTGTTTCAATCATTGTGACTTGCATTTTTCACACAAAAATATAGAGCTCCTGGAACAAACAACTGTTATTTGAAAAGCTATAATAGAAACACATGGGCACAGCCCACTAGGAGGTTCTCTCGCAAAAGCCCACAAAATGAATGGCAGCTGAGTAATTCCTTTTCTTGGGGCGATGCCATTCATTTAAGAGACTCGTGTGCCCCAAATACACGAGGTATGGCTCGTGAATAAAAACAAAACATAGCTTGCCTACTGCTTTTCTCACAGTAGCACAGCTTTATCTCTGTGAAAACACTGACATCCAGAGGATGACTAAGTACAGTACGTTTGCAACAGGAAAGGCTTTTGGGCTTGTATATTATCCAGCTACTAGAAGAAGTAAAATACTTTCTTAGAGGGCAGAATATGAATTCCAACTAAAATGGAACCACAGCTATATTGTACAAAGACATTTGTAAAAAAAAGAAAAGAAATAAAGCTTTGGATTTATTATTCAGGGTCTCATTCACAATTCACTATATAGCAATTCTCTCCTAAGATTATTCTTGTCCTCCCCATTTCTCTTCTCATGTTTAAATGTATTTCACAGATTCACATCAAAAAGTGCTACCTAAATTTCCTGCTTAGTTTCCGGTTTTCTATTTTACTCCTATATACAAACACCATTAAGTATTTTGCAGAACTATGAGAAAGAAAGCAGATTTATTTGGGGGCAAAATTCAAGGTAAGATTTTGAAAAGGCAAGAGACTTCATGGGAATGATTCGTG
The DNA here is from genome assembly GCF_964188315.1 of Podarcis muralis. Classification (NCBI taxonomy): domain Eukaryota; kingdom Metazoa; phylum Chordata; class Lepidosauria; order Squamata; family Lacertidae; genus Podarcis; species Podarcis muralis. The sequence continues at coordinate 19,372,555 of NC_135664.1, read as the reverse complement.
CAATGTGTTTTATGCATGAGTCCTTTATATATATGGGGCTTGCCAATTAACAACTATTCCATAGTGCATGAAGTTTGCTCACAAACTGATTTTTTTTAAGTGCAGAAATCAACTTGAAAAGAAAACTTGTATATATATATGCTGCAAACATTTTCTCTTGTGAGGTTTTTCTGGTTTAGTGGAATCACATGAGGGTAACAGCAAGAGACTGATACTTTTTATCAGGATCAAAACTTTTAAAAATAGTTAAATATTTTTTAAACTTATTTTTTAAAAGACTAAGATATTTTGTAGCATACCATCCAATCTCTTACATACAGCTGTATTAACTAACCTTCTATCATAATCAAACTGTCTTCTGGGTCTTGTAGTAGTTCATCATGCTTTACAAAATGAATAACCACACGCCGCTGTCCCTGGTTTTCAGTATCCCAAACAACAGATTCGCAGAAGGATGTATTTTGTAAATCGGGTCTTGGACATGTAGCTGAAGCCTCCTGTAAAATTAGATCAAGCTCACTCCCATCCGGAACCTCTTGCCTGGGAAAAATAATAATAATTACAGCCTGAAGCGAACTACGGAAGCCTGCTCAAAATGATGTTGTGGAATATATTAGATATTTTACCAGAACGTGCAATTCAGGAGTAGCTTGCCCCAGGGGACTCACTGCCTGTTACTGGAAGGGGTTCAGTGGCAATGAAGTGAGGGCTTTGTGGGCACACTGGCTGAAGAGCTGAGTTGGCTCTGCTGGCACATCAACACAGCCCTGATATAGCTGTCAAGCGCCCCTTATTTGGCAGGACAGTCCCTTATCCCAGCGCCATGTCCCGCTGCTGTCGCTTATTGATGATGTCCCTTAAATAAGCTACTGAAGGTAATGGGGCCCTTTCTATGTCCAGCTGTCCTTTGTCAATAACAATTTGTTGCTGTTTTTTGTGTTGAATATGTGCTATATGGTAATTTATGGACCTAATAGGTATCTAAGGCCATTTGCACGCAACAAAATATATATTTTATCAAAGTAATTGTTGATCCCTTATTTTGGCTGCTGATCCCTTATTTTCGAGGCTGCTGGTCCCTTATTTTCAAATCTGTAAGTTGACAGCTATGAGCCCTGACCTTGCCAAGTTGCCCCTCCTGGTAAGTGGCATCGACTCTGCTGCTGGGAGAATCTTGCTGTGGCTCTGTCAGCCCCGGCAGAAATCCTACAATAGCTAGACTCACTGGCGGAGGAAGAGGGGGGCGGGGGGAGCGCACCGCCATTGCGGCTGCCCCCTGGCTTGCGCTGGTCACCACGCCCCAGCAGGCGGTGCGCCACGCCCCCGCCTGTTCTCTGCCCCCCAGTGTCGGAGCATGAAGCTCCGCCACTGGCTAGACTTTTCCGCGTGCATGTTTGGACACAAGGTAATTGGCGCAAGCAGGCTGCGGTCCTTTAAGAAAGCGGAGAACAGGCTCAGAAATGCCTTGTTCTGAAAATCTGAGCTTAAAAACAATCTTTTAAACAAGCTTTAAGACTCCATTTTATTTTCTCCACATCTCCGCAGTGAATAGTGGTACTGAGAGTGGGTAAAGGAATAGTTCAGATTTTCATTAAAAAGTGTTTCTAAATTTAAAGAACTTGTAAGCATTTCATGTTCCTGAAGGAGTATCGAAGTCCAAAATATGTAGAGGTAAAATAAAAGCCTTGTACCACTAAGTGCTGGAACCTGATCTGTTCTTTGTTTTGATGCTTTGTGGTGCTTTGCAAGCCTCTTTCTGCACACTGCTGGAATTTTAAGGTCCTTATATTACTCAGTACTGGAGCATTCCACATTAAGAAGCAAGTTAGGACTAAACATGAATCAAAGTGATCACCTCAGCTTCTTTTTCATTTGGTTATAAAAGTGAGATCAAAGACTGCTACTTAATAGGGTAGAGTAATTAAGAAGCCAAGCTAATATTAGGGGTGGAGGAATCATTCTCTGCCTTCTATATGGAAGTCTCTCAATAAAAAAATGGGGGAAGGGAACACACTGAAATACTTGCAAGCTTCTCCTGTCTGTCAGTCAATTTGCCTGATACCATAAATGTCACCCACCACACAATGAAGCAAAAACACCTTACCCAGTAAAAAAAAAAAGTAATACAGTGGACCCTCTGGATACAAACTTAATTCATTCGGGGGGTCCGTTCACACTCCAAAAATAACGTAAATAGAAGCGCGCTTCTGTGCACGGAGTGATTGAGCACTTCTGCACATGCGGCGAAACCTGGAAGTATACACTTCCAGGTTTGCCGTGGCCGTAACCCAAAGATTCCGTATCCAGAGGGATACATAAGTAGAGGTACGACTGTATTTGCTATTTGTGCAAGGGCAAATTAAACATTTGTTAATAATAAACAAATCTCTACTGTGCACATTATATTTTAACAGCAGTGAATTTTTAAGGTGCTAATATCATGTTCCTTTATCTAAACAGGCATTTTAGCACATTTTTAGGGTGGAATATATAATGACAAAGGGATATGATAACCAGCCCTTGATATTGCTGTACATCCAAGTTCCACTGATCCAAAAATCTAGGAAACTATGTAAGCAACATCTCCAAAGCAGCATGAGAGAAAAATGTATCATGGCACTTACAACAAATTGCACTGGGGACAATGAAGTTTAACAGACTGATGAAGCTTTTCAGGTTCAAATTGTCTCAGCTTAGCTCTGATGCGATACGGCTGAGGACTCCTGCTGTTCAAAATAGTACTCAGTGCAGTCACTTCAAAATGCTGGTGATCTCTCAGCACTGTAAAACACAAAGGTATCAAGGCTTGTACTTGTGAACAAACATAAAATGAGAGGAAAATACCAGTTCGGAAGTAAATTTAAACAAAGCTTTATTAAATTGCTGTAAGTTCTGGATTCATTCTGTGGTCTAGATGTGACAATTCTGAATATGCACTTATGTGAACAGACACGTCATGTTTTGAAATTAAAAATGCACACATCTGTTGTGTCCAGCTCTTTACCAAACTAAGAGTGGGCACACCCTTGGTCTGCACAACTGATGGCCTAACAGGCAGAAATATGAAGTGTTTCGATGGGTAAAACCAATTTATTTCTGATCCATGTCAGTTGTGCATGTCTTCACTCATACGTCTGGCTATGCAATCTCATCTGCTACTTTTTAAATCCACCCTAAATAAGGGTTTAAAACTTTTCGCATCTCAAAATGTGGATTTTAAAACATATTTTCACGTGTGTTTCGAAAACGTATTGTGATACGTTTTGAGCAGAGGACAGTGGTGGGTTATTTGGAAAGCGTAAATCTGATGGATATTACGTTTCGATCAGCATGTTAGTCAGGGAGATGTGGATCAGGTCAGTACCTATCAAAATTTGCAAAGTTCAAATATCTCAGGCCTCCCTACTCTCAATATGCCTTAGCTGAGCAGAATGTTAGTTCTATTGATTTTCTATTCTGCTGCAGTTTCCCATGCCACACTCTGAGCCATTCTAGAGGGGGTACAACCTGGAAAAGTGGGCTTGGTGAAGCACAGAGTGCTTCAGGGGAGAACACTTTGCAGGGGAGAACACTGTGCAAGAAGAACTTTTTTGGATCAAAGGTATACTGCATCTGTGAGCCCTACCTGTAACGGGTAACTGCTGGCATCCTTCTGAACAAGATCCTACTTTGAAAAAGAAAAGAAAGGGGGAATTAATTTTGTCCCACTTACATCTCCCTGTAAACTGCAAGAGACATTAATATGCCACAACAAATTTCAACACAGACCAAAACATCTTGTTTTAAGATGACAAGAAGCCGTATGTTTGAGCAACAGCTTCCATGAGCTTTGACTACTTACAGCATTATCACTTAATTTTTATTTAGAGGATTTCTAAAATTCCAACTCATTAAATTATTCCTGCATTGAAGGGTTGGACTAGATGATGCTTGGAGTCTCTTGCAATGGTACAATTCTATGGTTCTTAAAAAGTATGATAGTGTACAGTGGTACCTCGGGTTACATACGCTTCAGGTTACAGCCTCCGCTAACCCAGAAATAGTGCTTCAGGTTAAGAACTTTGCTTCCGGATGAGAACCAAAATCGTGCTCCCGCGGCACAGCAGCAGCAGGAGGCCCCATTAGCTAAAGTGGTGCTTCAGGTTAAGAACAGTTTCAGGTTAAGTACGGACCTCCAGAATGAATTAAGTACTTAACCCGAGGTACCACTGTACAATGAAATCATTAACATTATAAAATCTTAAAACATGGAAAAAACAGATCTTTTTAGACATGATCAATCATGCTTCACACGTAGATTGCATTCCATTTGGTAGAAAATGTAATGTGGTCCCAAATATCCTGATATGAGGTGCAAAATGTTGCCACCTGCTTGTCACTTAAACTTATAATCTTAGGATGTATTTTCTTACCCGAGATGACAGAGAAAACAATTTTGCACATAAACAAAGAAAGCAAAACTATCTTATGTAATTCAGCTACTTTTAATCAGCTGTTGAGATCAAAGAAGTCAGTGATGGACCACAGCTCACGTCCACACATTTTTAGGATTTCCTGAATATTTTTGTCTTGCGTTAAAAGAAACGGTAGGCAACTCCATAAAAAGAACATGGAAGTACTATACTATAAAGCAAGGAAGACAGAGCTGAGTGTTGTTTTCAAGTTTATTTACATGTAAAGTAAGCATTCTCGGGTTCTGAAGGACTTTCTGAAGACTCATCTTCCATCAAGTCTACAGAGTTCAGGAATCTGAAAATGAAAAAGGTTTTGAAGAAAATAATCAAAACACAGAAGTAAACAAATAAATGGCCTTGTAGATGGGATTTTGGTTAACTCAGATGAAATCTACTTTGCGCTTCTCATTCCATTGCGATGACACCATGTTCAATAACAGAATTTGAACATGCTGCAATGACTCCCTGAATTCACATGCTAATACAGCCAGATTGTTAGCGCTGCTGGACTTGAGTTTTATAAATACAAAGTAGTACTGGCATGCGCTGGTAAAATGATAGTATCCCCCTAAAAGACAGGGCCTTGAAACACAGCTATTTTTCTGTGGTTCCTTAATGCTGCTTGATTTTTATTCTATGCACGATCATACCACAACAATGACTCTTATGCATATTGATTCTTTAGAATAGAGTTTAGAAGTAACCATCACTCAGATTACTCGGAAGCAAAGGCTGACCATTAGTAACATGAAAGACTTCTCTCATTCCCTACTCTTCTTCCAAATGACAGCTGTCTTGAATTAGGGTTGCCAAAGTTGTTGAGCAATTTAGGGAAATCGTCAAAAGCGACATGGGTTGCCATACGTCCAGATTTCCTGGGACCCTTTTGTGATTTCTGCCTGGACACTGCTTCCGACTGCAGTATTCCAGCTATGTCCGGGAAATTCCAGGCATGTGCCACAACCCTATCTTGAATTCTATTTACTTACTTCTTTAGATCCTCAACATCGGCGTGGCCTTCTGGCAGGCTTGTAATCCCACGGCCGTACGTGGTACCACCATGAAGATGAAATTGTAGATATGAAACATCAGGCTCATCTTCCGGACTTTGGAATTTTGCATGCAAACTGTACAATCTAATAAAGCTTCCAACCTTGAAATATATAAAACAGTTATTTCAGAAGGCAAAGCAAGACTCATTGTTTTCATCTATAAAAGAGAGTTAAGGAAGATGATGCCGTGCAACTAGACCACACTGTGCCAGAGACAACTTTTCTGAACATGTTGTTTCCTTTTTAGCATACAAACTGCTTTCAGATCTTTTCGTTCAAAATCAGCACGTCATTAAAATAATATACCACATGAGTTTATATCGCACCACCTTTTAGAAAATAAACTTAGAATAGCTTACAAAAAAGAAACATAAAATACATTAGCACACCATAAAACAGTTCAAATTACTAAAGTTGATTTTGCATGTCAAAACCAGGAGCAGGATAAAGCAACTCAGTATAAAAACAGGGGTGCAGAATTTTCACCCCACAGTTGACGGTCGGTTAAACAAAATAAAAGCGCACCTAAAACTTAAAGGAGAAAGGACCAATCAAATCTCTATGGTTGTGGATAAGATTCACAGCCAGGGTGAAACAATAGAAAGGGCCCTGTCTTTTATGTATCAAGCAGCAGTCTGCTAATTTTTCATTCAATTTTCATTCAACTTTGTTCTCTCAAGTCAGCTTCCAACAGTTCCTATGGTCTTCTAGTTGTTGTTGGACAAGCAAGGCCAATGGTCAGGGATGGTGTCTAGTAAACATTTATTTACTCGGAATTGCATCAATTAACTGGAGATGTTTATTTATTGTTGTGGTGGATTCTTAGTCACCTAAATAAAGGTGAATATCCACCTTTTTCTTTTAGCACCATGCCAAGGGATCTCTCTCAAAGCTACTGCTGCTTCCTTTAACATCCATTAGATGGTGTTAATGTATCACAGACACTTCCTGCATTTCACTGAGAGCAGAACGCCCTGCCTCGCAGAGATAAAACCACATAAAAATTAGGACGCTTGGATTTTGAGCAACTGGCCTTTTTTACTCCAAAATCCTACTTTATGGACAATTCCTGCGGTAGAACAAAATAAATATCCTTAAAGGGTGATCTTTATAGCTACCGGGCAGGCCTTGAAAATGGAAGTTTGCAGCAATGTTATTAAAGCACATCTTATGGTAGCATAACTCAAAGAGAGAGGTTTGCCTCTATCGAAATCTATGTCTCTGAGGCAAAGAACCATGCAATTAGTTCCATGTGTATAAGGGGATGCAAACTAAATGTAGCATTTTCCCCTTGTGGCATGCAAACATCTCTAAAAGCCAAGGGGGATTTCTTAAGCAGTTTGGCATAGGTTTCTGTCACTCAATAGGGCGAGGGAGGTTGAAGTCCTACTGGTGCATGGAAAGTGGAGATAATCTCCCTGAAACTTTTGGGCAGGCATAGGCAAACTCCGGCCCTCCAGATGTTTGGGAGGGCCGGAGTTTGCCTATGCCTGCTTTCGGGCTTTGCAGAATAAGCTGCTGGAGCAACATCTGATCATCCTCAGACAACAGGTCCAACGGTCAGGATGGGCACTGTAATTCAACAAAACCGGTGGTGGTAGGGGGCACCATGTTTGCTACCCTGGCAAAGTAATCCTCTGGACCCTAGCCTATAAAACTTCATTCATTCAAAGCATTTATACTCTTCAGCCAGAAAGGCTCCCCAAACAGCTTACACATCAATTTAACTGGTAAGCACCAACTAGTGCAATCTAAAAAAAAAAAGAGGGAAGATTAAATCAAGCAAACTTATGTTACCAGGTTCTCATATTAATCAACCGAGGTGGAAGCAGATGCTCACAGTTCTAAAAACAGGCCTGGTTGGGCCCTTGAGAAAAGGCTTGGTTGCTCTGCCCTCCTTTAGGGGTCTGCAGGAGGAGGTTGTTGATCTTACAGGGTGGGGACTTGGCCTTCTGTAGCCTAACTGGAATCTGCTGGCCTGGCTGCTCTTTACTTTTTCCAGGAGATGGATAAGTAATTGAAGAGCTTCATTAATCACATCCAGCACGCCATTTTATTGCCTCCCCATTTTTAAATAGTAGAAGCCCAACAACATGAACTGCTTTTGAAGCTCCACTCAGTTTTGGAAGACACTTGCTGTGCAACATTGAGAATTCACAATTATTAAAGAATAATGGTTCAAAACTATAAAACAATAAAATTATATTTTATTTCTAATAGAAATAAATGTTTTGTATGTAACTTTTTTGCTATTTCTTGTTTACATCTAATTAAGCAAAGCTGATGCAATCAGATTTTTTAAAAAAATATGTTCACAATCTCATAACACAGCCGAGCAAATAAGCAGAGGCTGTAGCCATGTAACAGTATGTGCAATATAAGTATTTTCCGTTGGAGGGCAGCATTGTATACTTCTGGTTTGTAAAGAGCAAATTCTTATCATGAGTCTCCATACACCCACCCACACAAAATCAAGCTAGTTTTATGTTTAAACATCCATATAGAAATTGGGTTGGATGCAAAGACAATAACCACCAGTGCTATTCTGTACAAATGCCAGGCAGAAGAGTTAGCTCAGGTTGTTACTACAGTTACATTAAGTGGGATGTCAAACAAAATTTGGCAGTGTGGAGTATACTTGGCAGGATCGCTGCTCCAGCCAGCCAGCCATGTTCTCTTTGGCAGAAACCAAAAAGGGGGAACTCATGCACGCAAAACAGTTGAAGGACTGAGCGCACTCAGTGGGCATGGAATGGCCACAGACCGTTGCAGGGTGGGTGAGGAATGGATGCATTAGTTGAGACTCCTGCCTTTCAGGAAGTTGGCCCAGATGGCCATTCCAACCCTATAATTCTATGATAATATTGTGTGATCTCCACATTTAGAACCAGCAGGACACAGCTGAATTCCCATGGAGGTTGTCTGGTGCCTTCTCTCTCATTTTGTACTATGCCATGCCCCATGTTGCATCAGGGCCACATCCCCACTGCAGCTATTTTGTGAGTGGAGCCCACAACATTTTCTGAAAACTCAAAATGGGCCTGCTGGGCCAAAAAGACTGGAGAGGTCTTCCAGATGTAATGGACCACAAATCTAATCACCCTTGACTATTGGCCTTGCTGTCTGGGATGGGACTGGGAGGGTGTTGGCTACAACTGGCCTTTATCAATGAGTAAAAAATACTAACATCTGTATTCAGTATGAGCATATGCTGATGCATGGTCTACAAATACTGAAACAAATAAGCATTATTCTGGTGCACAGCATATCCGGGTGCCATGCAACATGAGGCTGGAAAACATACAAGGCCTGAAATGTAAATATAGTCATCAATACCACTAACCTATTTTCATCAGTAGCAAATAAAAAGCAGCAACATAATTTACCATTCAAGTAGCATGCAATTTAGTGAAATTAAAGTTTTGTATTGCATTCAAGGGAAAAAATATGCAGTGTTTTAAGACAAACTGCTGTTGGCAGGAACACAGCGATATAAATTTCACACTGTGCTGTTATTAAGTGAAACATAATGTACTTCCACCACCCAGTTTTCCCATGTTTTCTGCTTCTTATGTGCCTTCACACTGAGCACCGAGTTTTCAAATATGTATAATTTAAAAATAAAATTAAACATGTCATTTTCATACAGACTTCGCTATTGTCTTTGTGGCAGCACGAAAGCACAAAGCAGATTTATACGTTAAACCACCATTTCCAAACTCCAGCTGTTACTGCAAAAATGAACATGATGCTATTGAATAGAGTCACCTGCCATTTGACCAACAATTTACACAGCAACTCAATCCTGAAGAAATTTCAAATGCAGAAAAGAGGTTAAAAACCACCCCTATGGCTGTGGCCTTTGTTCAGGAAAACAGTTTAACATGTATATTCCAGTTTGGAAAAGCAAGACAAGAGTATGACGGAGGCTTGCTACCATGCAAGAACCATGTCCTGTTCCGAGAAGAAGCAGAAAAGGCTGGAGGGAGCAGAAACACTACCTCCTGCTAAATGAAGCAATAAGTAGAGCAAGACATCTAGCATAAGCAACTGGCATAGCTCACTGGTGCTGATGCACACATCCTGTACTGAACATTAGATTCTGGCACTGGAAAGGGAAGTAAAGTAAGACCTTGGTTCTTGAACTTAATCTGTTCCAGAAGTCCGTTCCAACTCCCAAAACCATTTGAAAACGAAGGCACAGCTTCTGATTGGCTGCAGGAGCTTCCTGCACTTCCTGCACTCAAGCTGCGTCAGACATTTCGCTTCTGAAAAACGTTCGCAAACCAGAACACTTACTTCCGGGTTTGCGGCGTTCGGCAACTAAGCCATTCGAGAACCAAGGTATTACTGTACTGAGCTTGGCAGCTGCAAATGTTTGCTATCTTTATGCCCGCCTGCCCCACTATGAAAATTCTAGTACTGCTTTTACAAAAAGGTTTAAAACCAGGGTGATAACAAAGGTCCGTATAGTTAAAGCTATGGTTTTCCCAGTAGTGATGTATGGGAGTGATAGCTGGACCACAAAGAAGGCTGATCGCCGAAGAATTGATGCTTTCGAATTATGGTGCTGGAAGAGACTCTTGAGAGTCCCATGGACTGCAAGAAGATCAAACCTATCCATCCTGAAGGAAATCAGCCCTGAGTGCTCACTGGAAGGACAGATCCTGAAGCTGAGGCTCCAATACTTTGGCCACCTCATGAGAAGAGAAGACTCCCTGGAAAAGACCCTGATGTTGGGAAAGATTGAGAGCACAAGGAGAAGGGGACGACAGAGGATGAGATGGTTGGACAGTGTCCTTGAAGCTACCAGCGTGAGTCTGACCAAACTGCGGGAGGCAGTGGAAGACAGAAATGCCTGGCATGCTCTGGTCCATGGAGTCATGAAGAGTTGGGACACGACTAAATGACTAAACAACAACAAGAAGAACAGGGCTGGAACACTGCATCTAGACCATGTTTGAATTTTGGTCATTAAAAGTTTATGATTATTTTATTTCCTTCTGAGGAAACTAAATAGTTCAGTGAAACGAGGTTTCTACCTGGCATCCCGTTAAGGTTTTGTTCTATTTTAGGTTCTTCTAATTTTTTCCCTTAAGCTTTTTGATTTTTATTATTTAGTTGATTTCCACAAGATAATATTTCTAGTCGATTACTTCTCGTTTCAGGGATTTTCACAATATTTCATTTGTTTTGTGCAATTTCTCAGTTCCGTGACTGCCTTTTTTCTATTGATTATTATTCGCCTGCCCCACTATGGCTTGAGCCCTGTTCCCTAACAGTGACATTGTGTCAGGGCCCTGAGGAGTTGCGGACAAATGAAAAAGGCAGCGCTGCAGCCCTCTGGCTCTTTTCAGCAACGGGCTCTAAAGTTCTTGCTTGCTCCTGCCCAGTAACCCTAATGGGGGTGATGCAGTTGCCAAGATGATGCCAGGGGATTTTTTTGGCAAGGTGGCACTGTCAGAGCCTACTGGGGCAGCTTGCCTAAGGCCCTGGGAGAAGAGAGGACAGAGAAAGGAAGCAAATGGCTTTTCTTTGGGCTGTATAATTTCTATCCCTTCCAGCGTTCTCTGTCCATGTTTGGAATTATTACTGTAGTAGTAGTAGTAGTAGTAGTAGTAGTAGTAGTAGTAGTAGTAATAATAATAGAATTTATATACCGCCCTATACACGTGCAGGTCTCGGGGAGTTCTTAATACAGAGCTCTCACACGGTGAGCACAATGTATAATTAGAAGCATCTGACCATTAAGTTGTAAGGAAAGTCTGTACATAGGAAGTATTTATATGCAATAACCAGTTGGGGGACCCATTCAAATATCGATAAAAGACTTCTGTGGCTCATCCAACATCTGCATCGAGCGGACCTCATGCAAGTGAGACTGGGCCTTCAAGGCGCCCTCTCACAGGCAATTCCAACTAACAGAGGTGTCAAACAAGGATGTATACTGGCACCCTTCCAATTTAATTACTATACAGTAGTACCTCTGGATGCGAACGGGATCCGTTCCAGAGCTCCGTTCGCATCCTGAAGCGAACGCAACCCGCGTCCACGAGTTGCCGCTTCCGTGCATGGACGTGACGTCATTTTGAGTGTCTGTGTATGTGTGAGTGGCGAAACCCGAAAGTAACGCGCTCTGTTACTTCCGGGTCACCGCGGAGCGCAACCTGAAAATATTCATCCCGAAGCTACTTTAACCCGAGTTATGACTGTATATATAATCCCTGATATGGCATCCCCTCCTTTTTTGCCCCCACCCTTGGGAATCATAAAGTGCCACATCTGCTCTACACCGACGACTTAAGTTTTGTTATCTCGGAACAAAATCAGATTTAAAAGGATGCTGGTTAAATTTGGACAGTTGTGTAAAAAAGAGCATTTACTAAAAATTAACTACGATAAAACCAAGGTGGTATTTGGCAAGAGGACTACCATGTCCAGGTGAACTGGTCACACCCTAGAACAAGTAAAGGGTAAAGGTAAAGGTACCCCTGCCCGTACGGGCCAGTCTTGACAGACTCTAGGGTTGTGCGCCCATCTCACTCAAGAGGCTGGGGGCCAGCGCTGTCCGGAGACACTTCCGGGTCACGTGGCCAGCATGACATCGCTGCTCTGGCGAGCCAGAGCCGCACACGGAAACGCCGTTTACCTTCCCGCTAGTAAGCAGTCCCTATTTATCTACTTGCACTCGGGGGTGCTTTCGAACTGCTAGGTTGGCAGGCGCTGGGACCGAACAACGGGAGCGCACCCCGCGTCCCATCCTAGAACAAGTACCCAGATATAAATATATAGGATTACTTATTGATGGGAAGTCATCATGGAAACCACATCTGGAAGCAATTAAACTAATATCTGGCCATTCTACTGGGCAGCTATATAGGTTCTTCCATTCAAATGGCGGGCAGCTAATCAACCCAGCTATTAAGAGCTTTGTCTCTAAAATCATGGCCCAAATGCTCTATGGGACTGAGATATGGGGAACTGGTGTTAAATCTGAAAGAGAGATCCCACAAAATAAATTTATGAGGCAGATTTGGGGGCTTCCCTGCGGGACACCAGCAGCCCACCTCAGAGCCGAGTTGGGCCTCCCCTTGCTTGCAGCCAGAATTGATCTAGCCTATCTGACATACTGGCACAGGCTAAATGCCTTCGAGGATTAGGGGGGGAATTGTCATCGCGCCACTCCCTGGTGTGTGGAGTGCCTCAGGGTGCGATTCTCTCCCCGATGCTTTTTAACATCTTTATGCACCCCCTTGCCCAGCTTGTCCGGAGTTTTGGGCTGGGTTGCCATCAGTATGCCGATGACACCCAACTCTATCTGTTGATGGACGGCCATCCTGACTCGGCCCCAGATACACTGACCAGATGTCTGGAAGCTGTGGCTGGATGGTTTCGTGGGAGCCGGTTGAAGTTAAATCCTTCGAAGACAGAGGTCCTCTGGCTGGGACGGAGCGATTTGGGATTGAGGAGGCAACTCCCATCTCTTGCGGGGGTGCAATTAGTGCCAACATCATCCGTTAAGAGTTTGGGTGTAATCTTCGATACCTCCCTCTCTATGGAGGCGCAGATTACAGCTATAACAAAGGCGGCATTTTTTCATCTCCGCCAGGCTAGGCAGTTGGCGCCTTATCTCTCTCGCCCTGACCTAGCCACTGTGATCCATGCGACGGTCACCTCCAGACTGGATTATTGTAACTCGCTCTACGTGGGGCTGCCCTTGAGACTGACCCAGAAACTCCAGCGGGTGCAGAATGCCGCGGCGAGACTCCTTACGGGGTCTTCGCTACGAGATCATATCCATCCGGTATTATACCAGCTGCACTGGCTCCCGGTGGAGTACAGGATCAGGTTTAAGGTGCTGGTTTTAACCTTTAAAGCCCTATACGGCCTAGGACCCTCGTACCTACGGGACCGCCTCTCCTGGTATGTCCCACAGAGAAATCTACGGTCTGCAAATAAAAACATCCTAAAGATCCCAGGCCACAGAGAGGTTAGGCTGGCCTCAACTAGAGCCAGGGCCTTCTCGGCCGCGGCTCCAATCTGGTGGAACGCTCTGTCACAAGAGACTAGGGCCCTGCAGGACCTGACATCCTTCCGCAGGGCCTGCAAGACAGAGCTGTTCCACCAGGCCTTTGGTCAGGGCGCAGCCTGACCCCCTCCTCTGGCAATCGGCAATCTGCACAGAATTTTGCTTGATGGTTGCCATTAATTTGACTTTAATTTGATTTGATTAATTTTATAATGAATGTTTTAGAATGTTGTTAGCCGCCCTGAGCCCAGCTTCAGCAGGGGAGGGCGGGATATAAATAAAATTTATTATTATTATTATTATTACTAAGCTCTGCAGGTTAGAGCAACTAAGGACAGGGGGCTGAGCACAAAATTGCCAAGATACACTTCAGCAACGTTAGTTAAAACTGTTCTCATTCCTTGAAAATTATCAATATTGCAAAGCCACTTAAGAAATGGTGGACTGCACATTCAAACAGTTATTAATGGCTGTTTTAATGAGCAATAGGCTCTTAAAGAGTATAAAAATATTGCTTATAATGGGGACTACAAATTAAACTATGTTTTATCTCATTTACAAGAAGTAATTTAAAGTCACGGAAGACATTTCGCATATGTTCACAACTGCATGATACCGCAATATCTGGAATAAAGCTGCTTAATTAGGAGACCACTTATATGTGGCATATTAAAGCAATTAGTCTTTTGTGGGCGGGGGGGTGGGTTAGAAGGTTTGACTTGCTAGGAGGATTAAACAAGATAAAAGTACACAATTTAAAGAAATATAGAGCTGGGTAGCTAGCTTCTGGTAAGATCACACACATAATGTAAAGCACTTCTGAGGACTTACCTTCAGTGATTTTGCCAACTGGACATGATTATCGTAAACGACAACATCCACCGTCAGGTTTCTTAGTCGATGAATGAGAACACTGTCACCTTCAAGGTCATCTTCTCTAACATGCAACTTCCAATACGTAAAGGGACATTTTGTGCCATCCCATACCTGGTATGAAACAAAATTCATTCTCCTTTTAAAACTGGCACTTTTTTATTTTTCCAGATTAAGGCTGCAATTCTAAGAACATTTGCTTTAAAAGGGTCGACCAAAGCCAATTGGGTTCACTTTGAACTAACTGTGCTTAGAATCACAGAATTGTGAAGAAGTAGGTTTTATTGGCCCTTCGGATCTCACTATCTTTTGTGAAGGTCATGAGGAGCTTTGAGATTCTGGCTTCACCAGGTCTCACCCCAACTCACTGTGCTGAGGGTTGAAACAGTGTTGGCAACAGGGTGGAATCAGAGAAGGCTGCTGGCGTGTCTAGCAGAGATCTAAAAATGGTGGTGCAAGACTGGCCCCAAAGGATACATCTGGCACTTTCCTGGTTTTTCTGGACCAAGATTACACAAAGACTTGGCTGACTAATTGATCGTTTTTCTTTAGTTTGAAAGTGAAATATAAATGGTTTTAAATAATGAATGAATCACCTACTCAAGTGGCATTTCTCAAAATGTGATAAGCTCCTAAAATATTAATATTCCTGGGAAACCCAGCCAGATGGGTGGGGTATAAATAAAATAACAACAACAACAAAAATAATTGCTATTATTGCTATTGTAACATTCCTCATACAATAA
Source organism: Podarcis muralis (assembly GCF_964188315.1). NCBI lineage: Eukaryota > Metazoa > Chordata > Lepidosauria > Squamata > Lacertidae > Podarcis > Podarcis muralis. The sequence continues at coordinate 19,357,401 of NC_135664.1, read as the reverse complement.
ATACATTTTTTGGAAAGACTGGCTTTATGTAATCCCCTTACTACAATCTGGATCTTCTGAGTCATAAAGTCATGAAGACCAACAATCCAAATAATGGACATCATCTGGTTATGATACCACACTTGATCTTAGCCCAAAGGCAAAGAAACAGTGTCATGATGTGAACATTGTGCCCGTGATCAAAAATATGCGTGTATGTGCTGTCTGTGAACACAGACCTTAAGTGCTCCCTTCCATGCGTGTGTGGGAAATCTCCCTATTTTCAACTTCTGACTGAAGGCCCTTGTGTGGTTCCTGAGGGTCTTATTTCTAGGTTAAAAGATGATTGTACAGGAAAGAATTTTGGTGGCGAGAACTTCCAGTGAACACATGGAAGAAAACACTTGGCCCTTAGGAGCTCACCTTGAAAATGAAGCCAAAGATCTAACTAGAACATGCATAATATATACACAGAAAGGACCTGCAAAATATTTTTAAAACCATTTTTTTTATCTTGCTAGTGATAATTCCAGTTTTTAATAAGTTGCATTTTCAAAGGGAAGGGAAGGTCATCTCTTACCTAAGCATTACAATATTTCAATTTACCAGTTCAAACAAAGTGTGATAGGACTATCCAGCACTGTGATGTGACCAGACACAAGGAAAAATAAGCTTTTAATCACATTACCTTCAGTTTGTTTGTGAAGTAAAAATTAACTAATCGGGTTTCATGGGTTTCTCTGTCCCCCTGCCTCCAAAATTATTACCTCTTTTAGATAACTATATTTATTTTCTGCTGTTTGTTCCTATGAATTTACTTACTTTAAAAAGTTCATAAACCCCAGAAGTTAATAAATCCCTGGCTGCATCTTGTTTGATTTTCCCCCATATTCATTGGAATGGTCATTTGTGAATTTCAGAATAAAAATATCCCTTGACACAAATGTAATAGTACCCTAATAATCTAATCAATAGTAATCACTCAGCAAAGCAAAATTTCGGCCTCCCCTCCTCTGTACTTTACAATTTTTGGTTTGAAGAGCCAAGTGCTGGATTCCTTTTTTAATTTATCTTTTACAGTGGTACCTCTGGTTGCGGACACGATCCATTCTGGGGTGCCATTTGCATCCTGAAAAGTCCGCAACCAGAGCAGTGCTTCTGCGCACGTGCGAAGTGTGATAGAGCGCTTCTGCGCATACACAAACCGCACAGAACGCTTCTGCGCATGTGTGAACCACGCAGAATGCTTCTGCGCATGAGGCAAAATCTGGAAGTAAACATTTCCGGGTTTGCCGTGTTCTTAACCCCCCAAAATGCAACATGAAGCGTTCGTAGGAAGAGGTATGACTGTGCTGAAATTTTCAAATGTATGCCCAAATAATGAGGCTATCACCACTGAAAATGCTGAAATTTCTGCATGCGTCTGGTTAATGTTCCAAAATACAGAAACAGAGCACTGAATGTGGTCAGTCACCCACAGTGTAGCATGCATCTGATGTTTTGTGGCATCTCATGGGAAAACTACATGTTACACCAGTCACGTGGCCTTCAAGTGCAATTTTAACTGCATGATCCAGTCTGCACTGGAAGACAAAGGGTTACTCCTATGTACCTCTCCTTACGCCAGGGTTTCAATCTGGATCAATGCTTGCCCGCCCTACAAACGATTTGAAGAAGGGTGGTGGATGGGAGAACGAACTGTTGTGCTCAAATACTTCACACATTAAGCTAAAGGAGAGTGATAGCTCAGTGGCAGAGCACATGCGTTCCCTGCAGAAGATCTCAGGTTCAATTCCTACCATCTCCTTGCGGCACCAGGTAGGAGTCCTTACTGAAAACCCGGAGAGCTGCTGCCAGTCGGTGCAAACAAATACTACGGCTTCTTATATTTGTGTGTAAAGCATGGCTGGCTGAACCATTCCTCTCAGGGTAGGGTTTGGGGAACCTTTTCTCAGTCCAAGGGTTGGATGAGGAACTGGCCATCCCTCTTCAGGTTCATTAGGTTGTCAGGCGATACCTTCAAAAGGGGCTTGCTGTCAAAGCCAATCAGCTGACCTGCACCAAAGCAAGGTCCTCTGAAGTTGTCTGTTTGCAGGTGAGGTTTGGATTCCAGGCCAAATTAGGCCTACAAGACAGAGGTTCACCACCATTTTCTTAGGGGCCAAGAATACACTCTCTAGAGGTCAGCTGAATCTCCATGCTCTTTCCCTTATTCCCTCTGCTCCTTGCCAAACATTCCCAGGACAGTTTGAAGGCATGAACTTGAAAGTAAAATGTGCAAAAACCAGCAGATAGATATAAATTTCCCATAGCAATCTAACAACAGAGTTTCAACGATTTGAATATAGCTCTAGGAGTGGTAAGTAAGTATTGTTTGGTTCTTGGCACTGCTGCTAAGAAGGGAGAAAACTTACTGTGAATTAGTTATAACATACTGCCTTTATACTAACATGAAAGAGCTTTTGAATTAACACATTTTTGGGGGAGCGGGGAGAGCAGCAAACCTTGAGAAGGTAGGAAGATCCGTCGAGTTTTGCTTTTCCTACAAGCTGGCAAGTGAGATCAAAATACATAGGCGGCTGGATGCCAGACAATTTTGCTACGACTGCAGAGTTTAAAAGATTAGATGCCACCCAAATGCGCAAGTCTTCTATTGTTTTTCTGTCTTCATCTGTAAATGTGAATAATTTGCTGGACGTTCGAGGAACCACTGGTGTTCCTACAGCGCCATCAAAGGTAAGTGCTGCAAATCCACTGCTGCTAATCCCTTGCAACTGCCCGCTGAACTCTTTGATCTAGGCAACAAGAACAAAAAGGCAACGCCGTAAGGAGAAATAAAAGTGTACTGCTTTTTGAACTCAGTGGGGAAAAAGCCAATATGTAGGATGATTATCACATGCATTTGAACTAATTATCGCAACTTACAAGATGAAAGACATGTACCGGCTTAGAAAGCAACGAACACCAGTCCATCCTTCTTTGAACACATTGTTTTGTAACAGGCATGTATTTGAAAAGTGTGACTCTCAACTTTCAAGATATGAGATTGGCAAAGCGCTCCGCTGCCCAACATTCTTGGGGTGCACCAAGTGGAATCCAACCCATGCAAACCGGAGGTTAGTCTCAAACGGGTGGGGACATAGGTGGCGCTGTGGTCTAAACCACTAGGGGCGTCTTGGGCTTGCAGATCAGAAAGTCGGCGGTTTGAATTCCCGTGACAGAGCAAGCTCCTGTTGCTCTGTCCCAGCTCCTGCCAACCTAGCAGTTCGAAAGCACACCAGTGCAAGTAGAGAAATAGGTACCACCGTGGAGGAAAGGTAAATGGCATTTCCATGCACTCTGGCTTCCGTCACAGTGTTCTGTTGTGCCAGAAGTGGTTTAGTCATGCTGGCCACATGACCCGGAAAGCTGTCTGTGGACAAACACCAGCTCCCTCGGCCTGAAAGCAAGATGAGTGCCGCAACCCCATAGTCGCCTTTGACTGGACTTAACATTTCAGGGGTCCTTTACTTTTTTACCTAGTCCCAACCTTAATTTGAACGTATGTAACTCTAATGAAGGGATGCAGGTGGCACTGTGGGTTAAACCACAGAGCCTAGGACTTGCTGATCAGAAGGTCAGCAGTTCGAATCCCCACAACGGGGTGAGCTCCTGTTGCTCAGTCCCTGCTCCTGCCAACCTAGCAGTTCGAAAGCACGTCAAAGTGCAAGTAGGTAAATAGGCACCGCTCCGGCAGGAAGGTAAACAGTGTTTCCGTGCACTGCTCTGGTTCGCCAGAAGTGGCTTAGTCATGCTGGCCACATGACCCGGAAGCTGTACGCCGGCTCCCTCGGCCAATAAAGCGAGATGAGCGCCGCAACCCCAGAGTCGGTCACGACTGGACCTAATGGTCAGGGGTCCCTTTATCTTTTAACTCTAATGAAAACACTGCTAACTTATTTGGTGTGAACTTGTTGCAGTTTATTCAAGCTTCAAATGCATGCTAGGGAGTATTTTATGAAGGTCACTTGCTGGACAGTACAGAATGGTTGGGTGAGCTGATCCCAAGCAAATGTGTGTCAAATACTAAGGGTGCCCAAGCTTCAGAAGGCTGACATTCCTGACTCAAACATGACCACTCTAATAAACAAATGATCAGAATATTTTAATTTTTCAAAAAAAAAGTATCAAATGTGTTATTCAAAGAAACATAGCAGTTTTAAAATTAATTAACTCCTAGGTAAAGTAAACTAGGTAAACTCTCTCCCTTACTCCCAATCTCTGACATAGTTAAAGAAAGAAAACAAAAAGCAGCTTCTCAAACAAATATTGTGAAGCTGTGATAAATGGGTAGCTTCTGATTCTTCAGCTGACTTCAGCAATATATTCTATTACCGCTCAGGAGTGTATACTGACCAAGAAAAAGCAAAGTCTTGTTTCATCAGCCTTATGTATTTATTTGCGACAATAAGATTTGAAATAAATTGCCCCCTTCTGCTGCCTCCTGGTTTGAACTGACTCTCTAGACACGTGTGTAGAGCTACATCTCTTCTCCTCTCAAGACGCTTGTCAAAACCCACTCAGAGTTTGCACAATTCCCTTACTGTAATTTTTTTCCCCTGCCCTCCCTTCCCAAAGGAGCCCAGTGCCCTACTGAAATTAATAAGCATGACAGGGGAAGGTCATAGGTTACTAAATGAGCAGCTGCCTTGCATGTAGATGGTCCCAATTTATTTTTTCTTTATTAAATTTGTATACTGCCCTTCATCCATAGTTCTCAGGGCGGTTCACAGCATAGAAATGCAATATAAAAAACAGAAAATACATAACAAAAACAGGAACAAGAGAAAACAATACCACCCCCCAACACATTTAAGAGGGTAGCGGATGTTAAGTTTTTGCCTGGCACCTAAAGATGTATAATGAAAGCACCAGCCAAATTTCAGGGAGAGCATTGCACAAACAGGGAGCCACTGCAGAAAAGGCCAGTTCTTGTGTTGCCATTCTCAGGATCTCCTGTGGAGGAGGCAAATGAAGAAGGGCCTCAGAGGATGATTGCAAGGTCCAGATCAGTTCCTATGGAGAGAAGTGGTCCTTGAGGTATTGCAGTCCTAAGCCATCTAAGGCTTCATAAGTCAGAACCAGCACTTTGAATTGGGCCCGGGAACTAATTAGCAGCCAGTGCAGTTGAGCCAGGAACAGTGTACCTTGCCCTGGTGAGCAATGTTGTTGCTGAGTTCTGCACTGGCTGAAGTTTCCGAACTGTCTTCAGAGGCAGCCCTATGTATAATGCATCGCAGTAATCTAACCTAGCGGTTGGGACACGGGTGGCGCTGTGGGTTAAACCACAGAGCCTAGGGCTTGCCGATCAGAAGGTCGGTGGTTTGAATCCCTGCAACAGGGTGAGCTCCCGTTGCTCGGTCCCAGCTCCTGCCAACCTAGCAGTTCGAAAGCACGTCAAAGTGCAAGTAGATAAATAGGCACCGCTCCGGCGGGAAGGTAAACGGCATTTCCGTGCGCTGCTCTGGTTCGCCAGAAGCGGCTTAGTCATGCTGGCCACATGACCCGGAAACTGCACGCCAGCTCCCTCGGCCAATAAAGCGAGATGAGCGCCGCAACCCCAGAGTCGGTCACGACTGGACCTAATGGTCAGGGGTCCCTTTACCTTTCCCCTAGCGGTTACTGCGGCACAGATGACAGACAATCCCTGGCATCTTCAAGCTTGGGCTGGGAGAGACCCCTGTCTGAAACTTTGGAGAGCTATTGCTAGTCAGTGCAGAGCAAAATGGACCAACACTGAGCAAGATGGACCAATGGTCACACCGGCAACCCCTAGCCTAATAAGCTCTTGTCCCCGACCCCCCCCCCCACACACACACATAAGAAATCAGTGCAGCAAATTTGCAGTGGCAAAATACTAACTCATGTATCAAGGTAAAGCAACCTGGAGCAGAATTAAACCCATAAGGTAAAATTTACTTCTGGGGTATAATAGACGGCCTGCAGTGCTTTGTGATTTATTTGTTTTTGGTACAGGCCAGAACGTTTGTTTGTTTGTTTTGATATAGCAGCAAACACGCAAACACACACACACACACACACACACACACACACACACACACACCAAAACTACTGTGGTACCTTTAAAGTGGAATATCCACACACAAACACTAAAACTTAATTTATTATACAGGTGAAAATGCTAAGTTATATTTTGAGAAGTTGATGGGGCCAGAACAGAACCCTGTTAGCTTTGAAAGAGAAATAATTAGAGGTTCATAGAGCACAGTTTCCCTAAGGCTAGCAAGGTCAGAGCTGAGGCAATATTTTAACCAAGGACTTTGCAGCTTGCAATTTTCGCCGCTAAAGGATACCACCTCAATTACATGTGCCTTATGAACGTAACAGAAAGAAACATAGCTCAGGGATTTGCATGCAAAAGGTCCCAGCTCCAGGTAGGGTTGGAAGAGACTTTGGTCTGAGACCATGGGAAACTGTTGCCAGTGTAGACCCTATTGAGCAAGCTGGGCCAATGGTCTACCTATCTATGGTGCTACTGTTAAGCATTTTACAGAATTTACCGACACGAAGGGACAACTCATGCAGTCAAACCCACAACCAAGCCATCACAGCTAATACAGTTGTACCTTGGTTGCCGAACGCCTTGGAAGTCGTACGTTTCAGCTCCCGAATGACAGAAAAGTGGAACGGAGTGTTCCAGTTTTCGAACTATTTTTCGGAGGCCGAACATCTGGCATGGCTTCTGCAGCCAATCGGAAGCTGCGTCTTGGTTTCTGAACAGTTCCGGAAGTCGAACGGACTCCCAGAACGCATTCTGTTCGAGAACCAAGGTACAACTGTACAGGCTTTTTTAAAAAAAAATTATTACAAGACATTCCAAAATATATGTACTAAAGACAAAGTAAACCTTTTGTTTTTCATTGCAAGAAGAATGTTCTGAATCCAAGAAAATGAAACTTTGTCAATAGATTGGGATTAACATATTTAAAGCTATACATTTAAAAACATACTAAATAACACTCCAATCTAGGTACCTTTAAAAATGGAACGTTTGACTCTAATTGCGATTTACGATCATGTGTGATAATGGGATAAGAAGAAATTCTATTACAGAAAAAAAGATTTTGCCTTGGAAGCACATTAATTAACTGAAATAATGGGCAGATATTTTACGTGTAACTTTCAGGCACTGAAAAGAAGGAAAATTATAATTTACTTAGGCAGCTTAAAACTATAATATTTAAGTAGCTTAATTAAACTTTTACTATTCTAAATTTGCCTGCCAGTTGAACCCTGACCGCAGCTAAATTGTACTCTCAGATAAATGGCTGCAAGATACTTACCCAGATACAACTGCCTTGAAGTGACCAAAGCTACACATTTAGAAACACAGCAGGAAAGCTGGCAAATATTTTTCTGCTTTCCACATGCTCTTATTCAAACAATTGTGGTTGTGCTAATGGGTGGAACTCAATTTATTGTAAATGTTTTGCTTCTCTTATAAAGAACACACAATATGTGAACAGTAACGGAACAGAAAAATGAAGTGTAGCACCCTGCTTTAAAAGTGTTTAACATTTGTTGCCATTTAAAAGCAACAAAACAAATTTGCGTTTTCTTTCATTGTGCCTTAAATTCTGGGTTATATCCAATGTTATGAGAATGGAAGGGTTAGGGTTGGCGAAATGTTTCTTTTCCTCCCCCACTTCCCTCCAATTCTTTTTCTTTTTTTAAAGTGGAGTTGTTGTTGTTGTTGTTGTTGTTGTTGTTGTTGTTGTTATGAAATACTTTATTTTAGAATGATGAGCAAAGGGATTTCTGAAACTGCATACATACACTTACACGCCATTGGCTTGTGCGTCGGGAAATAAATTAATGGATAGGAATTCATACCAGGAAATGGCAGGAGAGTGCTGGAGTCCTTGTGGCTCACGAGAAGACCCATCCCAGGGCTTGAAGAGGGCACCAGTGAAGGTGAAAGAAGCCCCAAAGTGGAAGCCCCTGAGGTGCAGTGTAGCTTTGTTTAGGCTGCTAAGCTTCCCTGCCTAACAGCTGCCGCAGCCACTTTCCTACACATCCTCCAGCCGGCCCTAAAACTTCAACTCTAGATATTTTGGTCTGGATTGGAGAGAGAGCAGAAGAGAGAGCTGGAGAGCAGGAAAATGGGTGTTTACAGGCTTTTTAGAGGGCGCTCCCCACTTATGCAATTGTCGCTTATGCGCACAGGGGCCCGGAACGTAACCACGGCATAAGTGGGAACTTAAGACTCTGCACTTTATCAGCTCATTATAATTCCTCTATTATAATGCTACACACAGTACAACTCTAAATTGCGAAAGCAAGATGTGCCTCTACTGCTCGGGAGAAGGAAGAAAGGTTCAATGCCTTCCTTGCTTGTGGCTTTCCTCTCAATGGCATATTTGGAGTATCTGTTTCCGAACCTAAAGGACTGGGAGATTATACAGACCAGCCTAATTTTGCTGCCATCCAATTCAAACTTGTTGCAAATCTGTTGGATCCAAGATTCCAAGGCAGAAAGGCAACTGATGGTAGCACTGTTTCTGCATTTGATCGGATTACAAAACAAACAGGATACTCGGGACTTGATATTGGGAAGGTACCTTCAAATACAGAATATATTTGGGTATCTGGCCAAGGAATACAGACTGGGATTCCCTGACAAGCATTCCTGAAACATGGTTGCAAAGACCTCTTTGTACAACAAATCCTCTAGCTCCTCTTGTTTCTTACCTTCCTAGTCTCCTCCATCTTCCGAAGCATGTAAAAGAACCTGGTCTGTGTTTGGAAATGCACCAAATAATCTGATATGTGAAAGGACTAACCTTCAGTTTTAGAAGTCCATAATAAATATGATGACAAATATTGCATAAACAGAAACAGATAGTGATAATCAGAAAAAGGCTGAACATAGTGTTCACTGAGTTCTAATAAGGCTGGTCTCAAGAGCTAGAGAGAAGTTTCTCCATTACTGTCAATTGGATGCAAAAGAGACATTTGCATCAACTTCTCCCATAAACAACAGTGGGAGTCCCACATTTATGTGGAATTGCAACGCATCAATTTGGATGTAAAAGAATGGCCTGCTTTGTTCACAAAGGACAACAGCCCAGCTTCCTCTCTACAATGAATGGCAAATACAGCAAAGGTACCTTTATTCTGTGAAATCGAACAATGTCACCATTTTTGTAGATTTGTGGAAGGGCATCTCTGTTTACATTAAAAAGTGAACATATCAGCTTGGCATCCGATTGGTCCACAATGGTTATCACTGAGCAATAATCTGTAAAGGAGAAAATATAGATGTAAAAAAGTTGGCACCATATTTCTAAAAGCATAGATTAATACATAAAGGATCATGATGTCAGGTAACATCATGAGAATAAATACAGGGATGAGATTATAGGATTCCATATGCTTTTAAGAAAGCAAAACTATTTCCTAAGATTAGCCATGCCAGAAATTTTACACCTACCTCTGTTTAAAAAGTGCATGCATTTTCAGTAATCTTGACATGTCTACAGATGTGAATGGGTTTGAAACTTTCATAAAATTACTAACAAATCTTAACACTGAAGAGAAAGTATTTTATTTAAATTCAAGGTATCAAGTACAATGGTCAGCCAACCCTTTAATGGCCAAGGGTGACAATGACACTTTCTTCTGTGACATGAGGCAAGGAGGAATGATTACCATGCAATCTAATTTTCATTCAGTACTGCTCCATTTCTTCACATCTAGCTAAGGTGTTAGTCTCCGGAGAGCTAATAATTGCCAGTTGTGTGGCAAGTCTCTTTTTGCTTAGCTTTACCCTCACTTAAAACAGCCATATGAAGAGGGCAAATGGCTTAAACCACTTCCTGTTCATGCAAAGTAAGAAGCTACAGACTGTTTAGACTTTAGAGAGAAGCACTGCAGGGGGTTGAATTAAGATGACCCATGGGTTCCTTTCAACTCTATGATTCTATCCGCACTCAAATCTATAACAAGTTAGGAGCACACCCTCATTGATACATATCTTCAACCTCCTTAAGAAGACCGAACAGCAGGGACAAACATGTATGTTCTGCAAAATTTTTATAACTTTAATACACTAATATCCCGCCCTTCCTTTCAAAGGAGCACACAGCAGCAAGGCATCAGTGATTTAAAAAAAAACTAATTAAAATACAATAAAAACTTATTTAATACATCTAAAAATATCTTACTATTATAACATATATATTCCACATTTCCTTCAAGGTGCCCCTCTCTCCAAGTTATTCTCACAACAATCCTGTGAGTTAGGTTAAGCTGAGAGATGATGACTGGCTGAAGGTCACCCAGTGAGTTTCAAGGCAGATTGAAGATTTGAAGGTGTTCCAGGTCATGGGTAGGCAAACTAAGGTCCGGGGGCCGGGGCCGGCCCAATCACCTTCTAAATCCGGCCTGCCGACGGTCCTGGAATCAGCGTGTTTTTACGTGAGTAGAATGTGTGCTTTTATTTAAAACGCATCTCTGGGTTATTTGTGGGGCATAAGAATTTGTTCTTCTTTTTTCAAAATATAGTCCGCCCCCCACCCAAGGTCTGAGGGACAGTGGACTGGCCCCCTGCTGAAAAAGTTTGCTGACCCCTGTTCCAGGTTTTAGTCTAATAGTCTAACCCAGAGTGGTCCAACATGGCTCTCAGACTGCCTGCAGCCCTCAAGGCCTTTTCTGGCGGCCCTCAGCAACTTTTGATGCCCCAGCCCTCACAGTTCCTTCCCAAAGCTGGGTAAGTGAGGCACTGGGCTTTGGGAAGGAAGCTTGAGGACTCTACCAGGTTCCTAGAGTTCTTCCGCCTCCTTCCTAAAGCCTAGTTAGCGCTTGCCCAGTCATTGATCCTCTAAGCACTACATTCCATAACAGTATTGGGTATCAATGCCAATTTTCATATTCAGGACATCATCCTTTAAAAAATTAGTTTCTAATGCAAAGGACAAATCTATTATTTCTACAGGCTCTGGCAGAAACAACATATAACATTTGGGCTAAAACAACACCAAGTTTTGATATAGTTTACTAGATTTGCCCATCATATTGGAAACCATTAACATTTTTAGATTAAATAGTGCTAACTAGATCTTAATGTGTAAGAGATGAAAAATTAAACTTCCTGTTAGGTATTAGAAACAATCTTGAGCAATTCACCTAATTTCCTCTGTAAGATTAAATGCAAATTGCTTTGTAGTTTTATTGCAAGGCCTCCTAGTATCTCTAAGCCAAGCCTTTAATCAAAGAAGCCATGAATATAATAGTCTACAGTGTATATTACAAATACTTATTTGTAATTCTCTGCCAGCATTGCACAACACACTCTAGGATTACAGTATAAATGAGTTAACTTTGAGACAGGAATGTCATGTTCAACAAATAGTTAGGGAATAGTTCCAATGAGGTGCTTTAAGCCAACAGCTAATACTACAAAAAATATTTCAGTTTAATTTTTTACTTACTGTAAAGCAACTATTCTCAAAGGATTAGTCCTGAGAAACAAGGCCTAAGAAGTATGATACTGAATTAGCTGCTTGTTTAACTTTGCAAATTATCTTCAGGAAATAGCATCAAAGTACAGTTAAGTGTGCCACAGAGGTGTAAAAAGCAAGTAGGAACAATACATTTAACAAGCTCATTAAAATCTGACAGCTTGTTTTAAACCTATATACTGTGTACCTCACTTTAATTAAAAAGGTGAAAAATTGCATGCTGGCAAGATATACAAGTTCTAAGGTAACTCAAATTTAAATCTAATATTTTCAAAACTCAACAAATATACAGGCTGCTTCAAGTTACAGCTCTGTGCGTCACTACAGGGTTATCTCAGTTCAGACAAGCAATACAGTACACAGTGTAAAATACTTTCACAAAACATGGGATCTCGCCATCGCTTAAGGAGAGAAACCGTGTCAGTTCAACAGTGCAAAACTAATGCTGATACATCCTCATGGATTACCAAAATCTGGCACTGAAGTACAACAAATGCTTATAAAAATTCACTCTACCATATTCTTTTATAATGTGTTGGATAGAATGCATCTCCAAGGTGACTTTCTTTCCATAGCCTGAAGGCTCTTCCTAGCACTCTAATAATCTCACCTTACATTTTTGTTTCAAAACATGTGGGATTGCAGAAAAAAACAACTTGAAAGCAAACAGCTTGCATGGCTCACAGACCTAAAGCCAAATGAAGATTCCAACCATTTTTTTTTTTATTATTATTATTATTATTATTATTATTATTATTAAATTTGTATACTGCTCTCCATCTGTAGATCATGTTCTCATGCCTTAATTGTTAGTTTAAAAAATCTATCTCATGATTTGGAATATAGGGAGTTAGCCTCTCCCAGGTATCTTATCACATCAGGTGACTGGAATACAGTGGTGCCTCGCAAGACAAAATTAATCCGTTCCGCGAGTCTCTTCGTCTTACGGTTTTTTCATCTTGCGAAGCACGGCTATTAGCGACTATTAACGGCTTAGCGGCTATTAACGGCTTAGCGGCTTTAAGAAAAAGGAAACAAACTCGCAAGAACTCGCAAGACGTTTCGTCTTGCGAAGCAAGCCCATAGGGAAATTCTTCTTGCGGAACGACTCAAAAAATGGAAAACCCTTTCGTCGAGTTTTTCGTCTTGCGAGGCATTCGTCTTGCAGGGCACCACTGTAGTTATATCCACTTAGGTTTGTTGCTGCATATGAAATTGTATTTTTAAAGTCCTACACTTCTGTGATGATATGCCAAATGTTAAGATAAAAAAGGTAAAGGACTCCTGGATGGTCAAGGTCCAGTCAAAGGTGGCTATGGGGTGCGACACTCATCTCACTTTCAGGTTGAGGGAGCTGGTGATTTGTCCACCAACAGATTCCCGGGTCATGTGGCCAGCATGACTAAAATGCTTCTGGCACAGTGGGACACTGTGACAGAAACCAGAGCGCACAGAAGCACCATTTACCTTCCCACTTCAGCAGTACCTATTTATCTACTTGCACTGGCATGCTTTTGAACTGCTAGGTTGGCGGAAGCTGGGACAAAGCAACAGGAGCTCACCCCATCACGCAGATTTGAACCGCCGACCTTCCAATCAGCAATCCAAAGAGGTTCAGTGGTTTAGACCACAGTGCCACCCGTGTCCTGGTTCTAAATGTTGAAAGTATCCTGGCACATTGTATGGAAAGTAAGTGAAACCCACCAGTGCTGGGAGTCTAGTTCATACACTTACTAGAATAGCTCTTCCATATATGTGGGTGGGAGACACTGAACTCTCTAATACACCCATCACACACATACAATATAAGGCAAGATATATGTCATAGGTACACATATTTCTCAAAACACTTCTTCCTAAGAAAGCACATATTCTAGGAAAGACATTCTAAAGTGTGTGAAATGGCCCCTAGCACAAGATAGATTGAAAGCCCAAAATGCTATTCAGTATGGAAATCAGTAACACAAGAAACACAAACTACATTTAGTATTTTAGTGGCTAAAGAAGCTTTGAATGACACACAGGGTGCAGTTTCCATTTCGGAAACATCCAGAATGGATTTCAGGGTAGACAAGCACACCAAAAACAGAGAAACTTTAATAGTTTTGCTATAGCAGTTTGAAAATACATGCATAGATATATGCAAAGATGAAAATACATGTTCTATTTCCAACCTCTATGGGCCTTTCCACTGAGACCAACAAGCATCTACGGTTTTACATGTATGCCAGAAGCAGCTTCCCAACTGGGATCGATCTGCAATGCTGGCTTTCGAGCAAGTGGATCACAGTTGCTTACCAGCATGAGCAAGGTGACAGGATGGGTTCTGCTGGTCATGCCAACTTTCCTATTACATCGCCCTTCCAGTAAGCAGCAGCGACTCAGCTGCCAGGAAGTCAGTGTAACAGCTCCACACCAATTTGCAAGCCATTGCTGATCTATGTATTTTTACCAATCAATTCAATGGAAGTGAGTGTTCATCTTTATTCGATATCTCAACTCTCTGTTCAGGCCACTGAACAGTGTACTTCCCGCCGATAACAAGTTTGGGCTTTTGTAGAGTTCCAGGTTGTATTGTCTGTGATTTAGATCAATTGGGTTAAGTTAGTTTATTCTGTAGCAAGTCGCAAATTTATGCTACCATGAAATAATTTAATTGTATTAGCATTGTTTAAGAATGGCAAAAAACAAAACAAAAAGCCAACCTATGGAAATGACTTTAAGCAGTAAGTTGTAACACCTGACAAAATTACTTAACAGCTACTGTAAGCTTGCTTGGCTTAACTGCAAAAGAGGGAACAGGGAAATATTAAGCCCTCACAGCAGTAGTTGGAGCTACAGTTACTTCTATGTCATTAGAGACCCTAGCCTGGATCCAATTGCCATTTCATGGATTACATTTTCTACCATCAGCTGTGAAGTCTTCAGATATCTTAATAGGGGGTTGCCAACCTTAAATTTCCATTTGATATCTTCAGTCGAGAAGTGCCCTTTCTGCAAGTGATTGTCTAAATCCCCTTTTGGTTTTGACCATTTTACATTTAAAAGCTACAAGTGGTGAGGAAAGAGAAATAAGAGGAAATCTGCCTATCCAGAAATAACATTTTAAAAATCAGCAACACCTTCTGCAATATCCTAAAGGATAGAAAATCATAATCTTTTCAGCTCTCTGCAGCTCTCCAGAAGGGGAAAAAATATCCCTATTAAAATTAAAGACTGAAAATCTCACAGTGAATGCAGTTTTCTCAGACATACAGACCTAGCATAACTAAGCATCAAAAGATGCTGAAGTATAAGAATCTAAAAGTTTCATCTTGGCTACAGGAAGACAATTTCTATACAGAAAGAACTAGTAAATGTTAACCATATTGATATAACTTGTACACCAGAATTGTATTTGGCTTTACATACTTTTTTTCTTAATCTTCTACAAACTACATAGGAGAACAGCACAGACACAATATAAGATATGGAGGCCTTGTTCACACATAACACTAAGCCATGGTTTGCTTAACAAACCATGAGTGAAACCACAGTTGTCCCACAAACAGGCAAGTATGCTTATTTCTCCAAAATTTAGTTTGTTTTCCAATTACTAAACTCATTCCTTTATAGATTGACCACCTGAGACGCTCGCCAAACAAACATGGTTAAGGAAGAGTGCTGGATTCACACATAGCACTGGATCATAATTCACACAAACTAAAGTTTGCAAATAATCAGCAAACCATGGCTTCAGATTGTTGTCAGGAAACAAACCATAGTTAAGCTGCTAGGTAGGGTTCACACAGTGCTAAAGCTATGGTTTAGCATTATGTTTGAAGCAGATCATTGTGTCCTAATAATGGCAACACTATTTTTCAAACATCTATTTTAAATCTATTTCTATTCCTAAGTTTAATTCAAGAAGAGATAGATGGCAATAGCTGATGTGCTTTATGAGTACCCTAGTGATCCAATGATGGGGGAACAGATAAGTGGGCTTTTTACAAAATTTACAACCCACAACGCAACTCATTCCAGTTTTAGCCAAAACAAGATCTTGAATCATTCTAAAGAAATCCATTAGTAAGGGTTACCATCACAAGAAGGTAGTCAGCCTTAAAAAAAAACAGAACAAAACAATACCCAGCACAACCGGTCAAACTTAACAAATTGTTTGTAAAACGTATCATCTACAGAAGTATTGCTTTTGTTCCCCGAGATCCTGGCAAAAGGAATAAGATGGGTTCACTAAAAAAAAAAAAAAAGTTTCCTGGGAATTCTGGATAAAAATAATTTTCATTACTGCCACAGTCTGCCTTGCCAGGATACAAGATCACCATTATGAAAGAAGTTGACCAGTTTAGAAAGTTCTTTCTATGACAGAAAGCCTTCTATCATCAGCTCAAATTATCACAAAACTAATGACCAATATGCAAATCGCTCCATTCCCTCCAAAATTAGAGCAGACACATTATTTTCCAGGTTCATGCCTGCAATATAATTTTAGTTTATAAGTGAATATGAGATGAAACTAATGATATTCATTTTAATTTCATTTTGTGGAAAAATAGACAAAGCATATGGTGTAATATCTGTAATAACAGATGGACCATTACCAGTTCTTGATACCAAATTTAATTACCCCATCCATTTTTTAAAGGTCTGACATATAAATTATTGTACCTCATGGTGCTTTATTCTTTTTTTTTTCTTAACTGGGATGTGAAAACACTTA
Source organism: Podarcis muralis (assembly GCF_964188315.1). Classification (NCBI taxonomy): domain Eukaryota; kingdom Metazoa; phylum Chordata; class Lepidosauria; order Squamata; family Lacertidae; genus Podarcis; species Podarcis muralis. Next base: position 19,341,180 of record NC_135664.1, on the reverse strand, counting down.
TCTTTCAATATTTCCAACAGTTTTATGTTTAAATACCATTACCACAAACTATGTTGGGTTTTTGTGCGACTAAAGTCATGTTCATTTTTAAACAAAAGTAGCGAAGGAAGCAGATCCATTTTCAAACACCACGACCAAAGACTAAAAAGGTAAAGGTACCCCTGCCCGTACGGGCCAGTCTTGCCAGACTCTGGGGTTGTGCGCCCATCTCACTCAAGAGGCCGGGGGCCAGCGCTGTCCGGAGACACTTCCGGGTCACGTGGCCAGCGTGACAAAGCTGCATCTGGCGAGCCAGCGCAGCACACTGAAACGCCGTTTACCTTCCCGCCAGTAAGCGGTCCCTATTTATCTACTTGCACTCGAGAGTGCTTTCGAACTGCTAGGTTGGCAGGCGCTGGGACCGAGCAACGGGAGCGCACCCCGCCGCGGGGATTCGAACCACCGACCTTTCGATTGGCAAGCCCTAGGCGCTGAGGCTTTTACCCACAGCGCCACCCGCGTCCCTGTTCGACCAAAGACTATGTTCCTCTATTTGTCAATCCCAAAGAGCAAAGAAATCCCTCTTGAGTTTCTCACCGTTGCATCAAATGGTGTGCAATGAATAGGGAGGTTTCCACAGCTTCTCCACAAATGAATAAAACTTTCACCTATTGCCGAAGACATTGGGCTGCCTAATCTCCTAGCCACGCTAGCATGAATTTCTTTCCTTTTCAAAGCTAACCATGGTCAGAGTTTCATCTGCCCTAACCACTATAAACTCCAAGTTACAATACAACAAGCTCCCATTTCCAAACTTTGATTTGGAGTTAGTGATAATACTGAGCACAACAGGCAAACCCCATTTTAGGCGCGACCAATATGTGCACAATTGCACAGCAGTGAACCCAAAAGTTGACGCGGGAATGTCATAAAAGAAGTCACTGAAAGGGTGGGACAGACCAAGGTGGCTCACCAAGGTGAATCTGAGCAAGCATTCTTTACAACAGCTTTTCTCAATCTGTGGGTCCCCAGATGTTGTTGAATTACAACTCCCATCACCCCTAGCTAGCAAGGCCAGAGCTCAGGGATGATGAGAGTTGTAGTTCAACGTCTGGGGACACACAGGTTGAGAACCGCTGCTTTACAGGAATCCAAGCATCCAGGAAGCATTGAGCAGTTTATCAGAAATCATAAAGGTAAAGGGACCCCTGACCGTTAGGTCCAGTCGTGGACGACTCTGGGGTTGTGGTGCTCATCTCGCTTTACTGGCCAAGGGAGCCAGCGGACAGCTTCTGGGTCATGTGGCCAGCATGACTAAGCCGCTTCTGGCGAACCCGAGGAGCGCATGGAAACGCCGTTTACCTTCCCGCCGAAGCAGTACCTATTTATCTACTTGCACTTTGATGTGCTTTCGAACTGCTAGGTTGGCAGGAACAGGGACCGAGGAACGGGGGCTCACCCCGTCGTGGGGATTCGAACCGCCGACCTTCTTGATCAGCAAGCCGATCAGAAATCATACAATGACCCATAATTGACTTCTTGCTCATATTTGCTATGAGATTTTTTTTAAAAGCAGAACACTTTGTGAGTTTTATATATTTAATAATACATACCCGTTCCTTTGCATTTATATGGAGGCTTGAAGAATTTCACAGCACCATAGAGGTTGACAATAGTCCCGCCTTTAACACGATTCAAAGGGGTGTATGTGTAGCTGGGGGTAACAGGCTAACAAGACAAAGCAGAAAGTGATCACATTCAAGTCAAATTCTGTAGCTATTTTAAAGTGGCAAGCTTCTTCTTTTCTCTCTCTCTCTCCTTTTCTTTTGCCAAAACTTTCTTTAGATACAGGGCCTAGATATCAGGTCCATTATGAACACCAAACAAAACATTTTTCTTTGCTACTGGTCATTCCATCAGAATACTCCTTCCTCCTTTGGAAGAATTCCCCTATAAGGAAAGGTTATAACAATTTGGGGTGGTTTTTTGTTTTTTTTTAACTGTACAGAAAAGGTGAGCGGGGAGTGGATATGCTTTGTGATGTATAAAATGATGTTGGGGTGTGTGTGACTATTTTCATACTAGAATCTGGAACCATCCAATGAAGCCGAATGTTAGGTAATTCAGCTCAGAAAAAAGAAAGTGCTTCTTTATACAGTACCTAATTAAACTATGGGATTTGCTCCCACAAGAGGCAGACAGCCACCAGTTTGGGGGGTTTTAAAGGGGGATTGGACAGATTCATGGAATATAAGGCTATCAATTGCTGCAAGCTATGTCTGTTATATATGTTGCGGGCCTGATTAGGCATTAATCTAAGTGAAGAAAAGAAAGAGACAAGAACCTATATCATAACCTTCAAGGATAGATTAAATAATTAGTTTAACTATCCTCGACAAACCAAACTTCAAAACAGTGTAAAGCCACAACATGTTTTGATTAAATCCTTGCTATATTTAATAAGCGCCTACTCATTTGTTGCAAATTCATCTTGTTATGTTCTCTGACATAACAAGCTAGCTTGGCCATTGAAGCAAATTCCTACATTTTCTCTCTGTATTTATTAATGGTTGGTATCGTTGCTGATCTCCATTTTTCTGCCAACAAAAATATTGTTGCCAACACCATACAATGACACAGATTCCTTATGTTGCTGTATAACTAAACCATCTGTATAGTTTTAACAGAAAAAAAACCACCGGGTCCAATCGTAAGTTAAATGTTTCTAGTACAATAGCACTGATTCATTTCCATAGTTTTAATAGTTATCACACATGTCGATTGATCATTTCACAGGATGTTTAAAAAACCCATTTGCTGTACATTCTGTGGTTGGAATAAGTGTGTAAGCTACTTACATGAGAAGAGAAAACACATGGGTCCAACATATAGAATGAGAAAGCCAACTGATTTTTGATCTATGCCCATTGATTTTTGACACACTAGAATTTCAGTCTGGCCCTAGTGAGTATAGAATCTTGCCAACCAGTTGTACACATGTCAAAAAATCTGCATGGTTTGCCCTCTCCTGATACAGCAATATTTGCTTTAATAAAGTTTTGGAAAGGCTGTTGGAACACATGATTTTTTGTACTTTCTCCAGTAACCAGCAGAAGGTGCCACAGGCATTTTAATTATTTCTGTCATCACCTTGTTCTGCTGGCTAGCCTAATAACAGTCATAATACTTGCAGACCACCTCCAAGATGTTCAGGAAATTAGCACACTTGTCAGAGTTTCTGAGCCTCTACAGCCTGGTGTATTTTTTATTTAGCGGAGCTGCTTGAAAAGAATTTTTCTATATATGTAAGACAAATTAAAGTAGCTGGAAAACACATTCATAAAGCATTCCCAGCCTCACAGTGTAAAGAGAGATGTCCAAAGGAGGAAACCTAGGATGTGTTTGGATTTATTCAAAATTTCTGGCCTATTCTCTGCCTTATTCCTTTTGTAATTGTGTTCCCTACAGCAGCTAATGCAAAATTATTTTGAGATCTATAGCCATTTCTAAAGTCCATCTTAAAGTTGCTGTAAAACTTGTTCCAGGCACTGAACTTGCGATGCCTTCTGCAATTTAAAACAAAAATAAAAGAAACACCAAAACAAAACTTACCATGGCTATAGTTTCTGAACCAGTAATTGTACTGGATGACCTAGTACAAACCTGCGGAGAAAAACATAACTGAAGATTGTTAGAACAAACTGGAAGACAATAAGGACAATTTCAGTTTTCTTATTCCAGTATTTTAAGATGGACATTCTTTGTTCTTTGAACAAATATATGCTGGAAGTTAATCTATTATGTATAGATAACTTAAAAGATAGAAATAATAAATGTATGCATTTTTATTACATTGTAATTTAAGTGAATTGTCTTATGTCAAACATATAGCAAATGCTACCTAAATATTTATGTAAACCAACAATTCTAATCAACAAACATTTATAGTTTTATAGACTGCTTTATCTCAAATATCTGGGGTTAGTATAAAAAAACCACAAACTAACAGAACAGAATAGTTTAATAATGCATATTTCTATTATGGCCAATATAAAAAAAAAATTGAAGTAAAGAAAATTCACTAAAAAACTGTACATGCTTTTCCAACTTAGCCCTGAGCTCAAAAGGGCAGATCAAATGGGTAGGATTTAAAATATTTCTAAAGGTTTCCAGGCTGTACTGGAATAGATTGAGGGATAGTTATTCCCTTGGTAATTTAAATTTCTGTATTTTATAAAACATACTGCACAAGTGTACTCTACGGCTACCTAGGACCTAGTTTGCATGTCATGATAAGCCAGTTTACCTGGCTTTGTATATGAGTTAATAATGGATGTGCCCCAGAATGAATTCTTCCCATCCACGGAGCTCAAGCAAGCCTTGTCATGTGATATAAACTCAGACAGTGTTTTGTTTGAAAACAAACCATGGTTGAGGTTTGGATGACACAACAAACCATAGCATTTTTTATTTTATTTTTTGCACTGCCACATGGATCCAAAAGGGAACTTCACTCAAAGTAGCTCTTTCAATTTAAAACGAGTCTTTAAGAAATAATATGAATTAATTTATTATCAGCATTTTTAACACTCAATGCTACAAAGATATAGTAACAGAATACCTACTTGGTGGGTGCTTTCTCTGGTTTTAATTTTCCTCTTCATTTTTATCTACAAAACAACAAAGTGACTTCAAAACTATCCCAGCCTATAATGGCACAAATGAGAATCCCTCAATAATTTCAAATTTAAATTTTATACAAAATGTGTGCATCTAATTTTTCATATTTCAGTTGCATTTGTCAAAACCACTTATCCTTGGGTACTTAGAGCTGCCTCTTTTTTTACTGATCCTTCTCCTGATCTTAAGAAAAGCTTTATTTACTCAAAATTGTTTCAGGCTGCTCCGATAGGTGCGAGGGCATGTCTAGAAAAGAGGTGGCAACACTATCTGTAGTCAATGGAATTCTGCCCAAGGTTTTCACTCCTCGCTAAATACATTTCATAAAGATTACACGAGTATTCATACTGGACACATACGTTTTATAGCATTAAGATTTGTGCAAGTTATGGTATTGATTTTACATTGGTGCCAATTTAATCACTATCGTATTAGAGATGGGCACGTCTTACCCAGCTGCCTGAATGATTACTGTGCTTTAGGGACTTCACTGAACTTCACAGATGCCTACATTCCCCGAACTATATTTTGTGCTTTGTGAATTGTAAAACAGCAAACTGGATCTTGTGGGCACTCATGACTGTGAAACCAAATCCTTCAACAGAGAGAGAATCCCTTTTCCAAATCATTTCTACTTTTGAACAGGCAGTTTACTTTGGGCAGCAGACACTTATCTGGACATCTGGGAGGCATGCACTTAAGTACATGCCTATACTCTGGGCAACTTGACTGTAGCTGTAGTATTCCCTTGTTATTCCCCCACACCTTGCAAACTGTAACCTGCTTCCCTTAACTCTCCATCCCACCCTTACTGTATCTGTATTCTTTAGAAACAAAAACTACCTTAGGGGCTACCCTTACCTGTCTGTCAGGCAGGCAAAAGGCCAAAACAGGCTTCACACTGCTATTGGTGGTCTTCCAACTCCCCCAGTATTCATGGTTTTATCTTATGAAAAGATAACATGTGGCTTCTCTAACCAACATCAACAATTCCCAAAGTAAGAGGCGCTAGAATTCCGGACTGCCTTTATATCAGACTATTTGTTTATGGGGGCCTTCAGGTGTATGTAAGCTGGTTGTGGTCACTCAGTGGATATTCTGCATACACTTACGGCTGATCCACACTTACTTTTCCCTGGAAAGAGTGGGGCAAAGGGTAAATGTGGATAAGCCCTTAAACTCACTTCACGTGTTAACTGTTCCATGGCTGAACCCTGGCACTGAAAATAGCTTAGCCCTGGTGAATGAATCCTGGTTTAAATGAAATAATGTTTGTAATAACAGACTTGCACAAGTGCCTTTTTAAAACAATGAAATGATTAATATCTGGTCGCTTTTTTTAAGTTACACATTACTGTTGTAGAAAACATCACAGGGTGCTCCAGGAAATTAAAGATGCCAACCCCAGGAATACATGCAACTGTAAGAATCATTTTAAAAATAAAGGTTCTCCTAATGTTCATACTGCTAAGCTAATACAGCATGATTAGGTCTTTAATTCCAATCTAAAATGAACTTTTCATTAGTGGTAGCAAACAGCACATGTGCCTTTCGTTTTTCTCAAAAAGGGCTTGTGAGAAGTTCCATGTTAATAAAAATAAAATATGACTAATAGCCTTCCCAACCTTGTGCCCACGAAACATTTTGGACCACAACTACCATCATCTTTGACCACTTATTGTGCTGGCTTGGGATGATGGGAGCAGTAGTCCAAAATATATGGAGGGCACCAGGTTGGGGAAGGAATTTCAACCTAGTTATCCAGCACCCAACCTGGTGAAGCTCCCTCAACAGGTAGAGAGGAAATGTTGAGGGAGCTTCACCATTCTGACATTCTGATTGTCATATAGCTGATAAAGGCATGCGGCAACCACATCCTAATTATAATTAACTACACAGCAAATAATGAACTAAACATTAGGTTCAAGAGAGTACATGACGAATTGAAGAGAAATCTGTCTCCCTTTGGGCATGCAGAATTAGTTGTTTAGCTGTAATATCCGAGTTGCCTTTCACTTTGGCAAATATTCTACACAAATTACAAAAACCATCCCTTCAAGTACTGTAAGACGGGCTTACGGTAACATGACTTTTTGAGATCAGAGCTAAAATCCATTGACTCTATAGAAATATTAGTTCTCTTTTCCATTCTCCAAAACAAAACTATCACTATGTAAATATATTTACAGCATATTTGCTATCCCAGAGAAACGACACAAAGCATCAAAAAGATACGCTGCACTCTGCCAACTCAGCACAATCTCAAACTTTCCAAGTCTATGTCAATTCAAGGCTAATACTATTGGAAATCTGGCAAGGGGCCTTTCCCCATTAACTAAAGCAGCAACACTATAGATTGCTACTACCGTATTGGCTTGAATATAAGCCTCACTTTTTTCCCAAATTCCAACCGTGAAAAGTTAAAGTGCAGCTTATATTCGCGACCTTATGGTATGCAGCCAGGAGTGAGGGGCAAACAGTGCCAGCAGTGCGACAAAGCGGCACCCGCCCCATGTGTCGTCCCCCGTCCTCTCCCCCAAAGCCAGGAAGGGAGAGAGCGGGGAAGGGGAAAGGCCGCTGGCAACGCAGCGTGGCTCCCCTCGCCCTCGCCCAGTATGCAGCCAGGAGCAGCGAGGAATGGAGCAGCTTATATTTGGGTGGTTTTTCCTTTTTTCCTTTCCCCCCTCCAATTTTAAAGGTGTGGCTTATATTTGGGTGTGGCTTATATTCATGTTAATACGGCACTTCAATACAGCACAACTGGATTTATTGGCCCAAGTCATAATAGTTAGGGTTCCCACAGCAACATCCAATACTCTCCCAGGGGTGTGTGCATATACGGTAAAGGACCCCTGGACAGTTAAGTCCAGTCAAAGGCAACTATGGGGTTGTGGTGCTCATCTCGCTTTCAGGCCAGTTACCTCGAGTTGAGAACTTTGCCCCAGGATTAGAAGGGAAATCATGTGCCGACCGTGCAGCGGCAGCAAGAGGCCCCATTAGTGAAAGCACGCCTCTAGTTAAGAACAGTTTCAGGTTAAGAACGGATCTCCGGAACGAATTAAGTTCGTAACTAGAGGTACCGCTGTAAATATATATGCTTCTGCCCCTGCTCACATTGCTTACCAAGCTCCCTGCTGCCGTCACCCTCCTTGCTAGTCCCATCCCTCCCTTCACGCCTCACCCAAATCCGCCATCACCTCCTTCAGCCTCCCCATTCCTACAAAGCAACTCCGGCCTCTCTATCTCTGCAGCTCCGCTCCCTCAAACCCTGCACTCCCTTACAGCCCCTTCAAGCCCCTTACCAGCCCCAGCTCCTCTGTGTCCCTCTATTTCAGCTTTACTCAAACTTTTTGCTCTTCTTTAAAACTCCATCTTAAATCATGCCTCGTGTTTGCTCCCCTGCCCCAAAATCATGCAAATCCAGGATTGTGATGTGGCTCTACAAATCCTCCAATGGCAGCATTACATTTTTATGTAGAGAAAGAGAGAGAGAAGTAATAGGACTTTAAAGTAAAGGTAAAGGGACCCCTGACCATTAGGTCCAGTCGTGACCGACTCTGGGGTTGCGGTGCTCATCTCGCTTTATTGGCCGAGGGAGCCGGCACACAGCTTCCGGGTCATGTGGCCAGCATGACTAAACCGCTTCTGGAGAACCAGAGCAGTGCACAGAAACGCTGTTTACCTTCCCGCCGGAGCGGTACCTATTTATCTACTTGCACTTTGACGTGCTTTCAAACTGCTAGGTTGGCAGGAGCTGGGACCGAGCAACGGGAGCTCACCCCGTCGTGGGGATTCGAACCGCCAACCTTCCGATCAGCAAGTCCTAGGCTCTATGGTTTAACCCACAGCGCCATATTTCCAAAACTACCCTATAAACACTGCTAAAGAGACAGAGCTGTATGAGCTACACACATTTCAAAGCATTTGAGTAATGCTAACTTTCTTCCCTTTGGGCAGCAGCAGCCCGCATAGTGTGTCAGATTGCTTAGAAACCCTGTTCAGCATCAAAAATAGTTTTCCACATGCCATGAACTCTAGGATTGCTGCCATCTGATTCTTTATCACTAGAGATAGCTCAGTCGGTAAAGCATGAGACTCTTAATCTCAGGGTTGTGGGTTCGAGCCCCACATTGTGCAAAATATTCCTGCATTGCACGGAGTTGTACTAGATAACCCTTGTGGTCTCTTTCCAATTCTAAGATTTCTGGTGGGTTGCTGTTTGATACACGAATGCAAGTCTAAAGCCCCCTTAGACACTCAGCTGTAGCCAAGGGTTTTTTCTGAATCCCAGTTATTAGTATGCTGAATGGTAAAGTACTTCTATCTTTTTAAAGCAGACCTTGATGTGCTTTTTAGTAATCCACAGCCTCTCAGACTCTCTTATTAAGAAAGTTTTGGAGTGAAGCGAGAGAAGAAAAGCTTGAAAAACATACATAAATAGTTGACCCAGCTTCATCAGAGACTTCTAGCCGACAGCAATGCCCATCAGCTTCACTGGTGGACTTAGCCATGCTGAATCCAGCTACCACCACGATGTCCTATAGAGAGAGAGAAAATGCATCATTATTACTATTAGTTATCATATTTTCAGAGTCCTTAAGTGATCAGATCATTTGATGAAACATTTCCCTGGATCTTCAGAAAATATGACAAATCCCTGCTGATTAGGAAAGCCTCCGGAAAAGAAAAATGTAAAGGTATGATGCAACCAAAGTTTCAATATGAAATATTTATGTACAGGTCTAACATTTCCACTGAAATGTGTCATTAACGTTAGCTGGGATAGTGTTTGGGGAAAGCAAAGGCCTTAAGTGATCTCCATCGAAATAGTTTAAATCAAGAATTGCATGGGGAATATTCAATGTTAGCCATATTTGGAGCAGACCCACTAAAATCAATGGACATATCTATAGATTTTAATGAATCTACCCTGAGCATTAGATATTACCCACTGTCAAAAATCAAATGGTATCAATTATTTTAAAATTAATTCTTGAGATTCCTGCATTTGCAGGGGGTTGGACTAAATGACTTGCGGTCCCTTACAACTCTACAATTCTAGGATTCTAATTACATATTTTAGCATACACAGGTGTTCCAATGATCTGCAGGTCATCAGTGAACATAGATGTTGCATTACAAAAACTTACAATTCATCTTTCATAAGACTAAGGCTTCATGGTCTGAATGTTGCCAGTATTTACATAACAAAAGAGTAACTAAATATTTTATCTGCGACAAACAAGAAGTTGATAAATCAAGAGGATCGATCATATGGAACTTAAATGGACTTTTTGAAAAATGCACCGAAAAACTGGTTTCTGATTTCTGACTACTGGAGTGAGCAAAATGGCCTTTTCGGTACTGTGAAGATTAGGGTAAAAAAACAACTCTTCCAACAAAACAATATTAGCAAGCTGAAAAATTCAAATAGCTTGAAAGGTGATGAACAATCTAAGTCACTTATAGAAGATATTTGTTATAAAAATTCTGAGATGACTGCAAAACTCAATTCTAAAAGGTCTCTTTGCCAGTTGTATAAATCAGAAAGAAAAATAGTTACTGCAATCCCTCTGCTTCCTCCTATACAAATAAGGTATTTGCTCAACAGCCAAACAGACGTTAACGTCAAAGGATGTCATTTTATGGAGACTGACTTTTGTAATGGCACTTTCCATTATAGCATTTTTAAGTAGTGTGGGGTTTTTTGTTTTTTGTTTTTTAAAAAGAAATGTCAGTGATTTGAAATCTAAGCTGAAGCAATAATGGAATAACACTAGCATAAAATAGTCCCGGATTGGGGGTGGAGGTTATGTACCAGTTTGCAAGAATAAGTAGTGTAGAAAGTTATTATTCAAACAGGAAAAGTAAAATACATACACACATTTTCTGATTTCTACAGGAAAGTGACAAAGGATAAACTCTTTCTGTGCATGTTTTTTTTTAAGCTAATGTCAAAAAGGGGATGTAATCTACATGAAGTTAGGTAAATGCATCCCACTAAAATCAATATAAGTTCTACACTGAAATCTGATTCATTTCAGTACAACATAGTCAAACTTCACTCTCTCCAATTAGTGGCCCAAATCAGAAAGTATAGTTAGCAAATCACTATTACTTGATTCTGTTATTATGAGGTCCCTATCTGATCCATCCAACATGGCAAATGGAGACTCAGGAGGGTTGTGTACCATTTGCAGATTTTTAGATTAAAATAAAAATGGGGGGATATAATAGAGCAGTGGTCCCCGATCGGGGGTCTGCGGACCCCAATGGCTCTGCGAAACCCACCCAGGGGGTAAAAAAACTACCACAGAGGGATAGTGGTATACACAAAATTCAATATATACTTATACCACAGAGGGCTTAAACACAACACTTCATATTTGTTTTTCCAGTAAAAAAATTAGCTAGGCACATTTAGCACCTATTGGCCACTTGCAACCAAGTGAAGATGCCTGGGTGAAAGGATGGTGCCTGACAGCTCCACCATCTGGAGGTACATGCTTGGGGATCACTGCATCTTGACTGTTTTGACACACTAATACCACATCCTCCAGAATTCTATCAGTTACATTTTATCTGCACAATCATAATGAATTTCAGGAACCAAAATGGCAACTAGGCATTCTGCTTTGGCAACTGTAACCTTGGTTTAAGGAGCCATTTGGCACCTAGCTTATATATCTGAATTTCTAACACTAACTGGGGAGTACATGGTATTTAAAGCTCACTTTTAACAAGAACAGGAAAGAGAAACCCATTATCCAAAGCAAGTGTGAAAACCTGTAGCTTGGCAGATGTTTTTGGACGCCCAACTACAATCAGTGCCAGGTAGCATCCTCTTGCCAAATGTTAACGATCTATCACTCTCAAAGACTGGCGTGTTGAATAATCAAAATCAAATGTAGTAACGTATCATTTACATTGGTGATTTTGGGGAATGAATAACAAACTGCAGAACTGTTAAATTAACACATCATTCAAATAGATTGTTGACTATGCAGATCAGGGAGAGGAATCTGTGGTCCTTCAAATGTTCTTGGACTCCACCTCCAATCATCCCAGAGAGCATGAGAGGGGATGAAAAGAACTGTAGTTCAGTAACAGCCAGAGGGGCCACAGGTTCCCAGCCTGCAAACAAACAGAAAATGTGTAGAGAATAAAAGAGAATACATTTACATTCTGTAATTGTATTCCCAAGTTACTAAGAAACATGGACATAACTTTCAAAAGGCAAGCGCCAAATTTTAATTACTGCTTGAAGATCTTAGTTTCTTAGCTCAGGATCTCCCAGAAAATTACCTTGCACCAGCACCAGCTGCAACTTTTGGAAAAGTACACTTGCAAGTTTTGCCCAGCTATATTCATTCCAGCTTGCCTTGCACAGGTAAAATTATTGACGGGACAGGCTTTGTTTAGAAAACCCTATGTGAACTGTGGCTTTCTCAGGGTCAGCCTTCTTTAGTAGAAAAGCAATTTAAGAAGCAGGGCATCAAACTACTGAAATACTGTTTCACTGCTTTCTTGTTATGTCCAAACATAGCACCTTGTTTATCCCTATTGACTCAAAGGAGTTACAGCAACAATGCTGTTTCTAGTTAAGTCAAGCCAAGCTGGTGGCTAGATTTAAGTGCTCTCTCTCTCTTTCTGAGAGTCAAATGCCCTGTATATTAACATCTTCAGTGCTGGCCCAGATCCACCTGCTTGCTCTGAGTGAGCAGCTGGATATCTTTCAGCAGTGAAGAAGTTAAAGGTACTGGATTTTCTGCATGCACTTGCCATCTAAGATTGCAGATGTCAGCAGTTATTGGACCATTAGCAGTCAGGTTAAAGAGAAAGAAAGAGGAAAAGAGAGCTATCCACGTTGCCTCTCATCCCTCAGCTTATTACCTGGCAAAGTCCAATGGAAGCAGGGAGGGGGGGGGAGAGAAGGTTGATAGACTGCACTACTGACAGGCAGGGAAACTAAGCTAGATACCTGAGAAAATGAAAGTGAGCACAGGGAATTGCAATGCAAGTTAAAGGCTCCTTTACCTTAGTTATTCCTGGCATTGTCTGAGTTTTAAAGTGCCGTCTCAATTTTGCCTGCGCCCCCTAAGTACTTCCAGATGGATGTGCTCTTCCTGAGAAGCATTTTAGCCTCAGCGCTTCATCTTTTGCATTCAATCTTGTACCAACAACACTCCCGTTAGCTTTTACTGCATGTCTTTTGTCCGTGTGTTTACTTGATTACAATAAATAAAAGAGCTTTCCGATTAAGGCTGAGTTTTTAGCAAACTGCGGCGCTATGATTGCTCTTTTTGCTACTTCAGCAGTCTCTGATGATATTCTTTTAAATGACTGAAAACCCCAAACCTTAATGTTTTCTGGGGTGGGTGGGAGACTGCTAACTTAAATGATACAGACAGATTCAATTGTTTAAAAAGGATTAGAACAAATTCCAACAAAGCTTAATGTGCAATGGAATTACCAGGGTGCAATGAATTTTATTCTGTACCACCATTTTGGGAGGGGGGCAGGAGAGTTAGTTATGCCACTGTTCCATCTTCCTTTCAATAAAAAATGAGAAATAACTCTGTAACAAAGCAACTAAAAAATCCATGGGTAAAGTTTCTTACATTTGAACCACAACCTGCCTTTAAGAAATGGGGAGGGGAAACCTTAAGCATTTGTGGACAATCTTACTTAGTTATCAAAAAGGCACCTAACTCAGGCACAATATCTGCTTGATATTTCAAAGAAGCGATTTTAAACTGTCTTTTGTTGAGCCTTTGGCTAATTAAACAATCTGGCCGTTTAAACTGGGGGGGGGGGGTGTTTTTGTTTGTTACCATGGTTTGTATTTTTGTGTTTTTATACTGTAAACCACCCTGTGATCCTCGGATGATGGGCAGTATAGAAATTGAAAGAATGAGTGGAGGAATTTCCAATGAACTCAACATGGCATATATTCCGAAGAGCCACACACAGGACTGCAATGTACATTTCTAAAATTGGTGTAAAGTAAGTCATAAACCAAAAGAGCTATGCTCCTGGATATTTCATTCCCATTCCAGCATTTTCAGATGTTACTGCATGCATAAGTTATTTTGGAGCTTGGTTGCCAAGTAAGGGTTGGACAGCTGACTAGACTAAATTTTATACTGGTGCAGAATGAAGTAGTTCAGAATGTAATCTAATTTTTTTTAAGTTTTACACCAGAATGGCTCCGCAACATGAGTGTATAGTTCACGAAGAATGGTGCTTTTGCTCTTAGCACTAAATTATGAAATGCACCCATTACCAATACAGAAATTCATAACACTGGTATATCTTCTACATATGCTTAATATGCAAGCATCAAGCACATTTGGTGCCATATACAGTAATTTTTTGAAAATACTGGTATTCATAGGAGCAACATAATATGCATTTATCCTTTCTATGTTACCGTTTACATCTCCCATTGGGGAACCCCCAATTCCTTGCATCGCAATTTACTATTTAAATGAATTACTTTTTTAAAGAAAGAAAGTTCAACAGGCTTGCTAAAATGGCCTGATCACTAAATTTTGTGTTTTTTAAAGGAACTGAGATTATCCTCCCTCTATCATATTCATAGTAAGCCTCTTAAAAACCACACGCACAAGTCCACATAACCATGACTCAAGTCACAAGGGAGGTGTGAATATTCTGTTGCTAGTTCAACTCTGCTTGAAGTTTCCAGCTCAAGGGCTGTAGTTTCCAGTACAGGTCCTCAGTACTGATCTCTGTGATCTCCTAATTGGTGCTTTGGGCCTTGTTTTACTACTTCTCCTTTTATCAAGAAGGGTGCAAAGCGCTAATTAAATTTCAGACACTTTAAACGATGTGGTAGAAGAGTTAACTTGAAATCATTTCTCAGTGCCCAATCTATACTATAATACTGGCAGGTAGACCAGCACTACCACAGGGCCTCCCCCCCCCCTTTTCTTTTTTTTCTTTTACACATCTTCTGCTGTGCTGGGATAAAAGTCAGCAAGCAAAGCTGCTCATTACAAATGGGGGGGGGGGGGACTAAATAGAAAGACAGAGGCATGACCGGTAATTACCATAAGTTTCAACTGGGCAGATAACGAGTCTTAAGATGTTTACTTATAAAGGGCATTTAGGGGAGAAGGGGGTGTTCAGCTATTCAATACCCTTTTGAAATGTGGCTCTATTTGGGGGGGGGTGTTATTGGGTTATTGTTCTTATTTTGATTTTATATATTATGATCTTTTCTGTGAACCACCCTGAGACCTCTGGGTATAGGGCGGTATATAAATTCAGTAAGTAAGTAAGTAAGTAAGTAAGTAAGTAAGTAAAGTTTTCTTGGGGTTGACCTACTGGAATTAATAGACCTAACTTCGTCATGGACATTACTTTCAGTGGATCTACTTTGAAAAGAACTTAGTTGAAGACTACCCATGGCTCATACTGGACTTCAGAAAGAGAGGCTAAATAGTCAGGCAGTTAAAGCTGGAAAACAGTTTTAAAGGCAATCCCAGTTGTTCCAGAAAGTGTAGATAATGGGTGTCTCCTGTATCTCAACAGGAATGCTGTTCCATGGAACAGGCAGCCCCACTAACCAGTGTTAGAATCTCAAATACATAAGCTGGGAGCCAAATGGCTCCTTAACGCAGAGTTACAGTCGCCAAAACAGAACGTCTAGTTGCCATTTGGGGGGCCAGACGGATCAAAAGTCATGTTTTTCAATACAACTTTTTGGTACCTGAAATTCATTCCGATTGCGCCATTAGAATACCACAGATAGAATGCTACAGGATGTGTTGCTAGTGTGTGAAAACAGTCGAGATCCAAGGATCCTGAGGCATGCAGCTCCAAATGGTGCAGACATTAAGCAAAATGCGCCTGGTGGCTTTCGGACGCTGTAAATTGACCTGCTATGCATTACTGTGGAGCAGGCTTCTGAGATCCTTAGGCCTTGAAGGAAAAACTGTCCTGCAGAGCAGATCTCAGTGACCTGTTGGGTATGTAAGTAACTACAGCAAGGGTTGGAAACTTGTGCTCCTCCCCAACCACTGGTCATGTTGGCTGGGGCTGATGGAAGCTGGAACCCGACAACATCTGGTTCCCTGTCACTGAGGTGGAAGACAAGAGTACTATTTTGAAGAGGTGTTTCTTTCTATTTTGCCATTAGGTGATGCCATAGTGCTGTTCAAGCAAACAGTACTGTATCAGATTCCAGTGACGAAAAGGAACACAAATACAGCTTTAATACACGAAATATGTGGGTGAATAGCACCCAGGGATTTCGGGCCACAGAGGCTACTCATTTGAACACCAGTCAGCACCTTAACCCGGTCAAAAAGGCAGCCGCATGAATTGATCGTGTAAACACACTTAGGTCAACAAGATCAGTAGAAAAACAGTTCACAAGAAGAAATAAACATCTAGGAATGAAAGAAATAAAAGCATTTACCCCTTGATGTACAACGCTGGCACAATCCTCTGCCAACTTCCCAAACATATAAGTATTGATAGCACCGGCCTTAGAACATGGGTTTTCTGACTCTGAAAGACACCCAGGAACAGTGACACTGTAACATTTATCTGAATATACTAAAGAAAAGTCTTGAAACTCTATTTCACAAGGGTATCACAAATGCTGAGAGGTCAGGGACATTAAAATACACTCATGCCTGTGAGCTATGAAACTAAGGGGGGGAATCTCTGTACATAAGGCAGCTCCCGAAAGGCCAGAGTAAGGACCACAAAATGAGCTCTAGTCTACCAGGCAATCAGTGAAGCACACAGCAGAATTATGTAGTTGAAAGTCCAGATAACCTTGCTGGCGAGGACCAACATCAAAAGACAAGACGTATGATAAGGACTGTGAAATTTCAAAAAGGGTAGAGGAAGGCCTAGCCTCTGTTGTCTATGCTCTGGTAACTTTTAGGATAGACTGCTGCAATGCATAATATGTAGGGCTGCCTTTGAAGATGGTTTGGAAATTACAGCAGGTGCCGAATTCAGCAGTGAGATGGCAAGATGGCAAGCTTCCAATTCATTTCCTGGCTTGATTCAAAGTGCTGGTTTTGACCTATAAAGCCTTCTACAACTCAGGAGCCCAGTAACTCCAGGACCACCTCTCCTATGAACCAACCCAGAGCAAGAGCTTATCATTCAAGGCCCTTCTTTGTGTGCCCCCTGCAAGGGAGGTATTGACAAAAGAGCAGGCTTCTCAGTCACGACTCCCCAGTTATGGAATGCTCTCCCAAGGGAGCAGCCACCATTACTTATTTAGGCCCAGGAAAAAACATTTCTTTTTCAGTAGGCCTTTAGTTTTTGATAATCCATGGTCTCCTTAGTGGAATGGGATGTTTTAGGTCTTCCTTTTTCAAAAATATGAATGCTTCAGATTTTGCTCTCTTAGTGTCATGTTGGTTTTACTGTATTTGCTATTCCTGTTCTGCTGTAAAGTGGTTTGAGGTACTTTGTTTAAAAAGTGAACGATAAGTTAAATACATATTATAATTTGAAAAATACTTTTTTAGTTCAGAATTCCAGATGCCTCCTCAAATAAATTATCTCTCCCATTTGTAAAAGCATATGACACTGGGTTGTTGTTTTTCTTTAGATCTTCCACTATATCTGTTATTATCCCCATTATTGCAGTCCCACAACTTTTGCCTGTGGTGCACAACTAGCACAACCAATAACTATATGTTAAAATACCTTGAAGTATAATCTTGAAGAAAGATGTCCCGTTTCCCACTTTACTTAATGGATAGGAAGCAGCAACTGTTCCCTGAAATGAGAAATTGGGGGGGGGGGTCTAATTAGCAAGTCGAAAATATTTCCAATAGAAAATATCAATCATATTCATTACTTGACCCAGACCTTTCGGATATGTGCATGATCTCTGCAACAGCAGCGTCACATCCGGTTTTACAGTGGAAGAACAATTAACAAAGTGCTTCATAAAATATACAAACCTATAATTGCTTTCTTCATCTGTATCTAACAACCTAACTGCAATCCTGAGCAGTCAATCGTCAGTCTCATTTTACAAATGGGGAAGCATGGCGGGACCAATTGCTCAATATCTGTCCGCTACTTTCTGGACCAAAGAATGTTGGTAGAACAGAGAGTCCTGTGCCTCTCAAGAGAGTCCTCAATAAGTTCCAAATAAATGGCAACATTCATTTTTATGGTGTGCAGCTGACCAACAAAAGCTAGGCTTCCAACTGCATGATGGCCACTCCTACTCCAACTACATTTGTGCTCTGCATAAAACATGACAAACTTAAACCCTCCTCAGGTGTTTAGCCTCCATTCCTAACCCTTGTGCCAGCCCCATACTCCAATATCCCTGTGGGAAAGTCTGAAGGGACATTTTAAGCACATTTGGTTAAACAAGTCTTGAGCAGAGGTGGGGCATCTGTGGCCCTCCAGAAATTGCCGAACTACAGTTTCCATCACCCCCAGCCAATAACTGCCAAGGACAATGGGATGTATAGTTTAGTAACATCTTGAGGGCCACAGGTTCTTCACACCTGGCTTAGGAGCTTCCCCACAGTCAGGGATCCTGTATTACAGTGTTTACCAAACACGGGTATCCAGCTGTTGTTGGACTCCCATCATCCCTAGCTAGCAGGTCAGGGATGGTGGGAGTTGTAGTCTAAAAACAGCTGGAGACCCAAGTTTGGGAAACACTGCTGTATTATCAGAGCTCCTGAGTGTTAACAGGCTTTTAACCTGGTCAGCTTAATGCCCTTTGTAGCCCACTCCAGACCTTCCCACTCAAAGCAGGACAGTTTGAATGGAATGTACACACCTAGTTGCACACTGTGATGTTAGGATGTGGGTCTAGTGCAGGAGCCCCCAGCTGCCTACACAATTTTTGCCCAAAATTTTCAGCCCAAATGCCCAAGAATTTTCAACCTGAATGCCCGAAATACTGCTCTTTCTTGCTCTGCATATCCCCCTCTCAACTAAGGATTAATTCCTGTGCATATGAAAAAATATGGCCCATCTCAACCTATGCCATGGCAGCTTTTAACTTTTAAGGAGTTTGGTGTTTTAAAATTCAGTTAATGTTTATTTATTTACATGAGCAGTTCTCATGTAACCAAATAGTTTGTCAAACTGTGTCGTGTTTCGATACTGTTATAGAAAACATCTTTTAAAATCATTGGGCTGGATCTAGAGTCACTGTTCTGTGAATGGAAAGGCTCCTTCATTTGTGGGAGGAATATTTGCCCGGCAGTTCCCACTTAACAAAGTCCAAAGGAATTAATTTTTGGTGATTCACTCTGTAGTGACTAGCAAAACTTAGCCATTCTGTTCTGGAGGGTCCCCCAACAATCCAGAGCAGCTTTTCAGGGGCAGGAGGAGCAGGAATGTGTAAAAATCACCTCCCCTTTCTTCAGCAGAGCATCACATAAGCATAACAATGCCACAAATTTGGGCTCCAAACCTAGCTTCTACATTTGGTCTCTCCTTCCTTGGAAGCTTTTAAGCAGAGGTTGGGTGGCCATCTGTCGTGGATGCTTTAGGTGAGATTCCAGCATTGCAAGGGGTTGTACCAGATGACCCTTGGGGTCCCTTGCAATGGTATGATTCTATTATTCTTTTATTTAAAATGTTTTATACAACTCTAAAATTCTATGATTTCTCAGGATAGACCAACCTAAGGTCCACAGTTTTAAGCTTGCCATGGCGAATTTTCCACTGCTCTCTGCGGATGATGCGCCCAACCTTTCATCCCAACCTTGGGGCAGGAGAGTGGGCAAATATTGTCCCTGCAGATCTGTTTCACTTTGTACTTGGGAGCAGTGTTCAAAATTCGCCAGGTGTGTTTTGCACCTGGCTGTCGGTCACTTGTGACCAATAAAGATGTCTGGGTGCCAGGATAGCAACTGATGTCTCCGCCATCTTGGAGGTGCATGCCTGGGGATCCTTGGATCTTGACTGTTTTCACATTCTGTCTGTGATACTTTAGCTGCACAATGAATTTCAGGAACCAGAAACGACTTTCAATCAGTCTGGCCCCAAAATGGCAAATAGACATTCAGTTTCAGTGACTGTAACCCTGGTTTAAGGAGCCATTTGGCACCTAGCTTATATATCTGAGCTTCCAACAGTCCTTGGGAGTACTGCAAAAAAGCAAGGCAACTGTGGGGATGCTCCAAGCTAGCCAATTCAGAATGTGGGCCAGATCCGGAAATAATTTTCCTCCCCTGGCTTGATACATGGTATATTCTTTGACTCTCAAGAATAGTGGAATTTCTTGAACGCTGCACATGTTATACATAGCTGAAGGAGTCAGGTGCAGTTAACAGACCTGTGTATTAAACTGCCTGAATTACAACTTGCCTTTTTTCCTCTGGCATCTCTGCTTGTACACCAAGGATATATTTGTCTGTTCTGAGCCTATGTATTACACGGCAATCACACTTGAACAACAGTAAATATGCAGTACAACCACTGTGATCATCATAATATATTTGAAAGCTGCTTCCAGGTAGAAAGCAGATGTGCGTCCTCCAGAGCAATCCCTGGCACATTAGCAGATGCCCCAATAACTGCTTCTGTCAAATTAACAAGAGCTAGTTTCCTTGTTAACCGTGTTCTTTGTGCCAGCCTTTCACAGTCACCTAGTTTGTTTGCTTCTTCAGGCAGCTTTCAGATGCATTAAATTCTCTCCTCACCATGAGGCAAGTTTCCTCGGAGGAAATTATCTATCACAATCAAATGGAGTACTGAACATATATTTTGCGCCAGCGCCAGCACAACGAGAAATGGCCTCTCTTTGAACACAAACCAACTGTGGCAGTGATCTTTAACAACTTTAAATGGCATTCTCCCCCCCCCACTCCACCTCGGTGCCCCATATCTATTTTAGAAATCAGCCATAGATTATATTCCTGTACCAATACATTCCACAGGACTGGGCTGATGACACTAAACGCTTGGTTTCTTGTTGTTGTCAGATGCGCCTTGACAACTTGGGGGATAAAGAACAACTCTCCTGCAGATGATCTTAGTAAACAAGCTAAGATATAAGGGTTTAGGTGATCCATAAGGTACCCTGGACTTAAGTTGTACAGGGCCTTGTAAATTAACACAAGTAGATGGGCAACCAGTGCAGATGTTTTAATAAGGGTGTCACCTGTCATCAGCAGTATTAGAAACTCAGATATATATAAGCTAGATGCCAAATGGATTCTTAAACCAATGTTACAGTTGCCAAAACGAAATGTCTAGTTACTATTTTGGGGTAAGACAGTTCAAAGGCCTGATTTTTCAAATGATGGACCAACTGTGATTAATTCTCAGTTAAACATCTGGCTAGTTCAGATGACAACCCTGAGCTAAGTTAAGAACTTTGAGGACTTAAAGAAGAAAAGTCACTCGATCCAGGTCCTATTCAGACCTCTTTTTCCTAATGGTGACTATACTTCTGCTCAGGCTGCACAGAAAAAGCATTTTGGTTCCTGAAATTCATTCCGATAGTGCAGATAAAATAAATCTGATAGAATTCTACAGGGTGGGGTAGGAGTGTGTGAAAACAGTCAAGATCCAATGATCCCCAGGCATGCACCTCCAGATGGTGGAGATCTCAGGCACCATCCTGATGCCCAGGCAGCTTCAATTGGTCACAGGTGGTCAAAAACCAGGTACAAAATGCACCTGGCTAATTTTGAACACTGGTTGTTTAAATGCCCCCTCAGCAAGTGACTAACGTTTCTTGATCAGAGAGTCATGTTCACTCTTGTCCTCCTGCTGGGGAGGAGGGGATGCGCATGCTGGCAGGTATGGCCACAGTAAAAAAAAACCAAAAAGGTGCAGGCTTTTCTGCAACGATGTGGCTTTCAATCCAAGCAGAATTCGCAAGCAGGAGGCACACTGTATAACCTACAACCGTTCTCCATGCCTCACTGCAGGAAGCTGGAACTGGCAGCTGCAACACTGATATGTTGCCAGGGTCATTGTCAAAAAGCTCTCTTCCCAAAGTGCAGCTTATTAATCGAAAACTGATATTGAGCCTTGGACCTCCTTACACCCTCCATACCTCTCCTGAAGCACTACATCCAAGGAATGTCTCCAATGTATGAAGATAACTACTGTGATCTTCAAGCGCTAGAGATAAAAAGGTATTCCTGGAGAAGAGTGTGAATTAAAAATACCTGACATCACAAAAATTCATGAGTGTTTTTAACCCCCATTTTACCCTACATAAAGAGTAAAAGGTTGTATTGATTTTTTTCTTTTGTAATCCTCAGTTTGCTGTGACGCGAAAATACAATATTTGGCTTTATGCTGTACATGGAGATAAAAGTAGCAAAGAAACACTAATGATGACTGAATTGCCTGCTCTTGCTGAAAAGCTTTTTTCCACAGCAAACAAAATTCAAGTTTAACAGTACTATTCTCAGCTTACAACCCCAAGTGCCAGTAATGATAAAAGGCTTTAAAATTAAATTCATCATCACCATCAAATTAAAGCAAACATGTTGAAGAAGACTGGTCTCATGTGTTCTACTCTGTAAAGTTTATACAAGAGGCCTAATGTACCACCAGCACTAAGCACTTGAATTTAGAACACATTTGTAGCCACAGATGGAGCAACACAATGCGTATTCCTTGTTCTGAAACAGCTACTAGACAGCTGAAAATTATTGCTGCAAACTGTGCTGATTTTATGTTGAGGAAGTAAAAAAGAAAAGTTACAATGTGGTGCAGTTCCTCCAGTTTTTTGAAAAATGCCCATAAATCTGGAAGACTCCATTGATTCTTTTATAAGAAAAAAGAACTCCATTAAGTCACCAGACTGGAAATTTTTTTATCACAACACTTTTTAAAGTTTATGCCTTAAATGAAAAGCTCCCAAGCCATCTATATTTTTCTTCCAAGTTTACTAATGGTTCCAGTAATAAAAAAGCAATGCTAAGAAGAGAGAGCATGCTATGACTATATGGATAAGACAAAGCACAGGATATTTTTAATTTTAGCAACACTCAGTTAAGACTTACTTTCAAGTAAGCTTGTTCAGGATCTGACTATCAGAGTAGGGCTACCATGTCTCCAAAAAAGAAGTGAGAATAGACAGGGAGCAGTATACAAATTTAATAAATAAAATAAACATTCACAAGTACAGTGGTATGTACCTCAGTTGTCAAATGTAATCTGTTCCGGAAGACTGTTGGACTTTCGAAATGTTCGACAACCATGGAGCAAAGGGCAGTTGACAAAGTCAATGGAAAAAATAGAAAAACACACATTGGAAGTCATTCGACTTCCAAAACGCGTTCAAAAATGGAAGCAATTACTTCCGGGTTTTCGGAATTCGGTTACCGAATCATTTGGCTTCCGAGATACTCGAAAACCGAGGTATCACTGTAACTTGTTACAATTTTTAACTGATTGAGAAGTGCACTTAAGTTACAAGCTTCTGCTTAAAACGCCTACAAATCAGGAGTGGTTCACATGTATATGGGAGCTTTCACATACTTAGGGTAGGAAAGATCAGTGGAGCAACTCTCAGGAGTGTTCAACTAATGGAACCCAAGTTAACTTAAATCTATAAGAAGCTGATGGCTACAGAAAGAAGGCAGGCAAAACTATTGCATAAAAGAAAATTTGAAGCAACTGACGCTGAGAATGTCCCTAGATCTTGCTCAGCACTAACCTAGTGATAAACAGCTTTGTTGTTGTTTTTACCAATAAAGCGGTGTATAAGTTTTATGAAACAATAAAATGTTAAATAAATAACCTAAGAACAACACTGCTGGAGCAGACGGAAGGCCTATCTAGTCTAGCATCCTGTTCTCACAGTGATGAAACAGATGTCTACAGGAAGCCCACAAGAAAAACTGAGCACAACATCAGTATCTCCTAGAAATTTGCAGCAACATAAAGCCTATTAAAGCTCTTCCCATGGCCATACACTCAACCGTCCTTTAAAAATAGCAAGAAAAGGCCATGACAGTGCTACACAACTTGTGACCCATGAAAATGATCCCAGGCCCCCAGTCATGTACTGCGGAAGGCAGGGGGCATGTTTTGCTATTTACATGTGTTTTTACCTTGTATTTTACCCTGTGAACAGCCCTGAAATCTTATGATGAAGGGCGGTATACAAATCAAATTAATAACCAGTCCTTTTCGGGGGGGGTGTACCTGAACATTATTTAAAGAGATATTATAGTATGAAGAATCTGCAAGCAGGATTTGAACTATGAGCAACAGAAAAAACCTGGTTATTATTGTGTTATGGTTATGATATAAAAGAGGGAAATAGGGTGCAGCAAAAGGGGGGGGAACATGGGGAAATGGG